>NW_027397074.1:71231222-71339900 GCF_003265705.2 Callorhinus ursinus
TGTGTGTGTGTGTGTGTGTGTGTGTGTGTGTGTGTGTGTGTGTGTGTCAGATGCAGTGGAGTTGAGGAAGGAGGCATGGGGCAGGCAAGAGGAGGAGTTCCTGGTCTGAGCGGCAAGAGAAAACCTTGCCTTGCGCCATGAACAACAGGATGCACCCCATCTCACCAGAGTCGCACTTCCTGCTGGCTGGGAACAAGAAAACACTCTGAGCGGACGAGCAGAAACCAGCCTCCGGAGTCCGGGATGGCTGCCTGACCATTCCGGATGCTCACTCTCATGCCGTTTCAGGATACCAGGCGCCAGACAAACCTGAGAACCATCCAGGCTGGAATGGGAGGCCAGCCCAAGACCGGGGCAGGGGTGGAGGGGGTGCCCCTGTCTCCTCCCAGGGCTGCTGTGCTGCAAAACCAATGCATCCAGGAGTCAAAGCAAGGACACCTGTGAGCGGGGTTCTCCCTCACTATTCCTCACTGTTCGACATGAAGAGAAGCTTGGCGTTAAAAATCAAAAGCTCAGTCCTTATGCCTCTGTGAACCGTGTGGGATAGAGCAGGGCTGGCAGGTAAACCCCAAGTCAGGTAGATACATGGTTTGGCAATGGCTCTCAACCAGGGGCTTCTGGAAATGTGAGAGACTTTTCTAGTTCTTGCAGTGATGGGGGGGGGGTCCCCACTGGCACTTAGTGGTCTAGGGTCCAGGATCTCAGGATCGTAAATGCCCCACAAAGCCCAGACAATCCCTGCACCATAGATTGTCCCACGCCAGATGCCACTAGCAGACCACTGAGCACCACTGGGGAAAGCACTGGGCTGAGAATGAGGATGCATAGTAGGTTCTAGTCCACCAGTCCCATGACCTTGAGTGATGTACTTGACTTTTCTGTTCCTCCGATTTCTCAACTGGCAAGGATGTTGCCTTTGCTATCATCCTACAGCACCGTTGTAAGAAGAAAAGGAGGTGATGAGCCCCTCTGTAAACTGGTCAGGCCCAATATGAAGGAACCCCTGCAATGGGATTGCCAGGTGGCTCAGAGGCCACCCCTTCCTGCTCCCGCTATGGAGACTGGACCGGTGTGAGACAATGATTCTGGATAACAGTTTCTGCCCCAAGCACATACATTTTGCATTGGAAGGTCACTCGAAGTTCAAGGCTTGAGGGGAGGATGAAGTAGCTGATTTTTGCCCCATCCAGCCTCATCAACACTGAAGCTAACACTCCCTGACTCCCATGTCCACTTCTCAATTGGATCCAAACTCAGAAAAGATTTAGTGGCGTGAGCGACGAACTTTCCCATGACCAGAACCATTGTTCCCGTCCCATAGGCCAGCATCAACTTGCTGGGGTGCGGCTCCCTCCTGGACTCTTGGGCCCCTGGACACTGACATCATTTCATGATTCTTGGTATCTACCGGGAGGGGGTACATTGCCAGGGCCTGATAAATGTCTCGTCCATTCATTAATTCATTTGGAGGTAGAAGGGCTAGTGTTCCATGAGTTACCCCAGAAGGCTGAAGAAAGGTTGAGGAGGCGTGGATGGCTGTGCCTGGGGGACGCTGGGAGGCCAGGCCACTCAGCCCATGTAGAGCACAAGAGCCTTGGTCCACAACAGCACACTCTCCAGCCCGGTTGCCCCACTCGGGGCCAGGAGTGTCAGGGCTCCTAGGAAAGGCTGGGAGCTATCACCTTGGCCTGCTCAGGGCCATGGCACATGACAGAAACCATAGGCAATGGGCTCCTATGCCAATCATCTTGTGCTCTGCAGACAGGTGGTCTGGGGAGCCCGGGTGACAGCCTTCAAAAGAGACCATCCCAGTGCTGAGCAGCAGAAACAGAGATTATATCAATAGTGTTAATGATGTTATGACTGGATATGCATAAGCAAAGGGCCTCAGGTTGGTCTTTAGCCCCCTGAATCCCAAGACAGAATGGGACCCTGTTGATGCCTCTAGGACCCTCTTTCTGCCCATGCCCTCCTGAGACCTGTAGAGTAATTTTCAGACTCTAGACCATCTGTCCTTGGATACCTCTTTCTCTTCAGGCTGGGAAAATCGGGACACAGGAAAAGAATGGCCTAGAAGGCAAAGGTGGAAGCCGCTTCCATCTCCCACAAGCACCAGAAAACACCTGGGCTGCTTCTCCAACCTCGACACCCAACACCCACTCAGAGATTTGTACTTGCCACGCATATACATTCACAGTGACACGTTCCCATGAGGAGGCCCCTCCAGCTGCCATCCCTTATCTCTGATGTGGCCTCCGCCCACCTTCCCCGATTCACCTGGAAGAAAAACAGCAGGGAGCTTTCCGGGGGGGGGGGGGCTGCAGACCAAGGCTCCAGCGTCACAGTACAACACTTCTCCCTCTGTCTGGTCATCAGGCCGTGGCCCACCACGTGGCTCCACGAACATTCCACAGCCCGAGCCACACAGATGGTTCTCTTTCCACGCCACCTCATCCTCCTTGAACACAGGCAGAGGGGGTCAGGGAACCCAGGGCTTATTCTGTCCCCTGCTCTGAGTGCTGGAGGCCTGAGTTCAGGGGAAGGAATGGGGATCCCAGAAATGGGAGGTGCCGGAACACCCTGAAGACCATGGGATGAGCACCCTATCCTTAGGGAATGAAGATAATAGGAACACAATAAAAATGAGTCACTAGTCAAGAAGTCCAAACTTCCAGCTATAAGATAAATAAGTCCTGGCGTGTAATGTACTGCCCAGTGCCTATATAGCTAAGATACTGTATTGTATATTTGAAAGCTGCTAAGAGAATAGCTCTTAAAAGTTCTCATCACACACACACACACACAAAAGACATCTGTAACTATGTGTGGTTAACCAGACTTCGTGTGGTGATCACTTTGCGATACATATAAATATCGAATCATTACGTTGTACCCCTGAAACCAATAAAATGTCATGTGTCAGTTATCTCTCAGTTAAAAAAATGAACCACTAATCATACCTTCTCAAACTCCTGGGGTTGTAATTATGATAAAGCCCGCAGGGAACACCTAGCCTACGAAACACAAGTCTTAAAAGTCACCCTCCTGGGCCTATGCTGCCCTCCTCTGCTGTGTTACAGAGGGAACGCTGCAGGACCGCGGCCATCCGAGATTCTGTCCCACTGCACAAGCCTCCAGGGAATCTTGGCCTCAGAGGCAAAAGAGAACTCTGGATTCCTCTTGTCCACCCTTGCCCCAGGGCAGGGGAAGGGAGAAAGGAAAGGGACCCAACAGCCACGTGAATGGATGGAGGAAAAGCTGGGTTTGCAAACAGTGCCCATGAGGGCTCCGCCCCAGGGAGGTCCAGACCTCGGGCCTGGCTCATGGCAGGGGGAGCATGTGTGGTCTGAGCTGGGGCCAAACGAATTATAGCTGAGCACCTGAGCACTGGAACAAAGTAACCCGAGCGTCGGTCGAATCAAAGGAAACCGATACTTGACATTACAAGCTGGTGTGGCCTTTTATACTGGCTGGGGAGACAACCCAGCCCGGTGTGGAGTTTCTGGCCTCCTCCTTTCTGCTCTCAGCCCTGAACTTGCCTCGAACTTGAAAGGGCTAATTAAAGCCCAAAGAAAAATCAAAAGCTTGTTATCTGGCTCCATGACTCCTAGCCCTGGCATTAGCCTGTCTTGCAAAGCTTTTGTCCCTCTGTTCTATCCAAGGCCACCATGCGGCCTTAGGACCTGCAGCTCTGCAGACTTCCATGATGAACTTTGCTTTTTGTTCTGTGGCAGGGAGCAAGGGCGGGACAAACACCTGCCCATGGGCAGCCAGGTTGATCCCTGCAGCTGATTGTACTCCCAAAAGCATCACCCGAAAAGACAGAATTTGAGCAAGTTTTCTACAGAAAAGCATCCACAGAAAAAATAGCCAACCCATCCGATCTTGAAAGAACTAGCTGTTTCATAAGCACACAGCGTAAACTTGCATTTTCGAAGCTAGGGTGTGCATGCTTGTGGGGGTATTTACTGCATGTGTGCACACACGCATGGGTGGGTGTGTGTGTGTGCGTGTGTGTGCATGCATGTGTGCAAGTGGGATTTTCCTCAAGAGGCAAGGGAGACTTCCCTCAAGTGCTGTATCTGCCGTTCTTTCCCAAAATATGTGACCTTGGGCAATTTTTTAACCTTGTTGGGCCTCAGAATGAGAGTACAAAACAGAAGGTCTCTAAGGGCCTTCCCCATGCCAGCTTCCTGATGCATCTCCCCTAAGAAGTTGTGCTTGAATGTGTAACATACATACACACAGCACAGCACCTGGCCTGTCCTTTATAGTCTGCATTTGGGAGAAGTCCATGGCCCCCAAGTTCATAAACCTGTCTCCTCAACTCTCCTGGGTGGATCAGCCACTGCCCCAAACCAATGGCTCCCAAAGACATGTCATCCATTAGGGCTCAGCAGGTACAGTGGAGTCCCCTCCACTCTCTGGCCTGGCCATGACTGTCAACTGATTGCTTCCTTCTCTGGCCCATGGTGCCCCTCCCATTTCCTCTGTGACACTAGCAGTCTCTTGGCTTCTCAGGACCTCCAAAAAGAAATAGCATCTTTTAGTTTCAGCCCAGGCACCTGGAAAACTCACCACTGGAAAACAGCCTGAGCCTAAATGTTAGGGCACCAAAGATCAACCTTGCCAAATCCCTTCCTTCTCCTTCTATATCTACCCTACCCCCAACCCCGAGTCCCAGGGCCCACAGGAATGGCCCCCAAGCTGCCTGGGTGCCAGTGGCCTCTGAGATGTGCTTGGCAAGTAGCCATACTTCATGAAGGGAAACTTAGACTTTTAAAGTCAATGAAAATACATTTTCCTAATGTGGAATTCCATCGAAGTTGGACTGGCCATCAAGAATCACATCCATGCAAATATACTTCTACCTGTGTGTGAATTCTCCTTTCTTCTCTCTAATTATGATCACAGGATAGATTTTTCTCCAACTAGATTCGTGATTTTTACATGGATGATAAAAAGGAGAAAGGAGAGGGACACGGGGTATAGAAGATGAAGATGCTCATAACTGAGCTTCTAAGTCCCTGGAATCATTTTCAAGATGAACAGAAGTCCAGCCACAGCAAGCCGGGCCACAAGTGAGTTAGGCTGGGAGAGGCAGGAGGTCACGTCACGTGTTGCACCTGCGGCCGCCTAGCAAGGCCCTGGGAAGGCCTCCTAAAGCCACCCTTCATTCCCCCCGTCCCTCCGGTTTCCTTCAGCACTTCTGTCACCCAGTACTGTTCCAAGGCTGCTTGGCATGTCTCTTCCATGGAACCGGGCACACTGAAGATGCTCCAGGAATGCAGTCTTCTAAGCAAGCTCTACTTTTGCCTCTATGTTCACTGGACTCCCACCCTACTTCTGCTTTCCTTTTGCCCTTCCCTAAAGATACTCAAGGAACTAAAAACATAACACTCCTGAAGTTCTAGATCTATCCCAAATGTAGAATGCCTGGCTCCATTATTCCCACTACTGGTTTTATTCCAAGCTTCCAGGAAAGTGATTTGCAGGCACGGTCAGTACGAAGGTTGGGTACATGAGTTGTACCAGAGGACGTGATAATCTGGCCTTAACAATGCCTGGTACATATGATATCTATATAACAGAATTCCCGCTTAGTCCTAGCATTTTCTCCTATAATCATGAGCCAGTATGGAATAGAGAAAAGTGCCCAGATAGGAGATCTACCTTTCAGCTCTACCTCCAACTCTGATAAGCTCAGTGTCACAGACACAACACAACACAACACATTTGAGCTGGTGCTGATCCAAGTCCAGGGAGATCCAGAGATGGGATGTACTTGTCTCACTTGCAAAATGGGATGGGTGATTCACATCCCATGGAAGCCCCAGGCTAGGGTCCCCCTGCCATACCATGCCCTCCCAGCCCATGGACCCTTCCCGACTCACCGCGCTGCTGCAGGGAATATCCTTCACCTTGAGCCAGGCTAGGTCCAGCGTACCCTCCCCCCGATAGCAGGACTGCAGTCGCTCCTTAATGCGATCGTTGATCTGCTTCAAGATGAAGATGCACAGGGCCGACTCATCCAGGGATTTCATTTTCCGCTTTTGGCCCTTGGAGAAGACAGTGAAAAGGAGGTCATCCTCTGGACGAACTCCAAGGGTCCGGGCGAGCACAGCACCAGCTTTCGACAGGTAGGCAGCCTGCAACAGGCGGTACTCGACCCCGCTGCGCTCACAGCCAATGGGCACCTCCACATAGGAGTTGAAGGCCGTGTCCTCCTTGCAGAGCCTCACGAGCTTGGAGGTATAGACCTGTTCCTTTGTGGTGGAGCCTGGCGGAGACACCATCTCAGGCTGAAGGGTCAAAAAGTAGACAAAATTGCCGCTGCTGAAGCCATAGACATAGTAGATGTCAAAGTCGGGGATGACGGTGAAGGTGTCCGAAGGAATCTTAATCATCGAGGCCACAAACTCATCATGGAAGACATAAGCAAACATGCTGTCTGCCTCGGAGTTCTTGGTCAGCTTCCGGCTGGAGATGGTAGGGAAGTACTCTGGCTTCCCATCCACTGCAGTGGCGATGAAGAGCTTGTCGTCCAAGTTGCTGTAGGAGACGATCACTCCAAAGACGGAGCCGCTCTCGTTGACTCCCGACAGGTAGTGCTCCTTCTTGTGGAAAGGCTCGCCCAGCTTGAAGAGATCCTCAAGCCTGAGAAGCTTGCAGATGCCTTGGTACAGGCTCCCACAGGCAATGAGCCTGTTCTCTTTGTAGTCTATCAGGAGCATCTTGTTGACATTGTTGGTGGTGGTCAGGGGCTCGTTGCAGGTCTGGACGATGCGTGGTGGGTAACACTTGGGGTTGTCCTCGTCCGGCCCTGTCTGGTGGGTCACCAAGACCTTCAGGTCACTGGAGAGCTTGTAGATCCGGTTGACGGCCCCCAAGTAAATGTGCCCTGTCCTCTCATCCACCACCAAGTGGTTGAAACCCTCGGCTGGCTCCCCACGGAACGTGACAAAAGACCGCTTTGGGGATGGTGGGGATGGCTGCCGGGGGAGCAGAGTGGAGGAGCCCATCCCTACCATCAGGAGATGGGAGAGAAAGCAAGTCCAGTTCCAAGGCATGGCTTTCATTTCAGGAACAGGTCCTCGCGGCACGGCAGCACTCGGCACGAGGGTTCCCTCGGAGGGCCAGGGCTCAGCAGTAGAGGCTCCCTACAGAGGAAAGCAGGGATGTGATACTGGACAACAATGGCAGTGGCTTAGTTTCACCCCACAGCTTGTGTGGCTGGACCCGAAAGCCCTCAGCACACGCTGAGACAGAGAACTGCCCTGGAGACGCTAAAGGCCAAGGGAGTCTGCCCCCACGTGTGTGGGGACAGCCAGCACTGGGTGGCAGGAGGGCAACCTCAACAATAACAATAATGGTAATAGTAATGATAATAGTGATGAGGATGATGATGAAGATGAAGAACAGCCACTGGCTACCTGATGCCTGGCTGTGGAACAGTCACTGTCCAGCACCTTCCGAGACTGTCTCATTTCTTCGGACAAACCCTTCTGTGTTGGGTATCTTCCACCTGCCCCTCTAGATCCACTCGCCCCCCTTCTCTGTGCCCAGGAGGCTGACCCGGGTGGACTGTACATGCACGGCTACCTGCCCTTGGGCCTGGTGGAGTGTCAGCAGAAGGCCGGCAGGAAGGTGGGGTGGGGTGGGGGTGGGCTGCAGGCACTGGCTGCCACCCTCACCCGCAGGGCTCAGTGGCCCTAGGCATGCCTCCCCATGCCACCTCTCTATTTCCAGGCTCTGTGAACCACCTCCTGCCCACCCCCACTTGGTCCTACAGGAGGTAACAGGGCCTCACTGTTCCTACCCCAAATAGTGCTCTGCCTCTTAAGGAGCCACACCTTGGTGAAGAGTTCCTATATTAACCTTTGCACAAATAACCAGATTTGCGTGTGTTGTCTCCTGCTGGGACCCTGGACTCCTAGTCCTCTGAAGTAAGCAGTATTGCTATCCCTACCCTACAGCTTAGGGAAGTTATACAACTTGCATAGCTTATAAGTGGTAGAGGTGGATTCAAACCCAGGTGTGCAAGTTGACAGTGGGTTCTCATCCTTCACTGCTAATCCATCTCAGTTTATCCCGGCCTGGGGCAGGTGGGAACGGACACCAGCTATGTTCATGCGCAGCAAAACAGTTCGGACAACCCTTTCTCGGGGGCTGTTGGTTACAGCCCCAGCCCTCTGGGTCTACACCTATGCTTCTCCTTTGCACCTCCCCACTGCCAAACCAATGCATGAGGCTGATCCTGGATCCCTCTGCAGCATCCTGGATCCCTCTGCAGCACAGTGGCAACCGGGGCCTCTGGGTGCGCTGCCCAGCTCTGAACTCTGATGTCATTTTAATGAGGTAGACCTTGGCTGCCTCCTACTGGAGCCTCCTCTGAGAGGTTTTCATTAAAGGGAGAGAACATTTGGCTTAAGAAGTGGTCCCGGAAATAAATAAATAACTCCCCATGGGACCCAAGAGTGCTTGGTCCTAACAATCTCATTCATTTCTATTCAAGAGGACGGCTACATAGTAGTTCCAGTGTGAGAGAAATGAGGGCAGGAATGGCCTACATCTTATTTGGGGGCATCTCAGCTTTGCCGAATTTCTCTTGTTCACCCCACGTCCTTGATAACAGGGTGGTAGGAAGAGGTAGACCACAGAGCAAGAGAACCCCCCACAGGGGGAGTGCCGGTTTCCTTGAAGGCCGAGAGAAGAAAGAAGAAAGCCAAGACTCAATGTTGTCAGCTAAAATCCCGACAGAAACCCCAAGTCCTCTAAAGGGCATATCAGAGGAAGAGGTGGTTGCGTAGCCACAGTCCAGAGCAGTCCTGCCAGCCCGGGGCCTTCATTCACTCGCCCACAAACAGACATTGGAACAGGGCATACTCAGAACATGCAAAATGCTGCGGGATCCCAGGATAGCCAAGGCAGCTGGGGCCCTCCAAGAACTTGGGGTCAGGTCGGGTAGATGCCACCAGAACCTAACTTATGCAGACAGTGAAATGCTATGTGACAGATGGTAGAATATTCCCATGAGGAATGCTGACTTCTAGCTTGGGGCAAGGGAGCAAGGAGAAGGCCGTGGGATGGCATGTGGGCCTGGCTGTGAACTAAGGGAGGACACGCAGAGCCGGAAGAAAAGGGCCTCATTGGGGAGGGGTCAGCGTCGCAAAAGCCTATCAAATGGTGTGCAACCAGGAAGAGTCTGTCTGGAGAACAAGGTCGGGTAGGAGACAGGGCTGAAAGAGAGGCCCCGAGCCTTGTCAGGACATTCCTACCCTTCCATTGATTTAGCCTCTGCAGGAGGACTGGAGTTCCGGGCTGAGGGCTGTGGGCTCTGTCGGGGCAGGGAGGCCCGCCATGCTCACTGGTGAGTCCACAGTGCCAGGCTCATGCCCAACATACAGCCGAGACTCAAGACCTGTTTTCTGCTGGGCAGGGAGAGGGGCTGGAAGCAAGGAGAAATGCCACCTGCCGTACCCGGGCTCCACGTAATAGCCTGCACACGGACCCCCTTGCCTGATCAGCACAGTCGTCCACTGGGCTCGGGGTGGTTTCACCTGCTTCTCCGGTGGGGAGACTGTAGCTCTGTATAGGGCATGGGGCTAATAAGTGGCAGAGTTGGGGTTGAAACCCAGGTCTGTATCAAACCGCAAAACGCATAGTCTTTCTAGAGACGCACAATTCTAGAGTCCAGAATATAGAGCACATGGAAGCCCTTTTTAATCCATGTAAGTCCCCAAACAGAAAAACCCCAGGACGTCACCCGGTAACACTTCCCCACCAGCTCTGTAGGAGGAAGCCAAGCCCCTGGGACCCATGGGGCATAACCTGGCAAATAATATCCATCAGGCGGGCACCACTATTCACCTCTAGAAGTGTTCATGACAGAAAGCGCCTGGCACAGGGCCTTTGGCCTGGCAAGCAGCAAGTACTTATTAAATGATAGTTGTTGTTCTTGTTGAGAAGACTGAAATGAGATGAACAGGGTTAGGATTATGATAACAAGATGGGGCCTGATGGCACCATCTCAATTGGAGTGATGATGACTCAGGATGGCTCATCCTGAACTGTCTGTGCAAATCCAAGGATCAGAGAAAAATCCAGAAGTTCTTCATCTGAAAGAGACAGTCCAGAGTAAAGATTTCCAATCTGTGATTTTAAAGACAAGGAAGTTGTGATCCAGAGAAGTTAAATGATTTGCAAAAGGTCACATAGTTAGTTGAAGGTGGGGGTGGCGTGAAGCTCAGGTCTCTGGACTCCCAGTCCAGTGCTCTTTCTACCACCTGCAGCCTGTCTTCCAACTTTGTCTGAACCCACTTCGGCACCTGCTCCCTGGCCTTTGTCTGGAGGAGCTCGCTCTTTGGGTGCCATATGCTCTGCTGGCTAACACAGCTCTCAGAACTTTGCTGCCAACAATCAAATTCCAGCAGGGCTGGTAATCCTCATTCCAGACAGGCAGGTGCCGGTCAGGGCTCAGCCACCAACTCTCTGAAGGGAACTTGCAGCAGTCCCCGTATAGGAACCTGCCAGGCACTGGGGGAAGTGTGCCTGCCACACCCCCGCCCTTACTGTAAACACTTACGGATCCACACGCCAATCAACAGTTCTCCAGTTTGCAAGAAGTAAGGCAAGGAAGCCTGCAGTTATGAATTTACTGAGCAGAAAGGTGCTGGGGTTCTTTCTGCATCTTCTATTAGACACTGAAATGAAACAAGAGTTATGCATCTCAAACACTTATCACCCTCAGCTGGGGATGGTGAAATTATTGCGCCCAGAAAGGGGGGCCCCCACAGAAAACAATAACATGTGATGGGAATAACCAGCCTCGCATTTTACACACCATGGAAGGACTGATTAGAAGACAAGCAGCAGAGAAATGGAAGAGAAAAGGAACAAGCAAGGGTGTGCGCTTCAGCTTGCCTCTGCAGGGTGTGACCCAACCAAAGCGCCCCCCCCGCCCTGCCCCCAGCTCCAGACCCACAGGTGGGCAGAGCTGCTGGCCCCCAGCCTCCCAGGGCTGCCTGAGGCTACTCTGTCCCTGCTGGCTGGCCTGCCAGGGCGGCTCCATTCCAGGACATCTGTCCTTGTAAGGTGGTGAGCCAACCTAGGAAATCCTGCTCCCAAGTCTATGTCCTGCCCACCATGTCTTGTCCGGGTCATCAATTAGCTGGTTTAAAAGTACTGGAGGTAGCATCAGCCCATCTCTGATTCTTGAAGGCAAGTGATGTGACTGAGTCACCCCAAGATCGCCCCCAAAGGCCTCACTGAACTAGCAGAGTGGGAAAGGGGCAGAAGGCTGGAGAACTGAAAGGCTCTGAATTGAACCCAAACATACTGCACTTTTCTCCTTCTTTGAAATCAGATTTTTTTAAGATTATTTATTTATTTGACAGAGAGAGACACAGAGAGAGAGAGAACACAAGCAGGGGGAGTGGGAGAGGGAGAAGCAGGCTTCCCGCGGAGCAGGGAGCCCGATGTGGGACTCGATCCCAGGACCCCGGGATCATGACCCGAGCCGAAGGCGGACGCTTAACGACTGAGCCACCCAAGCACCCCTGAAATCAGATTTTAATTCTGAATGATGGGACTCATTTTTAGAAGCTGATCATCATTTTGATTAAAGAAATTGGGGCTTTGTTTTATGTGGCAAGTGTTGAAGAGCTCAAACTCATTTTCATGAAATAGCACCATCTTCTCAGATTCCTGAGTGGTAGAGAAGAAAGTTATTATAGACTAGTTTAAAATGGCAATTACCTCACGAAATTACTTTGGAGTTTACAAAACGTTTTCATATACATGACCTTGTTCTGATTTTATTGTTCGTGACAACCCTGTCAGGTAAAAGTATTTGTAAGTATGTCTCCTTTACAAATAAGGAAACTGAGGCATGAACAGGTACAGGTCCGGACTGAGGTAACACAAAGTCATGCTGGGACTTGGAAAGACCTTTGCTATGGGATGATAGAACATTCTGAAGACATATTCTAGGATAGTGTTTCAAAAGACCATCTCTACAACATATCATGAATCCAGAAACCAGCTGAGTGGGTCACATGTGCTTTTTTTGAAATAAAATAGAGGAGAAAAATAAGACTATGTCACATTGAGGAAGGATAATCATGATTCGGTGTGACTTTTGTTTCAGCCATATATATGTATGTGTTGCACGTGATGTAAATGTATTTCTTAACATTAGCCATTGTGATGGTTAATTTTATATGTCAATCTAGCTGGCCTATGGTACCCAGATATGTGGAAAAACATTCTGGATGTCTCCATGAGGATGTTTTCAGATGAAATTAATATTTAAATCAGTGGACTTGGGGTGAAAAAGACTCCCCCCCATAAGGTAGCCATCTAAAGAATTGAAGATTGATCTCCCTGAGCAAGAGGGAATTCTGTCAGTAGACAGCCTTTCGCTTTCTGCTGAGTCTCCAGTCTGTGGGCCCACATGGCTTTCCTCTGAGTCCCTGGTTGGCGGGCCTACCCTTGCAGATTTTAGACTTGGAGCCTCCACAATTGTATGACCCAATTCCTTAAAATCTCTCTCTCTCTCCCTCTCTCTCTCTCTCCCTACACACACACACACACACACACACACACACACACACACACACACACACACAGTTTCCGTTTCTCTGGAGAATGCTGACTAATACAGTCATGATCAACAAAATCTTTGAAAGACACTGTTACAGACAGTGGACAACTGTTATTTTGCTACCATTCATTTATCCTCTAGGGATCCACCTCTTCACCCTATCTCAGCCCAAAAGCTTCTGAGAGAATGGCCTCCACTCCTGGTTCAAGGGAGAGCACATGACTTGGGTCCAAACCAATCAGCACAGAGCTGCTGGAGGGGGTGGGGGTGGGGGAAATGTCACAGTGATTGGTTCAGGGATGGATACCTGGTCAGGTCAGAATCTCAGAGAGGCCACAGGCTTCAGATGAGGGTGCTGAGGGAAAAGTTCTAGGTCTTCCATTAGATGTGACCTTGGAAAGGTATGCACCTGAGAACTGTGGGCACCATCCTATAATCATGGGAGTGGGCGGTGGGGAGGAGGAGCCTAAAGAGAACAAAACCAAAGCACTGAGGAGAACAGAGCTGAGCAAGAGAAAGGAAAGTACTGGATCCCGGGTCCTGGTGACATCACACACATGTCTAGATCAAGTGTGCTGAAGCCAGCTCTTTGCTTACACTTTCCAGTTACAGGAGCCAAAAATTCCCCTTTTGCATAAGCCAGTGTGGGTTCTGGAATTTGTTAATGAAAGAATCCTAACCCCATACACAGAAAAATCCAGCCTTCTAGCCAAAAGACTAAGTGTCCCTCACCCCTTCCTCTCTTATAGACTATTCTTTCACAGGGAAAAGGAAGCATGCCAAAGAGATCTCCATGTCCTGCCAGCCACAGAGATAATCTAGAATTTTGCAAACAGTGGGGCTTTGTCTCAGGTAAGATTTAGGTGTGTGACGGTGTGTGTATGTGTGTGTGTGTGCTGACCTTCAGAATCCAAACAATGCTCCTCTGAGCAAGTATCATGAGAGGGCTTCTGAGCCGGCTGCAAGGAGTACAGACACTCTAAAGCAGAAGACAGTACCCCCTTGGGGCACCTGGGTGGCTCAGGCAGTTAAGCATCTGACTTGATTTCGGCTCAGGTCATGATCTCAGGGTCATGGGAATGGGGCTCCATGCTCAGTGGGGAGTCTGTTTGAGATTCTCTCTCTCCCCCGCCCCTCCTCCCATGCTCTCTCTCTCACAAATAAATAAATAAATCTAAGAAGAAGAAGGAGAAGAGGAAGGAGAAGAGGAAAGAGAAGAAGAAGAAGAAAGAAGAGAAGAAGAAGAAGAAGAAGAAGAAGAAGAAGAAGAAGAAGAAGAAGAAGAAAGAAGAAGAAAGAAGGAAGAAAGAAGGAAGGAAGAAGAAGAAGAAGAAGAGGAAGATGACGATGACAGTACCCCTGCCCTCCGGTGGCTGATGGTCTCCTCCTGGACTCTCCAGCTGTCCCCCTTTGAAGTTATCTCCACTCACTGGTAGGCTCTGCAGAGCTCCATTGGCCAACCACTACTAGAAGCCAAGAAACTCATTCCCCCAGCCTCCTCTACAGTGCCACACTAGACCTGATTCATCTCTTGTCCAGGCAAGGCTGGAGGACAGGGAGCTAATGATCCACCAAAACTGTGTGCTTTCCCATCCTTGCGGCCGATGGTGTGAAGTTGTTGGTAAGAGGTGGCCACCAGCTATGGCCCACCTTTCCCAGCCTCTACATTTTCACACAGTATCCAAGGGTGAATAGTCAAGAAGTGTCATGGCTCCACCCGCATACCAAAGCAGGTAAAAAATAGATATGTCTTCCCTACAGAGCCTTTCCCAGCAGGATAAAGAAGATTCTGAGGCTCTACAGGAGGATGGAGCCTAGAGATGGAACGACCCACCCACTTTCTTACAGGCAAGAAAGTAACCAATACTGGAATAAGGCTCTGAAATGGTGGATTTCTGTGACAGCAGTTGGCCACACCCTAACACAGGCAGAAAGAGCCTACATATCAGAGCCCAGATTCAAAGGCCAGGCTGGGCACCGTAGAGGCTCTGATCCTTGTAGTACATGAGGCTGCCCCTGGGGGCATCCCCTTTAGGTGCCCGCCACCCCCTCCTTGTTCCCAAAGCCAGATTGCAAGTAGCTGCGCCTAGACAGGTACAAGATGACCATGCCAATGTCTATAAGGCAGAAAAATCTTGCTGTTCCTCAGTGGCCCTTCCAAAATTTGAGGACTAGAGAGGCACTACGTGTGTACAGCTGAGGGCAGGGAGGGGGACTGGGGACACAGCACCGGTCTCCTTTCTATTTAATTCAAGAAACACTAGACATCCAAATTAGCAAAACAGACAAGTGCCTGTTTTAGATTCCTACTGTAGTTTGTAATCTATGCTCTCAGAAGAACATCCTCAGTAAGTAACCAGTGTTTTTTTCCTGCCTGCTTTCCTCACATTAGACTCTTGGTTTCTAGAAGTGGGAGGTATAGATTGTTATTTTATTTTTCCGAAGAATTATGATTTGGTTGTGACATCTGTGGCCTGGCCGTGCAGCGGCTGCCTCAGAAGCCTGTGATGGGCAAGCAGCCCCCCATGCTTCGCTGCTGCCCCTCCTCCTCATGGCCATCACAGAAATGAGTGCCACATTCATAAAAGGAAAAGTGCCTGAGGGTGGGAAAGTCGCAGTGCAATCCATCACTACCGCAAGGGGGTAGAAATCAAGTCAAAGCAACTGCCATCCCAAGAGAAGGTCACAGCACTGTCATTGGACAGTCGTATGTGCATGGGGGACTCCGAAAGGTCAGTGTGGCCATAACCCAGCACAAAACCAGAATGCAGCAACAGCTAGGGCAGGTCGTGAGCCCAGGAGTCAATCCTTCCAGTCTGCTTTCCCTCTGCTCTGCTCTGCTTCGTTCTTTGGAGCAATGAGAAATGTGACATTGGTGGCTGGGGAAAGAGCCGGAGAAGGGCACAAAGGATGGGGAAGAGGGAGTAACAGGGAGCCAGGCACAGACGTAGAGTCCCTATGCCTCCAGGCAACCAGCCCTGGTCCCCAGGAAATTCAGCACCAAGCTCAGCTGCTCAGGGCTCTTTTAATCCTCACTTCTCCGTTTATTAAAGGGGGCTGGGGAAACATGATTACCATGGACAGAGCCTTTGGAACCAGCCTAGAAGAAGCCTCTGCAGGAGGGTGAGTCTGTGAGCCGCCCCCATTCAGAGATTAGGTCGTTCCCGGACCCCTGAGGCCCCCATCTATGGTTTCCCCTCCCCCAGGCCTCCTTGTCCTTGGCCTTGAGGGAGCCCCCCAGGGACAGAACCACCTTTCCCTGGCCAAGTCTGCCGTGTTCCAGCAGAGCTGAGCTGGAGCTTCAGCGAGCCCAGGCAGCCCAAGATGGAACTCTATTATTACATCGCAGCAGCTTTTATATTCCAAGCACTGTGCTCCGGGTGGGGGAGTCGCTAAGCAATGACTCTCTTTACTCCAAGTCTGGCTGTGAGGCTTTAAAAACACAACATTTTCAAGAGCAGCCTGAGCTGGGAGGACAGAATCATAAACTTTCCAGCATCTCATTTAAAGAAACAGGCCGGCCAGGAATTTGGGGACAGATGCCCCAGCTGGACGTGCCATCAGTGTGGTCACTCTGTCCCGCCCCAACCCTGGGCCCAGCCGATGAGGAGGAATGCCCTCTCTGGTAGGGGGGGGGAGCTGACTCCCAGTATTCCGAGGGTCCCCATTGCCTCTGAATGTGCAGAAATGGAGGGACATCATGGGAAGGTGCTCAAGACACCCCAAAGCTGTTCCAACAGGAATTAAGACGTTCCAACGTCTGCTTAAACGTTTGCTGCCCTGAGACCTGGGTGGACACTCAGGTCACAGAGAAGGGGCAAGGGGCCCGCCACATGCTGGGGACAGTCATTGCTCCATGCAGCCCCTCTCATGCGTGTGGCCTGGGGAGAAGTAGATTGAAGGGTGGCCTAGCTGACTGATTTCATCTGGAAGGGAGGCTCACTACCACTCTTCCAGCCACATTCCCCTTAGCCTTGCCTTGCTCTCTGCCTGGACTCCCAGCCTGGCAGCAGTAAGCAAAACCACGATGCCTGACTTCACCCCGACGAGCTCCTCCTCTCCAGACCTTCCCCTCCTCTCATGGTCAGCGGGGAGAAGCGGCATCTCCTTAGCCCACAGTGGTGCACGCTTGATATGTCAGCCAAAGTCACCCATAAAAGCCTCCTTTCTCTGTAGCCTTTCTCGGCAAGGATGCTACAGAAGTCAAGAATGGCAATCCCAACTGGTCACAGTCCTGCTGCCCTTCTTCCTCAATACCTTAGTTTCTCCATCTGTAAAATGGTGTTTCTGGAAACAGGGTGATGGGGCGAGAGAGCTCACCAAGTTTCTTCTTGGGCTAAATCTAGGAGAAGCGGGAGTAAGGCATTTAGGCCTCAGGGAACGTAGGCCACCACTGATGTGAGGGTTCCACCAATGGGGTGTGCGGCCGAGATGCATAGTGGTGCCGATTACAACACCCTGGGGGTGGGGGGTGGGGTTGACTGGAAAACAAAACGTTGGCACTGAAGTTTCTCTCTTGAGGCTCTTTGCATCTTTGCATTCACTGGCTTTGTAGTAGCCTAAATCTAAATTGTGGGGTGCCTTGGGAGAGCCTGCCACAGTTGGATTCCACAGCCTGCCCCCAAAGGATGTGGGGCACTCATCTGTCAGGTGGGCCTCAGTCTCCCTCCTTGAGCCTATTTTGTCTCTCATAATAAGGAAGGCTGGAGTGGGATGCACTTGTCAGCTCAGGGTCTGGCCCATTGCACTGAGCCAGATCCAAGTAGCAATGCTAACCCTTCTGGGGAGGGGCCTTCACTTCTTCTGGCTTCTGGGGACCCCAATCCACAACAGCTCTCTAAAGAGTTGGCAGGAGTCCTCCAGGCTCTGCAGCTCCCCGACCCCAACCCAAGGGCTTAACTGACATGTGATAGAGTGATAATGTCCACTCCCTTCCCTTCCCTTAGCAAGAAAGTAAATGGAAACAGGAACAAAGATTCCCTTCCTGAGACAAGTGTGAAATCTCTAACTAGACTTTTCTAGCTGAAAAAAAGGTCAACAGGTTTGGAAAGAGTGCTAAGTACAGGATGCTGGGGGAACCCAGCTGGGAGCCCACTGCTCTCAGATCCTTGGCCCTCAGCCTCTCCTGCAGTTGGCACTTGGTTCCCCAATGGCCCCCTGACCTGAGGCCCTGTCACCGCTGTCGCCATCAGAACCAACCCCCTTCCCACCCACACAGTCTTCATATAAGGAAGCCAGTAGCGCCACCAATGAGTGGCACTGTGAAGGAGCAGCCTATTGAGGGCATATTTAGGCCAAATGACAGCACTTCTGTTGTCATTTAATGTCTAGTGGGAAGGCCCTCTCCCCAGTCCCCTACTTGTCCTTCTACCTCCTCCCTTTCTTTTTCAATTCCAGGGAAAATCAGGAAGTGAACAGTTGTCTCCCTTGCTGGTCTATATTCATGTAATTAGTGCTATTTAATTCCACGATGAGCCAAAGCTCATAAAATACAAAACATATTTCAGCTGCGTGCTGCAAATCTTGGCAGAAATCTCCCTTGCAGCCGGAAGCTGAACAGAGCTATATTCGCTCCTTTAAAAAAAATGTTCAGAATGATTGCAGCAAAGTTCTGGGGCCAGACACTGCTACCTGGAAATAAGCAAGGAGGTAGCAGAAGAGGAGGGTTTAATGTCTTAAAGTTTGGAAATAATTCCATCACCATGACAACACTGGATTTTTAAAAGGTTTAGTATTGATCAAGTAATGCGAATATAGTTTGTTATTCCTCCTAAGGAGCTTGTTGTTGGCCTACCCCCCTGCTCGTTCCCATGTGCTTGAAGGTACTGGGTCCCCAACAGTGGGGATTTGTGCCACCGGTCATACTGCTGCCCCACCTGCTGGGCACACACCTATGAGCCAAATGACCAGAGACGCGTGCGGCTTCTGGCAATATTTCTGAATTAACACATTTCCATCTCCCAGTTCTTTCTCTGCCCACCCCACTCTGCTGAAACCTTACCCTACTTCTGTATTTATACCAGCAACCCATGAGGCAAGGGGTAAAAAATCTTTTTTTTTAAGATTTTATTTATTTATTTGACAAAAAAGAGACACAGCGAGAGAGGGAACACAAGCAGGGGGAGTGGGAGAGGGAGAAGCAGGCTTCCCACAGAACAGGGAGCCCGATGCGGGGCTCGATCCCAGGACCCTGGGATTATGACCTGAGCCGAAGGCAGACGCTTAACGACTGAGCCACCCACGCGCCCCAAGGGGTAGAAAATCTTAACCCCCATCCCATCACCCTTTCATAAGCAAGGCCCAGAATGGTGAAGACCCTCAGATGCCATTCTCTAAGGTATCCGTCACCGCAAAGCAGCAACAGAACATGGGCCTTGACAAGTCAACCTCTGCCTCCACATCAATACCAGGCCCTCTTGCCCACACCCCTGACAGGACTGGTTCCTTCCCCTAGCACCCCAAGGAATTAGCTGTGCTCTCCTCCTTCTCCAGGTGACAAGATGACAGATGGGACATGGCACTGGAGGGCCCAGGGCAAGGCCAGGCAGAGGAAGATTCATGTTGGATGCTGCTGACGCCCCCTTTCAGGACCTGCTCAGAAGCTGTGTCACTGGGGACTCAAGAGGCCAAGAGATGGACCCAAGGTGTGATGAGGGTCGAATGTCTGCGAAACCCAGGAGGCCTTTAAGTAGACTCACCACTTCTATGAGTCTGCTCTGCACATTGCTCAGTGGAGGGAAACCTGAAGTGTTCCACCCAAAGAGGAAAACATCTGCCAGCTATACCCACCTCTTGCTCTTACATGGCCCGAAATTCCACCCCACCACCTCTCCTTTGTGTGTTAACCTTGCCTTCCACAAGCTCCTTCATATGCAATACACACTCATGACTCCAAAAATACATCTTCATTCCTATCCAACCCATGACTGTTATTGTCCAGATGGGGACATGGAGACTCAGAGAATGTCATTAACTTGCCCAAAGCCATGCTCTTCATGTCTACAACTCAGAGGTCTTCGGACAGATCCCATACTTCCCTGTAAACCACAAAGTCACCCATCAGACATCATCACTGAAGAATGTAGTTCAAAAGTAGGAGGGCAGGAAAGTCTAGGAGGCCCCATGACCCATGTGTGCTTGTTAAGGGAGAAGAAGAAGGCCTTCTAGCCTATTAGTGTATAAAAACTAAACTGTTTTGAAGTACCATCACTTTGATAGGCCTTGATAACTTGCATCTGAAGGCAAGATCCCTTTCCTTCATCCCAGGGAGGTGGCACAACTGGACAAGGCCTAAGTGGCCCAGGGATGATATGAGAGGGGCCAAGCAGCAAGCAGGGAAGGTGACCCAAGTCCATTCATGCATTTGTTCAACAACACCTACTCAGCTCCTACTACATAGCAGGAAGCCAGGTTCTAAGAGTGCACAATGAGTAAGACAAACAAGTCTTTGATGTCAGAGGCCTTACATTTAATAGGGAGAATGACAATCAATAGGAAAAAATAATTATTTTCAGATAGCACTAAAACCTGAAAGAAAAAAAAAAAAAGAAGGCACAGTCATTTGATACAGAGTCACCGTAGGCGGGGGCAGGGTCTCCAACTGGAGTGACCAGTGGAGGTCTCTCTGAGGTGATGCTTGCAGGGGGGCTAAATAAATAAATAAGAAGGAGCCAGCTATGCAAAGATTTGGGGACAGGGCTTTCTAGGCCAAAGGAAAAGTGAATGCAGAAACTCTGAGGAGGGGTAGACCTGGCAAGAAAAGGCAGAAGGCTGAGGGTCTGGAAGGCATTAATGAGCAGAGAAGTGTGAACAATGGGGTTAGGGAGAAAGGCAGGGGCCAAATGACAGAGGACATTTAAAGCCATGAGAAGAAATGTGAATTTCATTCCAAAGGGTATGGGAAGCCATGAAAAGGGTTTAAGCAAGGTCAGGTTTATCATTGACAAATGCAGTCTGGCTGCTAGATGGAGAATGGTTTGTGGGTGGAAGAGAAGACCTGCAGTTCATTGAGGGGTGATGGTGGCCTGGCTCAGGCATTGGCGCTGAAAACAGAGAACCTGCTCCAACAGGGCTTGCTGGAGAGTACGGAAATGAGAGGGGAAGAAGAGAAGGAAAGTCATAACACCTCCTTGATTTTGGCTTGAGCAACAGAACTGGGTGAATAGCAGTGCCACATTCCTGATATGGGGAAGACTTTGCAGGGGAGCAAAGAAGTCAACAGTTCTGTTTGGGGCATCAAGGGCAAGGTCATCTGCAGAGCCAGCCCTGCCCAGGTTGATGCAAAAGGGAATCATGGAGGGAAGCAGTTGTCAGAGAACCCAGCGGTATGGTCTGCATAAGCCACCTTATTTAAACGCTCCCAAGAGGATGCTAAGAGCAGCCTTATTCCCTAGATGAGAAACTGATTCTCAGTGAAATATAAAATGAGGCAAAGACCTGAACCTAAGCCTACAGAAAGCCCCTAGTCATCAGGGCCCCCTGCTTATGACAGAACCCTGATCCTGCAGTTGGCGCACCAATGACCTCAACTGGAAGAAGGTGATGCCAATAAAAATATAAAAAATGTTTTACTTAGGGACCCAGCATTTTACACCTATTTTTTATGAAAGAAGAACTATCACATCAAAATTTCAATTTTACTAAAGGAAAATTGCAAATACTTACAAAGTACAGGCCAATTTGTAAACTTCATAAACTTCCAACCAAAATTAGTAATATTCAAGAAGTAAAAATGGCAAGGGAAAATTGGCATCAGTCACAGACTTCTTAGCAAAGAGCTCTCTCTTCACTCAAGTTATAAAGGGCATCCTGGGCACTCAGGTATGCAAACCAGCAAAGGTCTAATGGCCAGTCTGACAGAAATTAGGCCAAAATCAAAAGAATTCAGACAGAGGACAAGATTTTTTGTCAAATATCAACTTTTTAAAAAATTGTGGTAAGATGGACATTACATAAAATTTACCATTTTAACCATTTTTAAGTGTATAGTTGAGTGGCATTAACTACATTCACATTATTGTGCAACCATCACCACCATCCATCTCCAGAACGTTTTCATCATCCACAACTGAAACCTTGTCCCCATTAATCACTAATCCCCAAACCTCCCTCCCTCCTTCCCCTGACAACCAGGCTTCTGCTTTCTGTCTCTATGAATCTGACTACCTTAGGGACCTCCTGTAAGTAGAGTCATACAGTACTTGCCCCTGTGTGTCTGGCTGGGTTCACTTAGCACAATGTCTTCTAAGCTCACCTGAGCTATAGCATGTGGAGTAAGATGGTTTTTAACTTAAAAAAAAAAAAAAGGACTCCCCCTTCAAAAATATTTTTCTGAACTTTAAGTAACTCCCGTTCATAGTTGCCATTTCATGGACACTAAACACAATGGGAAGAAGTGTTGACGTGAGAAACTGTTATGGACCAATGCCTGTCAAAGCTTATTGGATGAAAGCACAACCCCTTCACCCACCTGCAACTCCAAACCCACACAATTCTATGAATACAGCACTGAGAAGAACATCAGTCCTTCCCAAAGCTCTGCCCTAAAAGGGTGCCCGGTTAAGCAAGTTTGGGAAACACCAAATCACCCGCTTGGAGAGCCAAGATGCACATGAGCTTATTAAAAATCCCAAGAAGTCCTTTGATAAAGACACCGTTGTAGGATTGTTAACCAGGGTTTCTCAGATGTGTTTGACTAAAGAACGCTTTATTGCTTAACACCTATTACTATCTCTAGGAATACTGTTCCATGGTACACACTTTGGGAAATGTTGGTATGCTGGCTTCTGTTCCTCAAAACACTTTTGCATCTATTTTCTCACTTAGTCTTTATAAAAATTCTGTCAAGTAGATTGAGAAATTTAAGGTAATTTGCTTCACTTATTGAAAAAGGAAGAAAGCTTTCAAGATTCAGGTCTGCAAAGAAAATCTCTAGGTGAGGAGCAGCAGCTAAATCAAATGGTTGAGACGCTGTTGCCTTGATTTCTCCTTTCTGCTGAAGGCCCACTGACATAACACACTGTGTCAACCATCTCCACAGTCCCGCGGGTACCTAGCATCCCTCCCTTTAACCTCCTGGCAGAACACTACACACCTGTTACAACCCACTTCTCCAGGTTCCTCTTAGCACAGCTGAGAGAGGCTGCAATTTTCTCTGTGATTACATGAAATCGACAGGGAAACAAAATAAACACAGAGAAAGGAAGAAGCATAAAATGAGTCTATCTAAACAAAGTATGGGTTTCTGCTTCATCCATTCCTAACTTGTTCCCAGACTCAAAGACCCTGTCACCCTCCCCACTAAAGAGCTGGTTCAACTTCAAAGCACCTTGTCTGGATGCTTCATTTCCTCGCTGCCTGTAAAGCAGGTGTTTCTGGTGATCCTGTGGGGCTGTTGTTTTATTTAGGGACAATGACTCCTCTGGACTGGTCTTGGGTGTAAGGCTATGTTCATGAAGAGTGAACATTCATGATGCAAGCCATCCAGGTGAGAGATGGCTACTACACAGGTCACTAGGGCGGATGGCACACCTTTACAGGTAGCAGAGGGAACTCCCATCCTTATCTGGGCCTCAGTCTTTAGGCCTAAACTTTAAGGGATCTATATCGGGTCTAGCTAAGGGTCAAAAATGGACAGAGCTCCCTGGCAGCACAAAAGGTGTTAAACTGGGGTTTCATCCACTGATGAAGCAAAATAAACCATAACGTGGAAACCACATTGACTTGTTAAAGTAACTCTATTTATTTCCCTTTTATTACCCCCAGGCCCCTAGCAAAGTCCTGTTAAAATGTCCAGCCTTGTCTCAGCTGTGCTATTAGATATTAATGGACAGTTGTAAATCCATACTTGGGTTGAGGTTACAAGAAAGATACACCTTGTTCTCGGGAGCCAAAATGGCCCGAGCTGCACACACTGGTAGGGGGACTGAGCTTCATGGCCATGAGATCTCAGCACCCCTCCTCAAGTGGAGGTTCTCCCTCCATTTCCAAGTCTGAGCAAGACCATAGTTACCTTATCAGACAAGTCTTGCCACCACCTCCCAGGAGCTACTCTCCCAGATACCCAACTGTCTCCCCAGCTTCTAGATGCTTTAGGCAGGAGTTATTATCTCTATTTAGATGAGGAAACAGGCTCAGGCAGGTTAAAGGCCTTTGCCTGGGTCACAGAGATTGTCCTGGGAAAGGGGTGATCAGCACCTATAGCAAGTAAGGGCAATACAATGTGGCTGAATGTCAAACGGGCACAGAAAAATGAACTGAAAAGAAATGAAGCAATCTCCAAGTGAACAGATGAACAAGAGTCAGTCGGCAGTGAAAAATCAATGAGGCAAAATGCTCAGCCTGGAAAGATCGATGCGGCAACCGACCAATGACCCACATTCCCACCTGAATTGACACCCGACCACATCAGAGTCATGTTTGTATTTGCTCAAACCAACTCCCCACTCCACCTGCCAGCACACTGCCCAGGCGCCAGGTTCAACCTCCACCCAGGCACCCACCTGACCTAATCAACATCTTCAAACAGAGCCGAGAGGTGGCTGATGGAGTCTGCACACAGAGGCTATAGAAAGAAGTCCCTGGAACAGGAAGATAAGGTGATCTTCTGAGAGTTAATTTAGTAACAAGACATCTGTACAGAAGTGCCAGATATCTACAGAAGTCACCTTTCAGGGGCAAGGTGTCCCTAAATCACTGCTGAAAGAGCAGGGAATTGAAGCCCACTCAGGTGACATGGTTTCTTCCTCCGACAGGAATATGACTCAAGAAGGCTGTAATCTAAAGAGTCTGAATCAAGAGGGTGTTAACCAACTCGGGGTGGTCGGCGCAGAGTACAGAGCAAAACAGCAATAACTGCTGGTTTTCAATCTTATACAAACCAGGGAAAGAGAGAGTAAGCTGTGGTGGCTTCCAGACGGGAGTATGTGGCTCCACAGGAAGCACACTCCAAGAAGAGATGACAGGTGCCCATCAGACTCCTCCGAGAAATGGCTGACATGGTTCTCAAAAACACCAGCCTCCTGGTTCCAATGCCATGCTCCCCATGGAGGCAGTTGACCACCCGCCCTACACACACTGATTCTTCTTACTGGTATAACCCCTAACTTTATTTGGAAGTTCATCCTCCATCTGGGGCCCCACCTCAGAAGGGGGTCAGTCATGATTGGAATCAGCCAGTGATTCCTAGCCCCAGTGGTCAATCAAGATTGGATTAAGCCCATCATGGTGGTCTCCTTCCCCTCTGCCAGTCATGAGTTTCAGAATATTCACAAGATTTAAACCTGGCCAACTGGGCCACGTGAGAAGCCTGCTGGGGACTTCCTTCGAAGGAGCACCCCTCGTCCTTACTTGCCTACCACTCAAAATAGGGTCAACTATTGCAGACTTCTCCTGACCAAGAGGGGAGATATCGCCAATATGCCCACCATGGCTGAGGAGGGAAGAAAGTGCCAATACCTGAAAGCATCTGAAGGCTGAACACATCTCACTGACTTACTCAGTACACATTCAGGTTACAGGTGTGCTCTCTGGAGACCTTGCTGCCATGAAGGCCATGAAGTGCGTCTAGGGGAGCAACCACCATTCTCTCATTAACTAGACAGGAGCAGACTCCATTACGATGAGTAAAGTGACATTTTACCTTAAATGTGAACGTCCTAGGGAACTAGAGAGAGTTAGTCCAAAGAATCTGTTAATCTCTGGATACATTGGCAAAGTCAGCCCCTGATCCATGGTAATCCCACTCTGGGAGACTCCACCTGGAAGCCACTGGCTGCCGGCGTGCTTGTTTAACAGCAATTGAAGGGAATAATGGAAAACACGTGCTACCTTGCAGTCTCCACACTACATTATGTCTACTCAAGTCCCTTACCCACTGTCCGGATTTGTGTCCTTGTCTCTAAATAAGCCATATCTTTCTTACCTACTTCATGGTGTTTTTGAAAGAGTGAAAGGCGATCAACATGAAAAATACAAAGGGATATATAAACCACGGAATTTTGAATAAGAAGAAAATCATCTCAACTTACTGTGCATCAGAATCACTGGGGGAGCTTTTTAAAAAGCACAGACACCAGGATCCCACCTCCAGAAGCTCTCATTCAAAGGATGGGGGATAGACATCAGTATTTTTGAAAAAGCAGTAATTATTCAAAATTAACTATAAAGTAATTATCAAAATGTTACTTTTTTAAAAAGCAATAATCACTTGCTTCCCAGGTGATTATTCTAATATGAGGCCAGAGTGGATGAGAAGCACTGATAGCAGGATTCTGTCATGTGCAGGTGAGAAAGTAAGCCCAGGGAAATGGAGAGGCTGTTCGAAATCAGCATCCACCACCAGAGCCAGAGCACCAGGGATCTGGCCTCCTGAGTCCCAGATTATGTATCTTCCCATTATGCCTCAGTGTCAACTGCAGGGTATTTAGAGCATTACTATTATAACAGGCAGAGAGAGGAAGGGCAGGGAAGAGGATTTACAAAGGGTCATGAGGGAACTTCGGGGGGTGATGGGTTTGTTCATTATCTTGATTATGGCAATGATCTCACAGCTGTTTCCATACGTCAAAACTCATTAAATTATACACTTTAAAGATGTAGTGTATGGCATATCAATTGTATCTCAATGAAACTATATCTTAAAAAATAGACCTAGGGGCGCCTGGGTGGCTCAGTTGGTTGAGCAGCCGGCTCTTGATTTCGGCTCAGGTCATGATATCAGGGTGGTGGGATTGAGCCCTGTGTTGGGCTCTGCGCTCAGCAGGGAATCTGCTTGAGGATTCTCTCCCTCTGCCCATCTCCACCACCCCCTCCACTTGCTCCTGCTTGCTCTTTCTAAAATAAATAAAGAAATCTTTCAAAAAAATAGACTAAAAAATACAACCTAGAGAATGGGGAAAATACTTGCAAATCACACATCTAATAAGGGTCTAGTACCCAGAATACATAAAGAAGTCCTGCAACTCAACAGAAAGACAAAGAACCCAATTTAAAATTGGGCAAGTGACTTGATGAGACATTTCTCCAAAGAAGATAGACAAATGACCAATAAGCACATGAAAAGATGTCATTAGGGAAATGCAAATCAAAACCACAATGAGGTCCCACTTCACATCTAACCAGAATGGCTACAGTTAAGTGAAAAATACCAAATGTTTTCAAGGATGTGGAGAAATCAGACTGCTGAATATTGCTGGTAGAAATGTAAAATGGTGCAGCTGCTGTGGAAAACAGTTGGGTGGTTCTTCAAAAAGCTAAAAATAGAATTACCACCCAATCCAGCAATTCCACTCCTAGGTATATACCCAAAAGAATTGAAAACAGGAACGCAAATGCCTATGTGTCTACCAATGTTCATTTAGCCAACGTTCAAGGGCCAAAAGGTGGAAACAACCCAAGTATACATCAGCAGATGAATGGATACACAAAATGTGGTGTATTAATACAATGGAATATGACTCAGTGATTTAAAAAAGAATAAAGTTTTGATACATGCTACAATATGGATGAATCTTAAAAATATTAGGCTAAGAGAAACAAGCAAGATACCAAAGGACAAATATTCTACGATTCCACTCCTATGAAATATCTAGAATATGCAAATTCATAGACAGAAGGTAGGTTAGAGGTTACCAGGGGCTGGTGGGAGAGAGAAGGGGGCGGTTATTGCTTAATGGGCAGAGTTTTGGGGGGAAAGATGACCAAGTTCTGGAGATGGACAGTGGTGATGGTTGCACAACACTGCGAAGGTAATTAATGCCACTGAGTTGTACCTTTTAAATGGCAAATTTTATGTTTTATATATTTGACCAGAATAAAATTTTTTTAAATAGACCCTGGGTAGTCCTCTGTGATTCAGCTTTCACAATGATCCTCTGTATTTGTAGAACATGTTACAAATTCATTACTAACAAGGAGAACGTTTAGGGAGGTCCGATGCGCTAAGCACTCTCTATGAATTACCTCGTTTGTTCTCCTAACAGCCTGTCAGGTAGATACTATTATGGTCCTTATTTTACAGGTGAGGAAATTGAGTTCCAGAGAGCACTAAAGAGATATTCAAAGCCACAAAACCAGAGTGTAATAGAACAGGGGTTTTCACCTGGGAACTTGCTAGAATGCAAATTCTCAGGTCCCACGCCAGACCTAAGGGACCTGTGTTGAAACAAAGCCTCCAGGTGTGTGTGAGCACACTCAGGTTTGAGAACCGCTATAACAGACCAAGATAGAGTTCACATATGAGCCTGAATGCTTGAGCACTCTGATAAGCCGCAGCAGCTCTCAAACTTGACCATGAATTACTGAATCACCTGGAAAGCCCGCCCTGAGTTTTTGATTTGGTGGGTTTGGGACATGACTTGGTCATTTGCAGTTCTAACAAGTTCTCAGGTGACGCTGATGATGCTGGCTTGGGGACACTTGGAGAACCACTGATGAACAGACTCTCATTTATCTTATCACCATGTCATTTTTCTCACTGGCTTAGGTATTTTTAGCCCCATCTTGCTGGTGCAGAAACTCAAAAACAGATCACACATCCCAGCACCACCACAGAAGTTATCACCTGGACCTAGAATCTGAGTTCAGTGCTCTTGACTACAGCACAATAGCTTTACCTAGTGGTCTAGCTGTTTCCATATGCCAGCTTTGCACTCACATACCACCTCCTTTAAAGCCAATGAATGTCTGAAGCCATGAAAGAGATTTAATTCACTCCATTGAACTGGTGTTAAAGTGATCACATTTGTGTAAAGAAATCCAGCAAGCAGAAAGAAAAAGGGGGGGGGGCGGTAATGAGTAGGGTCTAGTTTAGCGGTTAGGAGAATATGTACAAATGGGTGGATGGAGTTGGAAGGAATTGGAAAATGGACCACTTTTCCTTTATTCTTATGAAATCAGTTGCCTCTTACCAAAATGAAAAGAAATTTTCTCTCCTGCATTGTCCAAGGCAATGGTTCTTTATAATGTCCTCTGGGCACAGTGCATTACTCCTCATGTTCTGTTATAGTCACCTCTTAATGCTCTATACATCTCTGATCCTCCTCTCTCTAAATCACTTGTCTGCTCTGATCATGACACTCTCCTACTCAAGAATCTTCCATGGCTCCCTATTGCCTACAGAATGGAGGACAAACTTAGCCTTGTATTCAAAGACACCTGCCACCTAGCCTGATCATTTCCACTCAAATGGAACTACTCTTCATTACTCATACAGGTCCTGAGCTTCCCTGCTTTCACCAAGTTGTTCCCTTTGCTTGAGATTCCCTTCTCTTCCTTCTCTATCTCTACACTTGAAAATTTCACCTCGGACAAATGACTTATTACCTTTAGGCCTCAGTTTCCTCAACTGTAAAATGGGAATGACAGTAGGACCTGCCTTCTAGGTGGTGGTGAAGAATAAATGAGGCAGTCTGTGTTACCACCATCACAAATCCCTCCTAACCTCCAAGCCAAAGGAACCTCTCTCTCCTTCCCTGAATTTCCAAAGCAATGTGTGCGAATGTCAGAGCGGATCACTTTCTACTTTGCATTTGCCATACTGTTTGCATCTGTATTCACTTTGCTGCTAAACCAGCCCTCCCAACGTGAAAATATGCTTCTTATTTATAGTTCAATGCACAGCACACAGTACTCGGCACAGTGTACGTGCCCAATAGGACACGGAAGAAGAAATGCTCTGTCCCATGCGACCCCAATGGACCCTACAGCATCTCTCACACTGCTCAAAGCCCCCATCCTTGGGCAGGATATAAATTCAGGAACTAGATGGGTGCAAGGCCTCCAACATGAAAAGATTTAAAATGTCCTGTGAACCAGCCGCTGAGCTTTGGAGAAGGGTCTCCAGATACCCCCTGTTCAAAGAGTTCCCCCAAATCCACAGAGGCCAGCCTCAGCCCAGTTTTCCATCCCCAAAGCATTTTCCAATAATTTAAAGATTCCTTTCCACATCAGGAGTCCCCTGTGCTTACTTAAAAAAAAAACTTCGCTCCACAAGAAAACCATTTTTCTCTCATTTAATGCTTTTGGGCCTCTGTTCTCCTTTTGCTCTGCTCATCTGTGAACCTGCAGCTGCCCTGCCCACCTCGGGGAGTTCTGGCTCAGTGGAGTCCTCGGGCTTCTCCCACACCCAGGCTGCAGGCCCCCTGTGAGCTCCGCACGCCCTTCCCCACCTGCCATCAGCACCATCACCCCGTACCAACCCATCTTCTAGAACATGTCCTCATCTTGGGGGTCCACGGTCTGGTTTGGGCCCGTGGTCTATAGAACCGACCCCTGTGGGGTTGTTCCGAAGGAAAGGTTAAGAGTGTTTGTTTGCTTTGGCAACTCGCCAGGCAATGCCATGAGTCTGAGAGACATTCCTGAGGGAGCGGAGGGGAAGGTGGAAGAAAGGGAGGCTGGGAAACAAAATGGCCACTCTGGGATGACTTTTTTAGAAGAAAAGGCCAGTAAAGAGGAAGCTGTAGCTTGACCTGTGTGTCCAGGGGTGAAGAGGAATGGGGAGCGGGAGCTCATACAGGCATGGAAAGCAAATCAGCATAAACAGAGAACGAGATTTGAGAGAGGAGGATCAGAGACGTACAGAGCATGAAGAGGTGACTTCTTCTCTTGGCTTCTTGGCTATGACAGGGTTACACAGTGAGACCCACCAGCAATTTCAGCTCTTCCTTGACCCTAACGCAGGCTCTCCAACTAACTTGCTACACAGCCACCTGTCCTCCTAACTTCTTCTACCGTTGGACTCACTCCTTGCTGTAGGAGTCTCAGTGAAGGCGGAGCGTCTCATCTTCCAGGAGAGAGAAGCACAGCCTGGGGTTCCTCTCTACCCTAGCGGCCACACATTTACCCCTAGTGCAGAGGCGGGAGCTTGGCTACTAGGGACGTGCTTGTGGAGACGCACACAAGTGTGCAAGTGGGTGGAGACACAGCATGGGGGAGGGGACGTGAGGAGAGTCTCTAGAGCAAAAACAGCCAGACTTGGAGCAAATGGACAGATACTGGGTTGGCTGGCACAGAAGATCTTTTATTGTGTGGTCTCCAAACTAAGGAGATTGGAAAGAAGATACTAGATGAATGAAATATATGCATTTGGTATGTCAATAGGCCTATGTCTTACAGGATATAGCAGGTGTCCTGAAGGCAGCATAGGGCTCTCGTGATCCTGAGGGGCTGACGTGGTCCCCTCACACCCTAGTTTCCCATCAACATTTGCAAGATATTGTTGCAGGTCCGTGCCAATTAAGGGGATTTATGATTTAGTGCATTATTTCACTTTAACAATCCAGTGCTTTTAAAAATTAGTAAGTGGCATTAAAAGATACCTACAAGGAGACTATGGACAGAAAATAATACAAAGCATGCAGGTTCTAGTGGTCAATACGAAAATCAAGAGGTTATCCTGCTAGCACAAACTCTTCATCATGCACATCACAAGCTATAGGACCAACTAACCACACCAACTCATCACTCTCTTCTCAAAAAAAAAAAAATTATTAGGAAGACTGTTTGCATAGCTAGATTTATATTCACCATCATTAATGATGAACCTTCCCTTAAGTGCTGATTTACTTTGAGATATTGCCCAATGGATGGCAACGCATGCTGACAACATGGCAGACGCTACCCACTGGCTCTCTTTGTTGAGGGCTGCCCTGGGCTGGCTGGGCAGGGAAGGGCCAGGGGTCTGGCTGGCAGAGTAAGGAGTGGGGGTTACGCTCTCAGGAATCTCAAGATCCAGCTTCTAGTAAAGGCCCTTGTAGCTGAGACCATCCAGTGGACTCATTCCTCCTACCCCCTTCCTCACATCAGGGGCAGATGTGGGGCCCCAGAGGACAAGCGAAGGGTTTTTTCCTATTCAAACACTTTATTCATCTCATTTACCTTAATGGCAGCCACACTGCAAGGCCATGCGCCACTGTCCCACCAACTCGCCCAAGGGAGCCAAAGGGAAATTGTGACGGAGAAAGAGCACCCAGGTCCTTTTAGTCCCAGACTCTGCTTTATTCCTTGACGGAGACCCTCTCAGCAGACCTCATAGTCTGGATATTTTCTCTGGGATTGAAAAGCAAGGCATCCTTCCCTTCACATGAAGAGCTAATCACTGAGACCTTGCCACATGCCCAGCACTGGGCTGTACACTTGACCGCATCATCGTAGCACACCACCCTTCACCACAACCCCACGGGAGAGCTCTTACTACTACCCTTTGACAGAGGAGGGGACTGGGGTCCACGGAAGGTTGGCAGTTTTGGGGGGTGGAGTCCAGACTCCATCCCAGGCTTGGGGCCTCTGCTCCGCACCTCTCTTCTGCTCCTCCCAGCGCTTGGGGGTGATCTTAAAGCTCCCCTTGTATAAAGTGAAGTCAAATAGCACATACTGCATGGGGCTTTTGTGAGGATTAAGTGAGTTAATAGGTGTATAAATGCTCCCAACAGTGCCAGGCACAAACAGCTGCCCCATCAGCCTTAGCCATGCTAGCCCCAGTACTTAGCCCCAGTACTTCTTGCGCTGTATTGCTCTCCCCGATCAGCTCAGTCTCTCCTCCCTTTGTTCCCTACGAGAGACTAATTCTTACCGTTTTATCCCGATCCTGACTCCTGCTCTGGTCCCGGGGGGGAGAAGCTGCAGATCACAGAGGGGAGAGACTAAACTACCCTCCCTGCTCCCACCTTCACTGTGGCACACACCCCACTGCCACATCCAGGGCTCAGCCAATGGACCAGGACGTGAATGGAGCCCAAGACAGAAGAAGGCTTCTGGACAAGGCCTTCTGCAGCCCCTGTGGGCCCCCCACTGGCACAGGCAGCCTGCCCCTCCCACTAGGCCTGCCCCATATGGCCTGCTCCACCAGGGCTGCAGACGCTCGGAGACTAATTAGGCATCCAGTCCTCGGGCAAACCAGCCCAGAGGACCCCCACAAGGAGCTGCCTCTTCTGGCCACGACTCCTGGATCATCCCCCAAATGTGGAGAAGCAGCCTTATACAGATGGCTGGCTTGGCCTAGTCAAATGTCCTACTTGGAAGAAGTTAGGGGGAAAAGAGAGATTCGTGAGCAGGGGATTTCAGAAGAAAAGCGTATCTTTTGAGAATGAACTGTTGGGTCCCCACTTTGTGTCTGACTCTGCTTTCTGCAAAGGAAGGCTACCACATTGGCCTGACCCACAGAGGAATGATGAAAAAGATGAAAAGAAACAAACAACCACAGAGGACCAGGGCATCTTGAAGGGACGGGATGTCTAGATTGAACTTGGGGGCTGCCACCTGGAAGAAGAGAGAGGGACCTTTCTAGAGCACTCCAGAGAGCAGAAATAGGGCCTGTGAGTGGAGGTCATAAGGCAGAGATTTCCATCCTGCCTGAGTCCATGGGGCCTCCTGGCTGTGGGAGGGGCTGCCCCAGGCACACTCAGCCCAAGGCCAAGGGTCCGTTTGGCAGGGATGCTGTGTGCAGAGTCCCACATGGGGCAGGAAGCTGGACCAGGTGATGCCTACACAAGCACTTAGCAGCGTGCAAAGCCTACTAAGAACTCAACACATGAGCGCTTTTATGGTCACAGTTAATCCAGTGATGAGATTTCATGGTTATTTTTTGGCCCCAAATCACAAATCCAGCCTTTTTGGAAGGCGTCTCAAGACTTCAAGTCCACTCACTGCCCTGGATGATATCATTTTCAGCACCCAAGGGACTATTTCAAAAAAAAGTTAAGACCCTTTTTAAGGGCTTTAGCCAGGATTCCTTAGTTTGTGATAGACATCCTGAAATAGGGTATCCCAGGACCGAGGGTCATGTGCATCCACAGAGGGCCGGGGCCCTTCCCCAGCACCATCTCTAGGTAGTGCTGCGTGGGAAAGAGGGATGGGGGGCACAGAGAGGAGGAGAGAGATGGAGGCAAGAGACCCTCGGAGAGTAAGGTATCAAATCCACAATGACAGGAAACCTCTGGAGAGAATAGGAGCAAAATAAAAAAATCAAAAATAAATTTTAAAAAACTTAAAATTGGGGTCTTTATCTGGATCAAGCCCTTCAAGCCGGGAGCTTCTGTTGTTGATTTCATGGAGAAGTGCATGGGCAGTGGGGGCCACTGTGACCCACATGCTGGGCCTGGACACCAGCCCTGGATCATTTATCAAACCAGCAGAGGGGAAAATCCCTAGCACAGAGCAACTCCACTGCAACATGCTGAGCATCGTTGAGCCCGCTCTGACCTGGACCTGCTTGCATTTCAATTCCTCCTAGAAAAGACATCAAGACAGTCCCATCCTCTGCCTTCCCCTTCTCCAGCTCTCCCAGGGCGACCACCTACACAGAGAAGGAGGTGCAGGCACAAGGCTTGCAAACGCCAGGGGTGGCCGCTGGGGCTGAGGCTCGCTGGGACAGCCCCTGGGGTGGAGGACACCGCTACCGACCTTTCCTCCCGGGAGCCTGGACTAATCAGCCATCCACACCGCAGCCCCACAAGAGAGGACAGGGGTCCTGGTACTCACAAAGGGGAGACACCCGGACCCCGTGAGGTTGTCTGACCAACTCAGGTTCATGGGCAGGGTCTTGGGCCAAGGCTGGTCTGAAGCATGGGGCATCACCAGCTTCATGAGGCTTAGGGGCTACTGGCTTCTGGGTGGGGTGAGTGGAACTAAAGTGTCCAGGCAGTAAGGGGAGAGTCTTCCCAGATTTTGACAAAGCAAGAGGCAAGGTTTTAACTGAGCATGGTGCAAAGCGCTTAAGGGTATGGGCTGTAGCTCAGGCAGGCCTGGACTCCAGGCCTTGCTCGGTCCCTCGCTCACTGCATGAACCTGAGCTAATTGCTGACTCTCCAAACTTACTTTCTCGATCTATAAAATGGAGTTGAAAATAGGATTCACTCCCACAACTGATATAAAGTGCTCAGCATAAGTGCTGGCACATGGTAAACGATCAATAACCTGACAGGTGGTTACGATATTGTTATTGGAAAGCTCTCCAGAGGGGGAGGGCAGATGGACACTGCTGGCGACTGCCCCACCCCACATCTGCCTCTCTTTTGGCTTCTCTCACTTTGCTGCCACTGTGACCCAACCTGGCTCCCCTCTTACTACCCTGGCCCAAGGATGGGGGAAAGAAAATCTCTTTTCCTTGCTTTCTCTCTACACAGGTTGCCATCGTCAGAAGAAAAGAATAAAAATCTGAGAGTCACAGAAAATACAAGCACAATAAACTAATTCCATTTTCTGTGTATAGGTCGCTGAACCTATAATAAGCCACATCTTATAGCACGTCCCAGCCCCTGCCAGTCTCGCCATGGCTGCTACTACCGGTCACCCAACTTGCCCTTCTCTCTCCAGGTTCCAGGACTTCATTAGTGCCTCCTTAGGACCCTGCCTTCAGCCCAGGGCTGAGGGACACATGAAGCCTGCACAAATTGACAGTGAAGGTAGAATCCAAGTAATACTCTGCCCCCCCACCCAGGGACTAAGCCCCATCCAAGACCATGTAGGACATACAAAATCTCTTGATGTGTGTGTTGTGTGTGCATAGAGGAAGGGGACATACTTTCCGCCTGCCTTCTTCCAGCTTACAACACGTTGCAGGTTATTGGTGGGTATAAACTGGAAGACTTAAGTCAGTGGCCCTCAATGTGAGGTCCCAGAGCAGTAGCACCAGAGCTCCCAGGGACTTAATAGAAATGTAGATCCTCAGGCCCATCCCATACCTACCGAATCAGAAACTCTGGAGATGGATCCCAGCAACATGGGGTTTTCACAAGCCATCCAGGAGATTCTGAAGCATGCTGAAGTTTGAGAACCACTGACCAAAGTTGTAGTCCCACCCACTAGCTGCATGACCTGGAGTCTTTGCATCCATGAGACGGGACTAAAAACAGTTTCATCATCTGTAAAATGGGAATAATAATGGGTCCTACGTCATTGGGTGGTTGGCTGCAAAGATGAGATGAGATCCTGCATATAATGTGCTTAGCGAATTGCCTAGCACACTGTAAACACTCATGAAGACTCACTAATGTCAATCCTACCAAACCTCAGAGATGGGTTCTACCACCATCACCATTCAATAGACGAAAACCTTGAGGGCTCAGAGAGTTTGTGAAGTGACTTGTTCAAGGTCACTCAGCTGTCAAAGGTATCTCAACAGTGCCCCTCCTCAGGAAGAGGTACAGGGGTCAGCCATACTCTTCTTCTCAGACTTGTGGAACTTCTCAGTCTGGGCAGTTTCACCCCGTGGGCACCTAGATATGTATAGTGGCTTTTCTGGTTGGCTGAGTGCTTCTGGTGTTCAGCCCCCAGAGGGTCAGGGATGCTCATCTTGCCTTGTGCCAGATGGTCCTGCATAAGGAAGATCTGTCCTGCCCAGAATGTCATTGAGAAACACTGACCAGCCCAGAGGCTTGGAGCTATCCAGTAGGACACCGGGTCAGAGGCTGCGTGGAGAGTCCATCAATCTAATCAAAGCAGTGGCAGCAAAGCGCTGGAACTTTCATGGGACATGTTTACTGTCAGAGTCCCCAGAACTCCTACTGTGGATGTTGTGAGGGCTAGCTCTTATTCTAGGCATTTTGTCCTCACCTTAAAATGCAATTGCCTAAAGCCTCTAGCTTCAACCACTCCCTACCAAATCTATACGTGACCCAGGCAAACATTTTCCAGCACTGTGGTATTAGGGACTCCAAAAGCTCTTACAGGAAATGTATGTTGGGTCCAGAGAACAGAAGGTGTAGTGTGAACTTGCCGTAAAAACTTTGTGCTATTTATGATTTGTTGCTAAGGGAAGGTGAGGGAGGGGAGAAAGGGAGGGGAACATTGGTACTGTTCAGAAAGTAAAAAAAATCCTGGGCTGTCAAAGATGCAAGCAGTGCACTTCATCAGTAGAATCAATAAAGATTTATTTGAAAGGTTACCCAGTGACAAGGTGCCCAGACAGAGAGCCAGGGAGGGAAAGATCAGCCACGGGACACAGAAGCGCACACAAGTCACGGGTTTGCTGGAAGCAGGGACGGTGCGCAGCTCTGATGAAGTTGGCCACTTTCCCCAACTTCACACCTCTTCTCCCATAGCACCCCCTTTCCTCTAGAGATTTCACCTAGTGCTTTCACCAGTTACCCGCTCCCCACAGTAGGTAGAGACTGGCTGTGCTTAAAGCATTCCTTCTCCACAAACCATTAAGCTGTCAAGCTGAGGAAGAGAACAGATCCAGAGAGAGCCACTGCCGGAATGCTAATGGGGCACACTACAATTATTTTCTCTGCTCTGGACAATTCCTGCTTCAACTTTGACTGGCCCGGGGTCATATTCTGTGATCTTTGGATGCTGATGGAAGAGACATGGCTTGATGTAGAAAATAACCAGGGAGATTATGTCTTGATAGAGATGGAGGTAACTGGTAGAGGAGTTTTTTGGATTTTTTTTTTTCTCATTGTTTTCCTTTTGACATCCACACAGGTGTCATATAATGGCTCCTGGTTACAAACCCCCCAATCCAAAGGAAAACCAACCTCTCCATAAATACCTTGCCCACGTCAGTGAAATAGCTGTGTTCCACACTTGAGTACCATTTTCGAGGACACTTTAAATAGAGCATCGGTCTCTGCTTTCAATTTAACGTGTGAATGGGAGCCGCTGAGGCGGGCAGAGATGATAAGGTGTGGGACAGGCTCACAACTTCCACTGGTGCGTCTGCTCAGACTTTTAACAGATCCACAGGCACTTAAGGGATTCGGGGGACATGCCACGTGAGAGATTTCCTCAACAAATGAAGGGACATCTGCTATGCGCGTGCAAAGCTAAGTCCTAGGTACGGCAGGAGACACAAAAAGATGAGGTTTGCCCTCTAGATGAGATGGGCTTTGCATACAAAGGATAGTAGTTCAAGAAAAAAATGGTAAAAGTGGCACAAAATGGGTAAAATGCTATATAAGTTTATAGGTGAGCCAGGTGGCCTCAGTTTTTTCCTGTGTAGAAACTCCTGCTGAGTTTTATGAGGATTAAATAAGATCATGTATGATGAATGCCAAGGACAATGCCCAGAAGGAAAGAGGTGCTCCATCATGGTAGCAGGAGTCAAAAAAGTGGGATTCATATTGTCGACATTAAACTATTGTTGATTATTTTAATTGTAAATCTGCTTAGAGGTAACAACAGGAGGATTATTAGATAAAGCCTGATAAATAACAGGTAACATCTGGACAGATGAAATGGAAGAAGTAGGGAATGGTACATGCCAAGGTACAGATACAAGGAAATTGGGAACTTGCTTGGGGAACTAATAGTACAATTTGTCTTCAGCTTTCTGCATTCGTATTACAAGTGTCTGGATGTAGATTTCTTTTTATTTATCCTGCTTCGAGCTTGTAGCCCTCCTTGAATCTGTGTACTGGTATTTTTCTTCAGTTTTAGAAAATTCACAGCCATGACTTCCTCAAATACTACTTCTTCCCCCATTCTCTTTCTTTGTAGAAATCCAGTTCAATAGGTAAGACCTTCTCCCAGTATCCTCTACATCTCCTACCCCCACTTTTGTATTTTTTATCCTTCATTTCAGATGGTTTATTTTGCCCTGTCTGCCATGTCATTAATTATCTCTTCAGCTGTGTCTAAATTCTTTTATCCATTCAGTGAGTTCTGAATTTCACTTGCTATATTTTAAGTTCTAGAATTTCTTTTTGGTCCATGTTTCAAATATACTATGTCATTTTTATAATTTCTAGTTTGCTGCCAGGTTTCTCAATCTTGTCTTATTTCTACTTAAAATGGTAAGCACTGTTATTTTAAAGCCAGTGCCTGATCACCGCAGTATCCAGAGAACCTGCAGGTCTATTGTTGGTGCTAGTTCTTATTCATGTTCCCTTGTTTCCCTTGTGTGCCAACTTATCTTTGTATGCTTTGACATTGTATTCAGAGATTTGTTTGTGGGAATAACTTGATGACTAGGATCACGTTACCTTCTTCCAGAAAGTATTCTAATGCTTCTGGTAAGGGACTGACTTACATTATGCCATAACATTAATTGCATTTCAGGAAAAGAGATTCCTCTCAGAGATTTCTCACCCCATTTTGTGGTATCAGAGAATCCGTAAGTGACGTTGGCTGATAGCACAATTCTTGTTTGGGGCAAGAGGAAAGCTCCCAAGGCCCCTTGTTAATAACTAGAGATCCCAGAGCTTCAGAGCAAAGCCAGGAGGTTCCACAGAAAATAAACAGCATGCAGAAACAGACTTAAGTGTGCAGAGGGTGAGAGGTGCACACCCCATCACTATGTGACAGGTGATCCTGGGAGACTCCCAGGACTGTCATTATTGGTTCCATTGAGTGATGAGAAGGTGCCCAGTAGGGTTAACTTCCCAGGTTTCTAGGTAGAGACTGAATCCAATGGAAATGTAAACCTTTAAACTATCATCACGTCTTTCTTGGCGTAAATGTCTGCTATGCACTGTAGATATTTTCCCCCATCCTCCCTTCCATTTATATGAATGAGTGTCAAAAGGTAGCTACCTATGAGGAAATAACTTCTGCTCTCACTGTGGGAATCCGGGAGATGAAATAAAATAAAAGTAAAATGTTACTTGAGGAAAGGCTATATAATTTCATAAATAAGTTCCTGAGCTTGGCACTGGTCTGAGCTGCACGTGTGCTGCAGATGAGGACAGCAGTGAGCCACATCAAGCAAAGCTCGCCACGCATACGTAACCTGTCTGCTCCTGCCCTTTTTATTCATTGTCTGCACTGAATCAATAGGAGCTGCAAAAAGCAGATGCGCTTTCCTCTTCCTGCCCTATCCCAGGATTCGTCTCTCTCCTCAGACCTGGAATTCAAGAGGATGCCAGCCCCTCTCCCAATATGCTTTGGGCTCAAAAAGTCCCTAGTGTTCTCCCAAAAGGATCCGACCTCCCACCCTCCCTTCTTAGGCCCTGCAGGCAGCCTTCATTTAACGCAATGAGAGCTAGAGAATAGATGTGGGTATCGATGCAGAGTGAGGCTGGAAGAGCAAGGACTGTTCCAGGGACAGACCCACGAGCCCCCTGGATGGTAGGGCCATATTTACCAGTTTGCCACTGAACCCCAGCTCCTGGCACTGTCCCTGGTTTAGGGAAGACACTCCCTAAATAGCGCAACTGCTGGACTGAGATCTCGGGATGATGAAAGCAAGCCAGGCATCCCTTCTCTACGAGTAATTCTTAAACGTTTTGCCCCCTGGAGCAGGGCGCCGGATTGACCTGATGTTTTTTCTTCCTCTTTCATTACACAGTCCCAAGGAGGGTACCCCCTGTAAATGTGCTCTGACACATTTTCCTCTCAAGACCCTCATTCTCTAAAATAAGCAAGACAGCAGTGGGGTCTCCAGATTCCCCAGAAAGGGAGGGCGACATGACTTTGCTGTGTTTTTATGCAGGAAAGGAAGGAAAGAGAGGCTAGGATCAGTTGGGGCGAAGGTGATAGGAAGTGTAATAGCGTAGGGAAGGGTTTGACTGATTGGCTGACACCATCTGCCAAAAAGCTCCCCAGCCTCTGTGGGTCTAGACCTCGCAGAAGGTGGCCGCATCTATTGCTGCTGACTGATGGAATCATGTTACGTATTCAGAGCGGAGGTCAGGACATGGGAAGGGAACCACCAGTAACCCACCAACCCTAGAAACTCAGTTGTACTGAGTGGACAATCATCTCTGATAACTAGCTAGTCCAACAGTTGCTTTAACAACTGTCCAAATGGACAAGATGCTCCAGAAGGGTATACCTGACCGAGCCAGACCTATGTCTAGTTTCCCTCCCTCTTGGGTCACTCCCCAAGACCTGGGGTCCTCTCCTCTAGCTACAACTTCAGGAACAGGACCTTGCCTACTCCCAAAGCTAATCTTTGGAATGAAAAACAATGGTGGCACTTACAGAAAAGGTTTGAAGGTGGATATGGGAAAAATGGATGCTTCCAGGACCACAAGAACTCTAGTATCCAGGAGGAGACAAGTATTAGAGATCTCTTTAGCAGGGCTTATCTCTCCTACTATTTCTGAGCCCTGAAGTCGGAATTCACTCTATTTTTACTATCCAACAGCAAAACATTCCATGGGCCTAAATAAAACACCAACATGGTTTGGCTCGTGGGTTTCCACTTCATAGTCATGTTTGAGAACCGCTGGTTTAGGACCAATTTGAAAATCACTAAATTCGGGGAGGATGTTTCTCAACCACACCTAGAAAAACTCTCTCCTTCCTTTCCCAAGATAACATCCGCCAACCCTCAGAGGCCAAAGAAGCCAGTGGCCTCCTAGTCTGCTCTAGGGTAGCCCTGTGGCTCCTCCCAGGGAGGGGGAGGAAGACCCCACTTTCAAGACCATTCAAGGTGGTCCAGTCTCACTTTCCCATCATCAGGCCAGGGGCAGACTCCACAGTTCCTGTCACAAGAGCACACTCCTGGCTCAGGGCACTCACTGCTAAGAAGGAGGTATGCCTTGCTGATGTCCTAACTCATATATCAAATTCCTCGAAGATCCTTAGAAATTTATAGATTTGAGGCTCCCAGGTCACTCCCTTGATTTCCCAGAACCTATGGAAGAAACAAAGCCGACATGATTCTAAAACATGATCACTTACAACATCTAAAACTTATCCTTGAGAAGCAAAAGAAAAAGAAAGAAAAAAAGAAAAAAAAAAAGGAACAAATAATGCTATATTTCCTAGAGTTTGTTCTCCCTGCAGCAGATCTAACAGACATCAGCAAAACCCGCCAGAAGCATTTCCCTGATAGGATCAGCAGAGAGACATCGCTCAGACTTTCGCAGGAGCCACCGAGCATCGTGACCCTGAGTGTTACTATTTCCCGCCCAAGCAGAAAAATGAAGAGGAGACAACAAGGAAGGGTCAGTGAGGGACACCCATGACCACACAGTCTCATGCTTGTCTTCTCTTCCCTCATACCTCCCCAGGGTCACAGCTGGGGACAGTCCTCACAAGGAGGTTGAAGACAAGAAAGGGGAAGGGAAGAGAGAGGATGCCACAGTGACACGGATTTGCTTGAGGCGGTCCTGACCTCTCCATCCCCTGTGCCCAGCTGAGTGGGTTCAGCAGGGCTGCACTGCAGGGTGGAGGAAGCGAAAGAGAAGGAATCCAATGTATGTGTCACATACAAAAGCCTAAATGAAAGGAGAATTTCAGTGAAGACTATTTGTGAGAGCATCTCCACAATGTAGTGTCACTGTGGTCAAAAAGGGCCACTGTTAATTCGGAACCAGACATACCTCATTTAGATTCAGAAAGAGAAGGGGGCAGGTGCTGATAATCCCTTGGGTATTGTGATTTTTTTTTTTTTAAATGATATACTGGAGAACGGAGTGGGGAGAAAACTCCATCAGTGCAAATGGTCGCAGCATATCCCCCACCAGCGAACCGATACCGATACCAAGTGCTCTGGCCTTGGACTTCCCAAACTGATCACCAGATCCCCCCCACCCCCGGAAACCCTTTCCAGAAGGTTCTCCATCCCCACCTCCACTCCCAACACCCTTGGAGATTCTGATTCCAGCAGCCTGGGATTAGGCCAGGGAATCTATACTTTCTCAGAAACTCCTTAGTTGAATCCTAGGATAAGCAGGGCTTGGGAACCATGAGTTCAGCCCATGAGATTCACAAAAGGAAAATAATGTAAGTCAAATGCCAAACTGGCCCATCTCGTTTCACTCTTCAAGGAAAGGGAGGCCCAAACTATGCCAATCTGTTACAAGTGGCCTGAAAAATACATTTATTTTTCAAATACTTCCTCTCTTGAAATAGTAAACTGGATTCCAGCAGGCTAGCTCCACGGTGATAGTTTCTCTGATTCCTGTGCGCAGAGATCATTTGAAGCTGAAATCCTTTCCAAAAAGAAGACGTAGTAGGGCATGTTCTTTAACAATGCCTGCCCTGGGCCAGGTATTGGTAATGAGCACTTGACATACATCATCTCACTTAACCCTGTAAGGAAGGTATCATCATCCCATTTTATAGATGAAGAAGGAGCCTCGGGGGGGCTTAAGTAACTTGCCCAGGTAAGAAGTCATAGCATGTGAATTGCATCTAGATCTGATCCCAGAGCCTTTACCTTTAAGGCTGCAGCATGTTGCTTCCCTAAACCTTCCCACGTCTACATCTCTATTTAAGTTTCTAGGTCTTGCACGTCACTTAACAAACATCCCCTTCATGCCAGTGTAGTTCCTTCTGTACCTTTGCCAAGGGCTTCCCTGAATGCCTACAGGAATGGTTGAGGATGGGTGGGGGGGGGGGAGGCAGAAGTCAAGAGAAGAGCCTGGGAGCTACATAGAGCTCTTCCTGGGATCAGCTGGGGATGGTGGAGCTATTGCAAAGATTCTGATTCATTTGTCTAGTGCAGAAGAATCAAAGGACAGGCATCCCAGAGACATGGAGAAGACAGGGAAGGAGTAAAAGCCATCAGGATCCCACAAACACCCATCAAGAGAATCATATCAGGGGTCAAGGTAACAAGAGCATTTGTCGGTAGCCTGGATTTCTAGTCTCTGGACTGCTCTCTATTTCAGGCTTATGCAGCAGCTTGCAAATAAGGCCTGGAGATGACAAGAAACTAGAGAGCGCCTCTCTTTGTAGCCACAACTACAGATCCCAAGATCACCATGACCAAATTAGGACAGAGAGCCCTCACTGACGCACACACAGGCCCCGGGGAGTCTGAGCGTGAGCACATCTAATGCTGTCGAACAAAACGTGAAACTGAAGAAAACACCCAGCCAAACAGAGCCTTTTGAATCGGTGGCTTCACTCCAGGGCCGCGGATGGGGACAGTGTGAAGAGAGACAAAGCCTCACTTTGGAAAGACTCAAAGGAGTTTCTAGGAATGCCACGTCCCAAATCCGGTGGGGTTTGTGAGGGGTTTGCAGAGCCCCGGGCACGTTGAACAGCCCTTAGTTGTCATAGTAAGAAGTGCAGTTCTAGACTCACTTAGCCCTGCCTTTAATCAAATTAAATCCTAATGCAAAATTAATTCAGTCGAGTTTAATTCTAACTTCAAGATGACTGAGAAAGGATTTTTATGATAAGCTGATGAGCCTAGGGCAATTTTAAGTGCAAGTGAGGTCGTATTTATTTATTTATTTATTTTTTTTACCGCCCCATCATTTTGTCCACCTTTGCTTGGCAGGGAGCGTCCAGGAAAGGGGGCGCAGACTGGAGAGAGATGGCCCTGAGAACAATGGGAGAGCCCGTGGCTGGCTGGATGCCAGGCAGTCCTTGCTCTGCTCCCACCACTCATCCCAGAGACACCTGTTCTGACTCAGAGTTGGACATGTTCTCACCAAAGACCAAGAATTCTATTGTGTTTTCCAATAAATACACAACCTCTTTCCAAAGCTAAAACTGGGGCTCAAAACACCAATGTTTTTCCTAATTTGTATGAATAAAATTCATACAAGGAAACAGGTATCTCAGGCAGCTTAATCATCCCATTCACAAACTATCTATTAATGACTCCCTCCCTCCGAGATGTCTCAGATAGAGATAGCTGTGTAGTTCAGCCACTAGAAATGGCTGTGAACTTGGTTACATATGAGAATCACCTGAAGAGCTTTATAAAATGCCCCAACCCCAGCGACTCTGTTATGTTTGGTCCCTCCTAAGATCTCTGAAACCCGGAACCACAGATGCTGGAAAAACCTTCAAAGTAAGTAGACACTAAATACCCCTGGGGATAGATTCCTTGATTCTGAAAAACCATTTGCCTGAACCACTGCCCACTTCCATGTTCTAGAAAGTGGTAAAGTACATTGACTGCAGGGAGGTGTCCTCAGCAGTCCTGCAAACCACTGTTTGGGTTCAGTTACTACAACATATTTAATATTCCCTGTTTTTTTGTCTGTTTGTTTATTGAGCAGCATGGGGCAGCTGGGATTTTTTTGTTTCCTAAAACGATTTTCAAATGCTCAGCTCATTTTGGGGGAGGGGTCTTTGAGTTGCAGTTTGAGCATGAGGTAGAAAAAGGAGGGGCAGGAGAAGACAGAACTGGTGAGTGGGTGCTCCCTTTACCAGGAGGAGAGGCTGAGCCCAGAGCCACATGTAGCTTGGGGCACGGACCCAGACTTCGGGAAGCACGCCAGTGTGAGACAATCTTGCTCTTCTCTTGTGGCTCTGTTGCTGCCTTAAGGCCCTACTCCACCCCTGTACCCAATAAGGAGGCATCCCCTGAAGGGAGAGGACATTCCCTAGGAAGAAAATGAGGGCTGGAATGTGGGTGTTCAGTTGGAGTTTAGAGTGCCTCCCAACCCAGAGCATGAGGATGAGCCCAGTCTTTCTAGATATTCAGAAATGAATCATGAGGTACGTCTTGAGTCAGGGGCCCGCCCTTCCACTGTGAATCAGGGCAAGTTACCCTCTATGTTGCTCTCCTGTTCCCTTCCTTAATCTCTACCCATTAATAAAATTAATTCAGAATTGTTCAGAATTGTGGCCTGCCTTCTCTTGCTGAGAGGGATGTGGGTGCTTGGGTTCATGGGGAGCACAGCAACAGGGAGCCGGTCAGCCCTTCTGGAGCTGCGGGGGGGGGGGGGCAATTACCAAGCACTTAAAGAGGTTCTAAGTACAGCTCAGTGATTTAAAAAAATCATCATAATTTAGATTTTAACCAAAACATGACTTTATTTTGTATTCACAAGGCACTGAGGCCTGCTGTACACAATCACCCCCTTATGCCCCCAAGGTGTCTGTCTAAGACACCCACTAGGAGAAGGAAGGAGATAGTCCAGCTCCTCTGCCCACCCACAACCCCCCAAAATCCACTTTGGCCCAGGGTTCAGATAAATCGCATGCCCATCAGGCTGCGATGACCACATCTCTGTCCACAGTCCCTCATCCGATCTCCAGTTTAGACCTCAGTCCCCTCTCCGCCAGCCTCCGGGTCACTTGCACACCATACCATGCCCGTGTCCAGTCAACGTCCCATGGACACCTCAAACTCAGCCCATCAAAACCTAGCCCCTCCACGTCTATACCTGCTCCTCCTGCATCCCCTCCCCTTGTTGGTACAGCACCACCCTCCTGGTCTTCAAGTTCCTCATCCTAATGACCATCAAGACCTGCTCATCAACCTCTGACCCATTTCTAGACGCTTCTGCCCTTCCCTCCCCTTCATTCCAATGCCTTCACCTCTTCCCAGACTGCAGTGCTAGCCCCCTAATTGACTCCCTGACTCGGCTTCATGCTCCTCTACGCTACCCACCACACCCTCAAGGCTTCGATCTTTCTAAAAAGTAAATCAAATCAGGTTACCTTCCTTGCCAAACCTCTTCTATAGGTACCCACCTCCTACAGCATAAAAGAAGTCTGAATTCATATTTTGCTTTGCCTCACTCTCATAACATTGGGGGCATGAGAGAGAGATAACGCTGAATCTTCTCAAAACTCCTCTTTCCAAACCAATCCATCCCATAATAACATGATTCCCCAGCAGCTCCCAACATCCCACACACATTACACTGCCTTCCTCTCTAACAAAAATACCATTCAGTCCCTACGCAAGGAGCCCAGCACCTAGCCAGCTAAAGGGAAAATGTGCCCCCCAGAGACTTCTGAAACACAAATCTATTCCCTTTGGGATCTTATGCATTTCTCTTCTACCTGCTTCATTGTTTTTTGTTTTTTTTTTCCTTTTCAATTTACAGCTCTCTTTTATTATCTGCAAAGTTTAGAAAATACCCCTTAGGAAAAGTCTTCCTTGATCTGAAGTGTGTACATGCCCTCTCTCCTGGATTAGCAGTGTCCTACAGGCTTTCTCGGGCCTGTTCTGTCTCTGGGCTGGGCTGCAGCTGCCCTTGGCAGAAAGAGACTCCGCGTCCAGTTCCAATGCCACTGGGCTTGAAGACAGTGAACCCGATCCCCACACCTGCAACACAACTTCCTTCACACACTTGCTTTTTCTTCCTCTCCTGAGCAGATGCAGAAATGCCAGCGGGGAACTGAGAAGCCCTAGGGACAACAAAGTCACGGGGTGGAAGGATCCTGGCTTCGGGAGTGCCTGCATGTAGCAAAATCCCCCCACAGACCGATACTACACGGCAATGTGTGAACCTGCCCATATTGGGGGCTGGTCATTATAGAATTAACCTAGTCTGATGAAAACAGCACTCAGAAGCAACTCAAGAACAAACAGAACAAGACTGCAATAGAAAAGTAACATTCAACCATTCGTGCATGTTTAATTACAAAGCCCCATACAGACCCGCAGACAGACCCGCAGACAGACCCGCAGACAGACCCACAGACAGACCCGCAGACAGACCAGTGAGTGTGCCTCACTTGTTTCTACCGTAGCAGCCAGCCATCCTCACATGCATCCAAGCTATGCATGGAAGACTGTGTGCAGCCAGTCCTGCACTCTCTCAGCTGCCCCTCCTCCCCCAGCGTCCCTACCCAAAAAGCTGAGTGCCTGTGATCACTGAAGGAAAGTGCAATATGATTCTAGGTGTCACCTTTCAAAGAGTGTTAGTGACTGTCAGCGAAAGTGATTTAAACCCTGGAAAAACCCTCATGTCCTTTTAACATCCAAAACAAATCCTCTTCACACCAGACATCAATGTTAAATAAACAGAAATTTCCATTAACCTGCACCTCTGTACATTTATTTTTAAAAAGCGGTGTCACTCTCTCTTAAATGAACATACTAATTAGCGTATTAATAAACAGCTGAATGGAATCAATGAGACATGTAATCAAGGTCTGACCAGGAGTCGGGCCAGGTTGAAGGGGGTGGGGGTGGGAGGAAAGAGAGGGAAAAGAAGCTTATTAGCAGGTCTGCTGGGGAGGGACATGTAAAATCAATGCCCCACATGCAACCGAGATGAGTCAACAGTGCACGGAACGCTAAGTGCTCGCCCCACCTCCCAGTCTTGGGCAGGAAAGCTCCTGGTGAGAGTTAACGTGACTAGCAGAGAGGACGCTAATTGGGGCTGGAAAAGCCACTCCGAGACCATGTGTCCAGATCACAGCTGGTGAACTCACCCAGGACTTTGGTGCTGGAGATCTAACTCCTAGACCCTTCTTTAAAATCCTGGAAAGGAATGAGCTAGGAGGGTTGATTTTGTTCTCGGCAAATACTTGCTCTAAGAAAGAAGCCATGAGAGGGGTTGTTGGCTTTGAAGTTCAGAAATCCTGGTCCATAAAGAGGAGCCAGGAGTACCTCTGCCCCAAGAGATGGGGCATTGGGGAGCCAAGGGCCTGGACCCTCTAGCGACCACTGTGGGGATGGGAATGGGGCAGGCCTGCTGCCCCCTCCGCTCCCCATTTCCTGTGGCACGCCTCGTAGCAGAAAGGCTCTGGAAGGCGAGAAGAGGAAATTCTTTTGCAGGTATGACGTTTCCAGCTACAGTGGTGCACTGATGACCTGCACCCCACCCCCACCATGGCTCGTGCGATCTCAGGTCAGCACTGATATCCCAGCTGCACTTGCTCCACCTGGAGACACATCCCCCTTCAGCCCCCAAAACTCTGAACTAAGGAAACCTGGGGTTTCATCTCCCTGGAGATGAACACCAGGAGTAACAGCCTGAGTGCCTTCCCCAATGCCAGCTAAGTGACACCAGAGGAAGCTATGTTAAAAAGAGACTCAAACAGGAGATCATGCCTTGGGTCTGGCACAGCCCATCATAAGCTGTCCGAGGGTGGTCTTGCCAGGAGTCAGGGGATTGGCTTGTTAGCACTCGGCCTGTGATTCTGGGGTGCTTCGGGCGCCCCCTGCCATGGAAATGAGGCTCTCTCTAATCATAGTTCCTGAACAAGCCAGTCTCTCTGGATACACCTCACAGACAGAAATCCTACTGCTCCAAATACCTCTCTCTGGCACCCACAGGCACACCCGGATGATCTAGAAGCAGAGTTTGCATCCTGAGGTCTGTTTCTGCCAGCCCCAGGTGTGGCCTGTGACCTGTTCACCCTGAGGTCAGCGTTTCCTGGAATGACAGAGAGCAGACAGATGAAAGGAAGTGTGGGGATGGAGGGTACAGCAGCTCTCATCACCCTTGAGCTATTTTCCACATTAATACTGATGATGTTTTGCCCCAGGAGACTCGTAACACTGCTGGAATGATCTCTGTGTCCCGCCCCGCCCCCCCAGACCTCCCCGGACCCATCAGAAAAGCCAAAGGGTGACAGCATTCAGCTCGGGGCAGAGCTTCCTGACAGATCCACGAAATGAAATGCAGAAGGAAGGGCCAGAGACACCTGTCCCCAGGCCCAATCTGAATCACAGGCCCATAGAGCTGGTGCTCAGGGGCCTTTCTGTCGCGTTTGAGAAGTTCTAGAAAAGTCTCCCTGTGCCAATCAACATCTTACCCCCTCCACTGAATGCCTGAAATGTTGCGTCTGGAACTTGTTTCTTTGGGTCAAGCATTAGGCTCTCTCTTCCAACAACCCCTGTCTTGGTGCTGCCGCTCCATCACCTCCCCTCCCCTCTGGCCAAGGGGACTCTGAGGACTAAGCAGAAGAAGGGAGAGGGGACAGACAACCGGGTCCCCACTGGTCAACAAGGCCACTTGGTGAGAATTAGTGAAAGCCATCCTCTCTCTCTCTCTCTCTCTTTCTCTCTCTCTCGTCAGCCAAGCTTGGTGGACAGAAGGTACCCTGGTGGAAGAAAAAGACAATGTTCTCCCCAGCAAGGAGAGGCCGCAGGGCTTGGCCAATGGAACACAGGCAGAATGCCAGCTTTTGGTCACCCCTGATTCATGGGGACACAAAGTACTGCAGATAGCACCAGAGCCCTGTCTAAAGAAGGAAAAGGAGAGGCAGAAAGGAAGTACCTTCACTCTGAATGGAGTGCTTAGGAAAGACTCAACCATGTCCCAATTTTGTCCAAGGATACCCTTTGAAAATTAGATAGACAGAAGGTAGATAGATAGATAGATGTGTATATATGTATACATACAGATATATGTATAGATGTTCATCTCTGTGTATAAATATATAAATTCATATCATATATAAAACTTTAACGGTATATCGTATATAAAATTATATATTTATGCCTAAATATATTACTATATTATATATTGGTATGTTAATATAGATAATAACTATTTTCAAACCAAAAATACCAGGACACATGGTCTGTCTATGGCATGGAACATCCGAAGTGAAGGCTATTCTAAATCCAGAGCCTGTGGTCACTAGAGATGGGCTGAAGAGCAGAGGATGATTGTGACAAGGTCCTGGGCGATGGTGGGCCAGTGAGCTGCCTCCCTTCCTTCGGGGGACAGAGGAGGAGTGGCGAGTCTCTGCCTGCAGCAGAAGGACCGTCTCATTCAGAGCTGGCCCAAACGCTATTGCCCAAGGCCCCGTCATCACCAAAATACACCGACGCATTGCACATCCCCAGACTCCCCAAGCTGTCAGTCCTCTCCGCAGTGGCTCATCCCCTTTCTCCACAGTCAGCCGGTGGTCCCTTCCTCTCTCAGCCGGAGTGTGGCTGGGAATAATGCAATGTTTCAAGCTGAATCATTTGTCATCATGCAGAGATTTTACTGATTTTTGGAGCCCAGGTATTAGGTCCGCTCCTATAACCACGGTGCCCTGGGACAAAGGACTCTGATTGCAGAGTGGGACACACACAGCGTGAACTCCGCAGGAATATCCCAGAGGCCCTTCCTATCTCGTGTAAGGCTCTCTTGCCAGGAAACAGGGGCCTGGGACTAAAGACAGGTGAGATGGACTGTCTTCATAAATTTCCCCCGATGGATGCAGGTGAACATATCCGGGTAGCTGAGGCCATGAAGACTTGACCCCCTCTTCTGGTGCCCGGTGGACCACGTCCACTTTATGACTGTTGCAGGCAAACATTGGCAAATGCTTCACCCTGCAATGCTTGACATGATAACCAAGGAGGCTCGAGGCAGCAGGTGCCCGCTAATGGTTAGTCATTGCCTTGCGTCAAAGCCAGGAGTCGTCTACTTGCTTCTCCCTTAAAACAAATCGAGGGTCCTGGGTGGTAAACCTGAAAAAGCCAGCAACCATCACCACTGCTTGGCAAGAAAAACACATTACCTAAGCTGTCGCTGGAGATCCTATAAAAACAATGTCCACTCCAGCGCACTGGTAAAGATGCTGTACTATTCACAGATTAGATATACAGACACAGCTGTTAAATCTAAACCCTGAGCAAGTGCAGGATCTTCAAGAAATGAAGGAATCCCTACATATATCTTGAAATCTTTTTTCCAAGGGTCATCCTTAGAGAAAAGGCCAGCCCCTTCCCTTTTTGTCTTTCCATTTGCTTGTAGAACCTCAAGGCAATCGGCCCACAGAAGCCCAGCATTAGAAACAGATGTGACTGTTTATAACCAAGAACACTGAAGTGCTTTAATCTAATGCAGAGTGGTAAGAAATACAACTAACATGTTTTAGGTATCTGAAGAGCAGACAATAATTGTGAACAATATTATGCCTCCATTTATTGAGCACTGAATATGGGCCAAGCAGTGTGTATTATACCATTTAATTGTCCCAGTCACCCTGCCACGTATTCTCTTACCTTTTCAGTGATAAGGAAATTGAACATCAGAGACGATAGGCCATGCCCAGGGTCACACAGCTAAAAAGCCAGGGTTTCACGATGGCTGTAATTTACTTTAAGATACTTCGGCTTGAACAGTATGGTATAATGTGTATAAGTTAGTTCTAATCTATACCCAACGATGGTTAGTCAACATCTGATGTGCTATCATCAAAAAGGCACACTCCAGGGTTGGTGAGTTGGCTTTTGATAGACTCACATCAGAGATCACCCAAGTGTTTCAACTATACTATCTTGATCAGCACTGCAGTTTATTAAAAAGCGTAAGAGATGTTAGAAATAATTTTTCAGTGGAAAATTAAGTCGTGTCAGAGATAGATGATTGGTTAGAAACACTGTCCAGGAATCTCTGCCCTGTGGGCACAAAAATCTGGCAAGCCCAGAGCATTTTTGGCTCTGTTCTTGGTCTAGGGCTCCCACTGGGTCTGTGTTTCATCCTTCAAAATATTCTGAACTCCAACACCACTAGAAGGTGAGTTGAAACTTAAAACCAAAATATTGTTGCATCTGCTTCAAATAAACCTTCCATCAAATAAACTTGTCAGGGTGATTGTAATGGGGTGAAGGTCTGTATCCTCCTGAATTCATACCACTCTGATGGCATTAGGAGATGGGGCCCTTGGAAAGTAATTAGGTCATGCAGGCCAAGCCCTCCTGAAAATGGGCTTAGTGTCCTTATAAAAAGAGACCGAGACTACGTATCCCTCTCCCTCTCTCTTTCAGATACAACAAGAAAATGGTCGGTGGTCTGTAAACCAGGAAGAGGGTCTTTACCAAGAACCCAACCATGCTGACACTTTGATCTTGGACTTCCAGTCTCCTGAACTAATGTTTGTTGTTTAAGCTGCCCTGCCTATTCTATTCTGTTATAGCAGCCTAAACTAACTAAGACAGTCATTATGTCAGGGCTGCCCAAACTTTCTCACTTCCTGGCACACACAGAAAATGATAATATTTGTACTACCTCCCCTGGGGCCAGGGCTGGCCTAGGGGCTCTAGCTGCCGCACACCCCATGTGTCTGCCCTAAGGTCTGAGGGCACTCACTGCCCCTGACACATTAGTCGGAACAGAAGATCGGGTCTTCACTGAGCTTCAAGAACAGGTTGTGTGACCGTTTCTGTGTCAGCTTACTAGCAAAGACTGATTGAATCTGACACCTGATTTGTTAGGAATCCTGTGGAGGAGAGGCCTATAGCACTCACCCACCTATAATCATTAGAAATGCAGCCCCCAAATAATCTGATCGCTGGGAATGGCCAAGTTGGGGTAGGCCAGGTTACAATGCCAGGGCTGTCTGCCTCCAGTGTCTATGCTGGGTCCTGGGTGCCGCCATTTCTTGGGCCCAAAGTGGTTTGTTTGTTTGCTTATTTATTTTGATCAAACCTACAAGGGAAGCTCTCCAGGAAAAGCCATGCTAAAGGGTTCTGTCCTTGGTGCTATGCTGTTGCACATTTTTATCAGTAATTTGAATAGACTGAGAGTCACACTTATCAAATTAGTGGATGGCAAATTCCAGGACTTATGAAGGTCAGATGAGATACTCTGAGAGCAGTCATGCTGTATTATTGTAAGTCTTCGTCCACTGATGATAGTTCAAAACTCTCTTAGCAGGCTAGAATGGGGGCCAAACTGGACCCCAGAATGAAATTTCCTGTGGTAAGCATCAGTTCAAAACTTAACTTTCAAAGAAGTATGAATGAAGAAAGTTCCAGATGGCAGAAGTTCATGTAAAATATACCCCAAATGAGCATGGGAGGAGTTTAGAGATCCACTGGTTATGAACCAGCAGTGGGATGGGGCTGGCGTGAATGCTTCGGGGAGCCTGTGCCCCACAACCCTGACATGCACGTGACTCCACACTGGGCTTCGCTGCCCCCACCTCCTGCAGACTCTGACCTTCTCCACACACCTCCCCAAAGTCAGATGCGGAGGCAGGCCTAACTGTGCCGTGGGCAGAAATGAGCTCTCAGTCAATGTGGAAAGTAATTCAGAGAAAGCCCTTCATCACTGCTCCCAAAGGGAGAGGGTTGTTCCTGCCCTCTGCAAAGATGCCCACCTTGCAGGCAAAGCCCAGGTGTGTGGCTCAGAGAAAGGAGATGGATGGAGAATTGATAAAAGCCTGAACTCTAAGATTTTCTTCATAGAAGATGGAAGGAGCGGGGGCTTGGGGGGACGGGAGTCATAAAAGTAGGCAAGCAACAACTAAGGGGCAACCACTTGTGCTCCTCGATAAAAATCTCATTCCTTGAATTACACTTTGATGTTATCATTTGTATTTTTTCACCTTTGTGAAACCTCAGAACCTTCTGGCCAAAGAACAAGAAGTCAGCCAAGTTTTCATTTTGGAGAGGAAGTAAGAGCCGTTTCTCTGTGCCTCCCAGTGATATGGTGAGTCTGTGGTCAAGACTCCAACACGGTAGATGCTCATTTGCAATCGTAGGGCAATGACAATTAAATAAAATACTAAAGGCCAGACGCAGCCATCACAGCATGCAGACCTTCCCTTGATGCTACTTCCTGCTTCCTGTGGAAGTAGGAAGTTCGCCATGGTCTCAGTATGTGTGATACCCTCTACTGTCTGACCGTTCTACCACTCTTCTTTTTAAGCTCAGAAAACCAAGTTTAAGGTAAGAATCAAGCAAAGAAAATTAAGCCACCCTAATATTGGGTCCAAAGGGAACTGCACGTGTGTCTAAGACAGTTGCCTGCTTTCAAAAGCTTGCAATTAAGTGGGGTATGAGATATAAATGCTAAAAATACAAGTCATCAGGTCGTATATTACCAATAAGCTCTTGGCAGCCTGAATTTGCAAAGTCTCTAGGTATACTGCTGTCTTGACACAAAAATACTTAGACCTAGCTAACATCTGGAATGTGAACAAGGCTACTTACAAAATTTGTTAGCTGGTAAAACCTCTTCCAGGCCTAAAGATTTCTTTTTTAATTTGAAAATATAAATTTTGGGATGAAAATGCCGTTCTTTCAAAGCAACACGTGCAGAGGAAATGTTGCCTGACACTTTTAGAAGTTAACGTTTTTCTGTTTGGCCATGTGATAACCCTGATGCTTTTGCCGTGAGCCCTCTTGAACCATCCAAACACGGCCATCACCAAAGTAAAGCAAAAGGGCCTTGACTGCATCGCAAATCCTATAGGCAAAGAACCAACCATTTCACTCAATAATGACAACCATACATACAAAGACAGGTTTTACAGAATATTTAATTTACTCATCCGTATTTGCCAAAAAGCATTCAGTCTGGCTAGCATCAACTCGCGGAAGAAGGAATGGAGATGAGAATGAGTTTCAGTCCCTTCTTCCTGAAGTTAGTCCTGAGTTTGGCAAAGCCTGCTCTCTCCTACCGCACCTACCACCCAGCCCCGGGCCGTCAACAGCCAGTTCAATACCACGCACACAGTCAGCACCTCGAGTGTCTGCACCTGTCTGAGATCTTCTCATCTGAGCGCACAGGACCAGAGGCCGCTTGGAGGACATCTGATAACCCGTGGGTCAGTGGGAAGTCTCTACAATGAAATACAAGAGGGTGGTGCATCGGAAAAGCAGAAGCAGGGGGGTTGTTCCCTACCTTTGTCTCCTAGACCATGAGGCAGCCTTTGAGAGGACATGGGTCCCCAGTCCTGAACACGGCCCCCTCCCCAGCGGAGTCATGCACAGGGCATGCCATAAGCACGGCCGAGAGTGGTGTCAACAACTCTATTTTGGTCCCAACCACAGATCGCTGCGGTTAGATCACTTCCCTTCTTCGGACCCCAGGCCCTGCTCTCTGGCCCCTACTAGGGAAATAAGTTGCCACCAGATAAACTGGGAAAAACTGCTGAGTGCCCTGAGACAGAAAGTGTAGCTATGTAAATATATTATGTACAGAGCGCAACTGACAAAATGCACGAGGGCTGGCTGCAGAGGCAGAAGGAAGGTCATGCAGAAACCCGGTCCTCTCTGTGGGGCTCACCGAAGGTGAGAGCTCAGAACTACCCACCCAGCCCCCTATTCCCACTCCATAAGAGAGTCCACAAGCCACTTACAGTAGCGGCTCTGAGACACCCAGAGCCATCCAGAGAAGAGAGTAGATGCACCGTTTCACTTGAAATTGCACTGCAAATTTGCAGTTGAAGACACTCTTCGGGGCTGGACACTCAGTGTTCCTCATTCTGGAACTGGGCCCATGCTAGTTGGGCACCTCACCCTGTCCAAGGACCTCTACGTCCCCTTCCCCACAAGCGCAGTGACCTTCCACAGTGGCACGGAGGAGCTGGGGGTCGAAAGGGTCTGTGAAGACTTGAAGAAGTTGCGTATTTTTCTCTCTACACTGTGCTCAAACTAAATGGCCTTTTTTTCTAAAGTTTCCTTAGAATGAACACACTGATAGAGCACGGAGATACTAAAAATTTCACCACCAGCCCCTTCTACATCTGCTGTGATGAATAAGACTCCTAAATCACCAAGCTTCCCTGTAGAATGCAAAGCGCTCAACGCTACGGTGTTAACTTATTTTCTCCGCTGTGTATTGGAAGGAGGGGTGAGCATCACTGCTGGAGGATCTACCAGGTACTAGGCTGTCGGCGTTTTAATTCAAGTACCTTCACCATAAATGTGTGATGCAGAGGTGTGACTACAGGGAGGGGGACCTGGGGCTCCCCAGAGAGGGACTGTCCTCACAGCATTCAAATAATACAAATGCTTCTTGAACATTCTTTGGGCCAAGCAAACCCTATCTAGTGTTCAGATCCCACCTGCAGGCCAGACCTGTACAGACTGGCTCCTGCCCACAGACAAACAAGACATGATTCCTGAAGGGCAAGGTCAAAAATTTCATCACCATCTCTCTGCTCCCGGTGGAGCTCCTCTCAGCAGCCCCTGCTGTTTTGAGTGTGTGCACATTGAAAATGGGGTGGACACACCAAGAAAGGGAACCAGCGAATCAAAACAAAGGCCTGGTCATTCTCCATTACTGAAATTCTGCCTTTATCCTGAGCGTGCTCGGTGATCTTTTGTGTAGGACTCAACCTCTGGGAACCACTGTATTTCCACTAGAAAAGAGTGGAGAGCTCCCATGGCAGAGTGAGAGTCTGGGTGTTTTCAGAACAAGCTCAAGCAAAATGTTCCGGGTAGTGTGTTTCATTTAAAACCTTACCAAGCTTCTACCAGATCCCCAAGTGAGCTAAGTGTACCACTGGGATGAGTAGCACTCAGCATGGTGGGCACTGAGATGAAGCTGCCGGGGAACGAGGGTCACATGTCTGCTGGCTTCCTGCTCACCGGTACATGGAATCCCATACGTACCTCAGTTCACCACATCCAGAAAAGGCACAAACTCCTTCCTTGCCACTTCCCCTCCACCAAGTCTGGGTCTAGAAATCTCCAGCTCAGTGAATGGTATCAAGGCCTCCCAAAGCCCCCTCTGCTTGCTCCCTACTGTCTACACTGCCATACCCCACCTGTCAACTCAAACTGCCATGTGCCTCTGGGATCCATCCCTCCCTCCCCTCTGCCACCGCCTCTGGTCAGCCCTCCCTTCTGCCCCGCAGATTACTATCATAGCCCATGTCCAGGCCTTTCTGCACGCTGCCCCCATAGTGATCGTTCTACAAGGAGAATCTTGCTTCTTTTACTTGGAAATCCCCCAGGCCTCGCCACTGCCTGCAGGACACGTGCTGGCCCCGCCTGCCCCGTTTCTGCACCCTGCCCCACTTCCCAGCCTGCCCTGCACACCCGCAGGTGGCCAGCGCTGTGGGAGCTCGCCTCCATGCCTTGGCCATGCCCACGCACCCTTCAAAATGCCCTCGTCCTTCTCCAGGACACCTTCTCCGTGTCCCGCCTTCCATACCTGGATACCTTCTGTGTATGCAGATCTCACTTCTTACCATGTTGGGTTTAAATTATCTACAGACATGGGTGCTATGGCCACGCCAAGCTGTGAGCGCCCCAGTGGCAGAAATTTTGCTTCAGTACAACCAAGCTCTTGCACAGTGCCTCGCACATAGTAGGCACTCTATAAACATTGACTGAATTGACTAGCTGATCGATCGATTTGTCAGCTAATTATTCCTTAACATCACATCTACTTCTCTAACTAAAATATGTAAATACTGGGGCTCCCCAGAGAGGGACTGCTGCACCTCACAGCATTCCAATAATACAAATGCTTCTTGAACATTCTTTGGGCCAAGCAAACCCTATCTAGTGGTCAGATCCCACCTGCAGGCCAGACCTGTACAGACTGGCTCCTGCCCACAGACAAACAAGACACGATTCAGCCTGACCCTGGGGGGATGGGGGGCTTTGAAACACACGAGTTGTAAAAAGGAAGGGGTGCCAGCTGGAGGCAATGACTTATGCAAAGTATTTTAGGCAAGAATACATATGGAGCGAGGTGAAGTGTGGGCATCGAGAGAAATTACAACCCCTTTCCTTTCTCCAAAGTCCTGACCTAACCTACTATTGCCAGGAGCAGGGGTCCCCTCCTACCCAAGCCTCTGCACTCCTAAGCTAACCGTCCTCTCCCCTGGTCTCCTGCTCTCCCACAAACATTCTCTTTTCAGACTATGCAGGCTTCTTTCATCATTTCAGCCCTTCACCAGATCACCAAGCACACAGGAGCTGGTAGAGGTGTAATGGGGAGAGGCCTGAGCTTAGACTTCATTGTCTCCTCCTTGATTTTCTTGGACCTTGCATACAAATACAACCTTCCGCTGCTCACCTGGTCCTTTCATATGGATGGCACACTCATCCTCACCTCCTGGGCTTCAGGTCAGGAACAGCAAGGGCTTATTCCAGCTTTAAAGGAAAAGAAATCGAGGCCTCGCCCAGAGAGGGAACTGTCTGGAAGAAAGTCAGCAGGCCTAGGATTAGAAGCTGGATCTCCCTATTCCCTGGCCGGCACATAATACTTGTTCAATTGCTCTGAAAATGAAAACCTCAGGATTATTTTACAGGAGAGAAAAAAAAAAAAAAAAGGCCTTAAGAAGCTGTAGCCACACTTCCAACAAGCTCCATTCAGAGGGCAGCGTAACTTACATAAATGATTTCCTATTACACCGCAATTGTCACTGCAACATGACAGTCTTGCAGTTTCCTTGAAGTGTTCTCTTTGTTGTTTTTCTGTACAGATCCCCCAGAAAGAAGAATCAAATATGGTCCGAACAGCAAAACAAATCACACGACCCCCACAGACCCAGATCCCCCTTCTGCACGGCTCCTCCTGAGAAGGACCAAAGAGAAGGCAGCGAATGAACCCCCAGGGCCTGAGCCCTCTTCCACCTGCCCTGTTCCCAGAGCTCTGCCGTGTCCCTGCAAATAGGATTCCTTTTCAAAAAAAAAAAAAAAAATGAAAGCCAACAGTTTATGAAGAAGAAATGAAGTGGCAATTTCCCAGCATGGCTGGGAATCAATACAAGCTGTTGCCAGGGTTTTCCTTTCAAAGGGTGACTGCTACACTTCTCCAAAGTCAGGAGTGACAGAGCTCCAGTGCTTGACTTACAACTGCTTCATCATAGCAAGATATTTTTAATTTAAAACTCACTGCATTTGGGTTTGAACTCAGCTGGGACTTGATTTACTGCTAATTCATTTCTCCGACTCCTATAATTCTAAACTCAGTCACCAAACAGTTTAATGCTGATAGAATCACTAGTGCAATGCTTCATGAATGGGCGTCAGGGGAATTTTGTTAGTAAGTGTGTTGTTAGCAACTGTGATTCACTTTGGAAAGGAGCACGTGCTCGGGCAAAGCATGACCGAGGCCTTCTGATTAGGCACTTGGGTCACCAGCCTGTGTCCCCTAGGTGATCCAAATCTAAACACCATTGGGGTGATAGCCCACCCCCACCGCAACTCACACACACGCGTGTGCATGCACACACACACATACGCACACAATTACCTATGTAAAATGGGTACCGGGCGCTGAAATGCTGCCCATGGGAAATGCCTAACTGTTCTCTGGGTCACTGCCCAATGGTGGAAACCACGGATTTATAGTCTAATTAGAAAATTTCAGCTTCTCTGGGGGTAGCAGTTTCTTCCTCGAGAGAAAATTTTTTGTTTCTACTGTCCAAAATTTAGGGAGCTATGTCTCAATAACTCAAGCCTTCTTCGTGAATGCAGAGCATTTATCTTTGCTGGTTATATTGAAGCCTCTGATTGGATGAATGTAGCCGAGAAAACAACATGGAGAAGGTGAATATCATTACCCATGTATTTTACAAACATCCATCTCGATCTATTATGCGCAACCAGAAAGTGCTCCTTGTCAGAAATATTTCCACAAACCAGTCGGAGCCACAACCGCGCTCCTTAAAGCAGTCCCTTTAGAGAACGTACATCTGAAGGCATGATGGTCACCAACATCTCATTACAATTCGCAGCCATTTCTGAGATTCTCAAAAGCAAATGGCAAGAACCAGAAGAAGGCAGCTCCTCTGCAGGCTGGACCCCACAGGTCCCCCTGTGTAATGATTCGGTAGACTCCATTCTCCTATTTCTCCTCCTCCAGACCAAGCTCAAACCCGAAAGCTCTCACTTGAAGGCCAGCGTCTCCCCAAATGCCTTCTGTCCAACACTTGTTCCTGGATTGGCTTAAACACTCACCACCAAACAAGCTGAAAAATGGCTGGCGAAGAATAATTAAACAGGTGTCTCTGTAGCGGAACTCCTATGCCTTTAAGGTACATCTTAAATCTCTAAGAGGAGGACAGAGCCTAGGATGTTTGCAAGGCTTACTTGGCCACGGATGCTTTTTCCATGGAGGCACTGGTCTCCGGGATGCTCTGGGAAATGCAATCCGGTCGTCCCTTTCAGTCTCCCAGCACCTAAACCCGCAATGGGTTTTATACGGAAAGCAGGAATTCAGTTGCACGTGTGTCATGTCAATAGACCACCTGTCCGCAAACCACCATCACCCAGGACACTCTAAGGTGCTTGATGGTTTCAGCCTGCCCTCGTCTTAGTTGGTTTTATCCTCTGTAACAGCCACCTGCCTTGATGTGGTTCCAGCCCCGCCCCTGCCACAGAGCAGGCGCTCGCCAGAGGGGCAGGTTCACATGCCCCTAGTTCTCTCCTTTATGGGCCATTCGTCTCCACCTTCTCCTGCTCCGTTTATTCATTCTATTTACTCGGCAAATATTTATTGCTTGCTTCCAGTATGACAGGCCCTAGGTGGGGCACCAAGCACACAAGAAAAGTAAGAAATGGTCCCTCTCATCTATAGACATAAGGAAATAAATAATCTCAATGCTATTGTCATCATCCCTACCGCCCACAGTAGCATCTTTACCATGATTAAAAAGTATGAATTAAGTTCTGATTACATGGGAGAACTTCAACCAAAGGCTGGTCCGGACCCTCGGGAGCCGGAAATCTCGGGCAGCCATGCTAACGCAGACCCACATCTCAAAGTCCGTGAGTTGCTCACATCAATCAGCGGCTAAAGGCAAGCACATTTGGGGGAGAGACAGGGGTCAGTATCTAATGGTGAAGAGAGCGGGGGTGAGGGGTGGGGAAGAGGTCACAAGCACAGCACAACCATCAGTCCTTTGCTCGGCCCGACCCTGGGTGATGGGGGGCTTTGAAGCACACGAGTTGTAAAAAGGAAGGGGTGCCAGCTGGAGGCAATGACTTATGCAAAGTATTTTAGGCAAAAATGCCCCCCTTGGTCTTAGAGTTTGATGCTTACAATATTTCTTTAAAACCAGGAGAAAGACAGAGGTCCTTTGCCTCTGACCCCAGCTTCCAGGCAGCCATGCCCCTCAGCCAATGCAAACAGAAGTGTCTGAGATATTCACATGCCACCGAGTGGAAGGCACTCCATTGTTTAATAAGCTCTAAAAGTTAGGAAAGCCTCTTGAAACCTAACCGGAACCTGTTCTTAATGCGGCTTCTCCCGGGGGCTTAAATTAGGTAGTCCAGAGTGTGGTTGGCCATCGCGGCCGTTGAGTCATGACTGTTGAGGGCTGAATGATGCCTTCTTGGAACAGCCTGCTCTGGCTCACTATCGGATTCTGTTCTGAAGAATCCTTTGTATCTTATAGGGAACCCATTATCCCAGACCCCTAATTGATGCACCTGCCCAGATCTTCCCTGAAAGCCCATCCTCACCCCCAGTTCTGGCCTTCAGCCACGTGTCCCACTTCTAGCCCGAGTGGCTCCAGGAATGCCTCACACTATTCCTAAAGTTCTCGAAGACTTTCTTCCTTCAGGGCAAAGGCCAGGCTCCAACAGGCCCACGGTGAGGGGAGCCACAGAAGCCCCAGCCTATGGGCCTGCCCACAGACAGCTCAGGCTTGAGCTAGCATCACAGTCCCAAAGTGAGGGGGAGTTCCTGCCTCATGCGGAGAACGGTGCCCACGGAGCTGCGGCTCACAGGAAGGACCCAGCGCAGATGCTGGCTGTGCCTGCCATCCAGACTCTTTGGAGACTCTGTTCCCATCAGGCTTCTGTAGGTAAGGAGCAGGCAGCTGTGCTTCCTCGGGAAGGTCTAGCTGGCTTGGTAATAACATTCTTTGTATTCTTTGGACATTTGCTGTTTCTGTTCCTTCCCTACATCTCCCCCTTTTTCCTTCACTCTTGCTGCCCTGGGATTTCACCCCTCAACAAAGTGTTCCCACATCAGCTTTTGCTTCAGGCTCTGCTTTCTAGGGAACCCAGGCCAAGACTGTCGATGAGGGGCAGACAGACCAAAAGTGCAAGGCTCTGGGCTCCTCCATAGCTTTGACCAGAACAGTCCTGTGTGTTAGAATCCCATATAAAATTTCATTTGAGTAAAGAGCTCCACTGTATACATATTAAAATATTTTTAAAATCTAGACCAACCCCCTCATTTTATCAATGGTGATACTGAAACATAAGGTGATTTTTCCCAAGACCCCTGAGCTGGTAAGCTACAGAGCTGTGATAATCTACATCTATTTTTCTCTAAAAATGAACTTTTTCCACAATACCCCTGCTTTTTAACCAGGAAAACATACCAGAACTGTCTAGGAACCTGAGAAAATATACACCTGCCTGGACCTCACTCCTGCCTAAGGACCTCCCTGCTGTCTTGGAAGGGGCAAACACTGAGCCTAGAGTTGGACTATCTGCCCATCTGGCAAAATTCTGTTTGAAACCCTAGTATCTGCTTAATCACCAGAACCCAGTACTTAGTGTGTAGAGCGTGAACGCTCTGCTAAAATTTTCACTGTAGAATCTATCCCTTTATTCAGTTAAGAATAGAAAAATGAAATGTTTGGTCTTAGGCCAGCTTTTCTCAGTGGATTCTCAGGGCCACCACATAGTACATCTCCCTATTGTGGTTTCACAATCCCAGTTAGTGTGTTTAAAGGCTCTGAGAAGTCCTGCAACGAGGAACTCCAGCTTTGCTTTACACACTCAGGGGTTCTCCAGCTTTGGCCTTGGGAACTTTTTGTGTATGTCATACCTATTCACTCCCACAGAATACACTTCAGGAAATTCTGCGCCATTTTAGGTTTACCTTCAGGAAGCAGGTCTGAGATGGAGAGGGAGAAAATAAACTCTAATTATGTCTGCAAAGTTAGCTGACACTCTGCGTAGGCCGGTTCAATTACACGCCCCCGTTGCCTGCTGCCCTGACATGCTCCCTTCTCACTCTTCTCGCCATAAGAGGGGAAACGGTCAGCCAAGTCTGCTTTGCTGGGCCAAAGCCAAGGAATGGTTTGTTCGGCCTCTAGCTCTAGACCCCACACCACCATGAGGAATATCCAGCTGTGCTCGTATGAGACAAGTTCAGCGGGTATGTCAGATGTAAAGCTAACTAACTCACTTGAGCAGCCAAGGCTTTCCTTTCCTGTGGCCCCAGTGCCCTCTTCCTCCACTGCTTCTTTCCACATGCTTCCTAATGAAAATTCTCTTCCCCAGAAGACCTCAGAATTGATTCCACTAGTCTACATTCAGTGCATTGACTGCAGAGGCGACATCCTCTTAGCTAGTGATCTGTTTGTGTTGGAGTGACAAAACATTCCAAAATCCAATTTGCTGCTGCGAATCCTGGTTCATGGAGAAGGCACCGTGGTGAGGGAGGGTCTAGCCAGGCTTAGCTGGCAACGAGAGGGTGCTGAAGGCTTCCTGAGCCCCTGTTGGCGCAAGTCTGAGCAGGACTCCACATCTGCCAGTTTCAGCCACTCCCACTGGTGTGCCAGAGGGGAGGTGATGAAATGCACCCCTGCTAGCCACCTCACGTTTGGCAGAAACTTCTGCTCACTTTGCAGCACAGAGGAGAAGGCAGAGAAAGCATAGAATAAAAGTTTGTGTTTGGAGGAAAAAACTAACCAAACAACTAACCGCAAGAGTATTGCCTGGGGCTGTTCCCTAAACTGTTGAGGCTACAGAGACTGAGTCAGGCAGCTGAGGCCTGGCTTTGGGATGGGACAGCACCCAGCCAAGTCTACGGGCTCCATTAGGGTCTCCCAGACCCCACCTCTCAGAATCTGGATGTCATTCCTAACTCAGTGCTCCACTCACATTAAGTGCGCAGGATGACTTTAGCTACACGCAGCCATTGGTACCAACCTCCAGAGAATCTCTGCTCCCATTATTGTATGGCCCAGGCGCCCAGTGTAGCATGACGCCCACGGGCAAAGCTTCCTTCCCTGGCTTTGGAAGATTCTCTGACTTCCAAAATCTAGAACCCTAGGGCTAATGAATGAATGAACCAGCAAGTCCCCACCGTGGGCATTCTTTCCCAAGAGTGAAGAGACCATCCGCCATGTAGTGTCCTGGATCCTTGGGCATCCCGCCTCAGTCCCTACACAATCAAAATGAGAATACAGTTCCCCCTTGCTGGATGGTTTGAAGGATTCGATGAGAGAATGGTATTTCTACAACACCAGCAAATCTGAAGCTGTTACTAGAGAGAACTAGATTCCCACCAGCACAAGACTCAGAGCCTCATAGAGTCAAAAGCACAGAGGAGGTCGGTACTCATTCCCTCCTCCTTAGCTTTCCCCAGGGGGAGATGGGAGTTACCCAAAGAGGCAAGAGTCACCCTCAGGAACTGAGCACTCTGCTAGAATGATCCATGCAATTTCACAAGTCACCAACAGTCAAAGATAAGGCAGGCCCACTTGATGAATGGGGAAATTGAGAGTCAAAGAAAAAAGAGATTCACCTGGGGTCATAGACGTGTCCCAGGGAGAAACCACATATTCTGTACTTTCTCAGCATACTCTCCCACAAATCTCCCCAGGGGGACAACACGCTCCTCACAGATCTCCCAAGGAGGCAGACGGCACAGTGATAAGGAGAGAGGTCAGTCTGCTTAGGGTTGAGATGTGGCTCCACCACCCACCAACTGTACAATCCTAGACAAAGTCTTTCTCCTTGGGCACTTCAGTTTGCTCATGCAGGAAATGGGAATAATTCAGTAACTGCCTCTCTGGGTGGTTTTACATGGATGATAATGGGCCAACCTGCATAAACCACTTAAATGATGGCTCCTCCAAGTCAGTGCAGAATAAATATTAGCCACCACCATCATTGCTGATTATTATTCCTTTCCATTCTGCTACTTTCACCAGGGCAAACACTAATGTCCACACAGCCTCTTCCCTGGGGAGGCTGATGCCACATGACCATAAACACAGGGGTCTCGGGGCTGGCACAGACTCTCGCAGGGATTGAGGAAGCTTTTCTCCCAAGCTACTTCATATCAAGCAGAGAAGTAGCCTCCTCCTTCTGGAACAAGGCCTCTGCTCTGGGAATTAGGACCTCCTGCGTGCTTTCGCTTTTAAGACCCATCTCCTACCACTTAGCAGCAGAGCCCTGTTCAGTGTCCCCGCTGACTCCACCTTCCTGCCACAACTGGAATGCCACAGCCTGGGCAGTAAGGAGCATGACAAGAGTGAGTAAGTCCGGACGGAGGGGATCGGGTGGGAGGTCAGGGTCAGAGCAGCGGGGCCGCCAGCTTCCAAAGAGATAGTGTCTGCGGGGCTCTGCATGGGCCAGGCATTGCTCAATGGAGCCTATGGGGCAATTACCCTAATCATGTGCATCTCCCAAACAGCCATTTGATTTATTAGCGTGACGTCTTTTTAAAATGCCGCTCTTAAATATAAATAACACTTAATCATCCAGCTGTCGTTAAATTCATGTTATATTGATTTCTTGGAGCGCCACAAATTTGAGGGCGAATGGGCTGTCGGATGTGCACATAAAGCTAAGAGGTGAATTAGGAAGTTGCGTGGGGGGGAAAGGGGGTGCACAGGGGAAGCAGGAAGGGGGTGTCAGGGGGAAGGAAATGAGCCCTGTTCTCCCGCCCCGGGGTCTGAACTGGCTTCATTCACATCATCGGCGCTGCACACAAACAAGGAGACAAGAGGGGACCCTAAGAGAGGACAGCACATCTGCCTCACAGACTCATCACAGCGTGGATCACCCCGCCCATCACGGAGCCATTCCAACAGGTCTCTGAGGTGGCATTGTCTGCGTAGTGCCTTCTCCTAGTGAGGATGGGGAGAAGCGGCTAAGAAATGCCCCCTAGCTGGCTCCGAGGGGAGAGATGGGCGGCAGTTTCTTTGCATCAAAGCTTGGTGATAACTAGGAGCTAAGAGCCGTTAATCACCCCGCCCCCTCAGCCCTCTCCCCACTTCTGGACCGCTGCCTCCCTAGAAAGCCCCGACTCGATTCCCAGCAGCCCTCGTTGTGATTACGAGGCTCGGGAGGCCGAGGATAGGCAGAATCTGCCTTGCAGAGCTCCCTGTCTGCAGGGAGCCGTAGCAGCAGCAGCCTTGGAGAGGAGCCCAGGAGAAAGGAAACAAGTTGGCGGCCTCAGATGCCTCTGGAAATGTGTGTAGGCATCGGTGGGCATCCAGGAGGAAGTCTGGGGAGGACAGAGGCGAGCCCGCAAGTGAGTACCAGATTGGGCCGAAAGAAACAGCGCTCGTGGGCAGCCCAGGCTCAATGAGGCAGCCCAGGCTCACCAAGAGCACAGCCTCGCAACCGTGAGGGGCTGCTGAAAAGAAGAGTTCGAGGTTGGGGCTTTTCTAGGACGACTCCCTTCCGCGTGCGAAGACCCTAGAGAACTTAAAAGGAAGGCCACAGAGGGGTGGTAGAGAGAGAGTGACAACCAGACATGCTCCAGGGCTCAGCAAGAGCCAGGAAAAAAATTAGATGATGCACACCCAGCCTTACACAGATGTTAATTAATGCCCGCTTTGCCCTAGAAACCAAATTGGTACCTAATGCTAAGCGCAGAAAGTGTGGGGATTTTTTGAACCCATGTTTAAAAATGTTTAGCTTATAACTAGCATCATGACTGCTGGCTTTGCATTAAAATGATGGATCCTCAGGCTACAGGATAGAGAGAGAAGCAGGGAAGGGAGCAGAGAGGTCTGTGTGGAAGACAGGCATTCCAGGAAGCTCTGTACGCCATCCTTTTGCCCCTTCAAGGTCCCGAGAGCGACTGTTTACCTGGGAACCACCCACTGTTGCCGGCGCTCACTATTTCTTTTGAAAACCACGTGCTCCTCTACGCATCTGCAGGACCTCCCCGTCCACGCACTCATAGGGCATGCGTGTGGAAATGTTGCAGTTCTTCCACAGCCGGGAAGACCGAGGTGGGTCCCGCTGTCCCACATTGGACCAGCCGATCACGTTGAGCCAGGCTCTTTGAGAAGGCATGCATATATCTGGATGTGTGTACACATACACACGTGCCATTCTTAAAAAGAAAATGATGTGTCTTCCCCCTACTGGGTTCTCCCCATTGTGAGAGTTCTGTTTTATTCCATCTACCCTTTCCAATCAATCAAAGGGCAGTTCAGGCAGCACACAGCAGGAATACAATCTCCCCCCAGGGGAGGCTGCTCCTCTCCTCCCCAGCCTAGCTGAGACCTTTGCAGGAGCGGGCAAAGTTTGAAAACAGCAGAGATGGGGGTGCGGAGCGAGCCCTTTATTTCAGCACCCATCCTCAGGATTTACAGAATCAACCAAATCCTGTGCCCAACACTGAGGCCCCTTGTTCAAAAGAATGTTGACTCCTTTCCCCTCATGTTCTGGAAGACTCCCAACATCTTTTTCCCACTGGTGAGTTTGTAGGACACTCTGAACACATGATCTCACATAAAGGGTACAAGTTCATCCCATTTCTTGCCAGGTTGCCCAACAAGCTACCACAAAAGGGACAGCAAGAGAGAAAGACAGGACCCTGATCTATTTACGTGCAACTCCAAATTAATGTTTTACTTGGATCTCACGTTCTTCTCCCTACAACAACTGAGCCTGAATAAATTGCTCTTTGACCCTCAAATGGAAACTGCGAGAAAGCCCTTTGGGAGCCCCGGCCACCTCCTACCTCCTCCAGAAAAAGTTTGGAAAATGAGCAGCCTGTGAAATCTCAGCCAGGCAGAAAAGGAAAGGAAACGCTTTAGGGAAATAGAACCTTGAACCCCAGGCTTCTGGAGAGTGATTCTACGTCAGGAGCAGCCTGGCTCTGGGGAAACACTGGCAAACCCAAGAACGCCTGGTCTCCTTGGGGGGGGGGGCGGCAGCACTGCTGAGGTGGACACAGAGAGAGGGGACCCTCCTCCCTTCCAGCACTACACCCTCCTCCCACCCCTTCCCGTTGGATTTCTCAGACACACACCTCCAAAGGCATGTGACAGGTGTTAGCCAGAGGCCAGGCTGAAGCAGCCCCATGCTTTCCCACACAGTGTAGAGGGAAGGGGACAGAGGTGAAGGGGAGACCCAAGTCCTGTGTCCCTGAGCCCTGTGGGTTTGCTGTGGCTGAGACATTGGAGATGTGAATGGGTCAGACCTCTTACGGAGGATCTGACCCCCATTTACCCTCCTTAGGCCAGCAGCACCCCCAATGCTATACGAAGCCTGAAATCCCGGCGATTCGCGGGGAAGCAGTGCCACGCTTCAGAAAGGCTTCCGTGCTGCCTCTTACTGGGGAAACGCAGTGTCTGTTCCCTATGCACCGCCCTACAGAACTGCAGCCCCATCTGCCTCCGTGGCCTCCTCCCTGCACGCTGGGCCACCACGCTCTCCGAATATCTGTCCGAGTATCTGTGGGTCTGCCGCCCGTGAAAACCCCAGGGTGTCCAAAGGCCCCAGAGCAGAGATGACACTGGGTGGGTCTCCCCCCAAAGCTCTCATTACTTCTCCCGTTTTGAAAACCAGCTAGAAATACCAGGGGCCGGGAACTGAAAAATCGGCTCCCTCAGCCTCCCCCGGTGGGAGGGAGAGGCGGTAATACACCAAATCCCACCCTGAAAGTCCTGGGTATGAGAAGTCTGAGTCGGGATCGGGATCGGCAGAGGAGAAAGAACAAGGGAAATGCCTACTCCCGCCGCGCCGCACCTACGCGGGGTCCAGGTGGGACGTGGGCAGGTGCGTGTGCGCGGCGTGTGCCAGTGTGTGTTCGTGTGTGTGCGCCTGAGTGTGTGTGCGTGCGTGCAGCAGACTGGCTCCAGGGCAGCCGAGGACTCCCGGACCGAACCGGGCATCTCCTCCCGCACTGCCCTCGCCCGCCCGCCCGCCGGCTCCTTACCTGGCAGCGCCGCTTTTGCCTCCTTCAGCCGGAGCGCCGCATTGACACTGCAGATGGTGCCTGTGCCGCTGCCTCTCGTCCTCCTCTGAGCGTGTGCGTGTGCGCGCGTGTGGCTGCCTCCTCCAGCCCCAGCCCCGAACGCAAATACTCCACCGAGGCACAGGGAACCCGGGAGGAGGCAAGGCAAACCGAGGGCGAAATCACAGCCTGCGGGGCTTGACAGCTCCTCTCGCGGCGTCCAAGGTGGACGGAATGTCCAACAAAAAGGTCGGAAAATGTGGATCGATTCCAAGCACCCCTCTGCTCCACCTAGCCCGGAGCCCGAGCGGCGGCGGCGGCGGCTTTCGGGGGCTGCGGTGGCGACGCGGGGCTGCCCCCCTTCGTCCCCACCCCCGCGGGCTGAATGTCCTTGATGCCAAGCGGGCACGGCGGCGTCACTCCGCGCCGCCCATGCTCGCCCGGTCGGGCCGCTGCCCGGGCGCGGCGAGTGCGCGGGGGACCCGCCGGGGAGCGCTCTCGGCGCCTCTGCGCGCCTCCCTGGGCAGCCGCGGCCGCCCCCCGGCAGCCCGCGGCCGGCCGCGCCGCTGCTGCCCCCGCCCAGGCCGGGGGACTGCCCGGGCAGTGCCGAGGGCCCGGGGCTGGGGGGCCGCGGGAGCCGCCGGCTGCTCCCCGGGGAGGCGCGGGGCTGCGGCGGTGGCGGCGGCGGAGAGAGCGGCCGCGGGCCGAGCCGGGCCTCCCGGGCGCGCCCCCGGCCCCCCGGGCGGGCTGCTCGCAAAGTTTGCAGGGGGCAGGGAGCGGGGCCGCCGCTGGCTCGGCCGCCGCCGGAGCTCCCGGGCTGCCTGCTGCCGCCGCGGCTCGCTGCTGCTGTGCATTGAAGCCCGGCCAAGCGCTGCAAAAACTCCAGCTGCCTGGCGCTCTCTGGGTCCTCCTCTCCTCCCTCCCGCCCTCCGTGCTTCCCGGCCTCCCTCCCTCGCCTCGCCTCCTCCCCTCCCCTGCCGCCCGCCGCCCGCCGCCGCTCCCTCTCTGGCTCGCTCGGGCTGGCTCGGAGCTCGCGGCTGACATCTAGACCGACGGAGGGCGGCCGGCAGAGGGGGCAGGGGGCGCCTCCCCAGAGCTCCGCGCCCACCGCCGCCCGCCCCGCCTGCGCTCCCCTGCACGGGCGTTGGCCGACACCCCCTCGTCCCCTTGGCCACCCTGCCGGTGGCGACATGGGGCAGAGAGGGACGCGTAGATGGTGACACGGGAGCAGGGTGCGCACGCGGAAGGAGGCAACACTCAGCCTCCCCGGGATGTGGACCCTGAGGGTCGGTTGGAGGGACCCTCAGGTGTTTGGAGCTGACACAGGCTCACGCACTTAGTCCTAATCAGAACCCCAGCGCCCCACCAAGGCACCCCCGAAGGCACCCAAGGACGGAAGCCTGGGGGAGAGAGCATGAATGGCCAAGTGCCCTAGAGCTTGCTCAGTAACCTGACTCGTCTATTCATGTTTATATCGAGAGGCTGACCTGGCTTCTCTTCTCAGAAACCTAGACCACAGCAAAATAGACAATGCCAACATCAGGGCACTTTCTGAAGTCGGAAGAAAGAAATCACCACGTTGCTGTGGCTGAGACAGTCGTCTGGCAGAGAGGAACTATGCGGGATGGGAAGTGGGTAGCACTACCTCCGAAACCTCTGCCTAGGAATTTGCCTCACCCAGCAGGAGAAGCTGAGAGATTCCCACACTTAGGTACTATCTCCATGCTTGAGGCCCTGGTCCCCAGCCCCACCGCCACCAGAGTCCCATGGCAGGACCCTCACTTGTGCCACTAAAGCACCTTCTCAATGGGCAACAGTCTTGGAGGACCTGCCAAAGGAGCCATGGTTTTTGGCCTCCTCCCTCAGGACTCCTCTACAACTTTCCTTTTCCTAGGGGCAGTCAGCTTCCTGCCCATTACTGTCCCTCCCATCAAAACATCTCCGGAGACTCTTCCCATTAGGTGGAAATGATTGACGACTGCATAAATCCCTACACCTTCCTGTCCGGGTTATATTTTCACAGAACTCCAAGTTGTCAACTGGGGAGTCTTTGAAAGGAGCTGTGAGCTGACCAGCTCTACAAGCCCCCCGGTGGGCAGCATCCTCAGGCCAGGCAGGGCCTGTCTAGATAGCACCTTGCTGAAGCTTGGCTCTCAAAGGTGGGTGCCTCAATGAAAAGGTGAGCCACGCCAGAGCGCAGAGGAAACCAGACATCTGCTTGTTTGGTTAGAGGATATTCCGGGAGACAGAGCGGAGCCCTTTTAGCCTCTGGTTCTCCGCTGAGTATTGCGTGGCCCAGAAGGCAGCAACGAGTTATCTTATTAGCTTGCGTTAATACATTGATCTGGCTCCTCCATTCTCAGAAACCCTGGATCCCAGACTCTAGATAAGGCACGCAATATCAGGTTAGTTTCGGAAGTCCAGAGAAACACATAACAAAATAACTCAATGCCGCTGCTCCTTGGGCTTGCATCGAGGCGGAGGAAGCCCAGGGCCAAATGTCTCTCGAGGCAGGACTGAGGCTAGGGTGAGGTGCCCAGAATGCAAAATGTAAGGAGGGGCTCAGTCAGGCTCAGGCTTCTGTAAGGCTGTCCTCGCTTGGTTCTGGCCCCACACCGAGGCATGTTTCCTAAAATTGCTGCACAGGACCATCACAGGGCCTTTCCCAGAGGTGATAGCGCAGATAGCCACATGGAAAACCATAATGGGTTACTTACAGAATATAGCTCAATAAAAGCAGGGGCCTGGGGGCGGGGGCAGGCGAGCCTTTCAAATGTCTGCTTGCCATTTGGCTTTCAGGATATGTCATAAAAATGTTGAAAGAGAGGGGAAGCAGGAGAACAGCTTTGCCTCTATCCTCAGCCATTCGAACATGTATTTTTAATACAACTGATTTTTCCCTCCTGTAGCCTCCCTGTGCTCGTGTATGTGTGTGTGTGGGTGTGTATGGGTGTGTGTGTGCACATGAATATTGCTGGTGAGCCCCAGGGTCATTTTCTGATGGATGGATGGGAAGTCAAAGACCTTTTTTAGAGGTGGCAAATAAAATACATTTATTATTCTTTATCTCCTGCCTAGTGTGTGGTGTCATTTATTTTCATTCGAAAGAATGGATGCCATGGGGTGCCTGAAGAGTGACAACAGAACCAAATGGCAGAAAAGGATCGTGACAAAAAGCTAACCAACAATGGGCAGGTGAGGTGACCCAGCAGATTCTCTCATCGTTAACAGGGCCATGTGGCCAACGGCCTTCCCTCCTTCCCCTTCCAGTTAGTAATACAGGGGAAGTGATGTTGAAGGGGTGGTTAGAACGTCATTGTAAGGGAGAACAGGAAGGGTCAAATTAGCAATGGGGCAGGGCTTAATGTTTACTATTATTACGATTATTGTCATTATGGCCCGTTGGATTTGCTCTCTCAAGCCTGAAGAATGGGATGGGGTGAGATGAGTCGGACTCTGCGCTGGAGGCGTGAACACCTGGGTCCAGTCCTAGCACTGCTGCCCACGAGCTCTGTCATTTGGAGATCTCACATTCTTACCTGCCCGACTTACCCCTTACGGGTCGTTAAATTCAAAGAAATTCTATCCATTCGTGCACTTGAAAACTCTAAAGCAAGTGCAGTACACACCCAAGGAGTTAACATTGCCTTGCAGAAGGACATAAAGGGCACAATACAAGGGGACAGGAAGGTCCTCTGTTGTCTTGAGCCCTCTTTATGAAAAGACAGGCTGGGAAGGACAAGCTCTATAAATAACAGTTCAAAATGGGCTTCTGCATTCATTACAAACTCTTCTCCCTCTCACACCTCCTGCAGCCCCAGACAGCTGGTGAGGGGTGAAGAGGGAACCAAGTTTTCTCCCCGGCTGACATCGGATCTGTAAGTCACCCCTTCCACCCCAGGCTGGTGAGGAACTGGGTAGTCATTGCCTGGCCCCATGGCCACAAGAGGGAGAAGTGAAATGTCACACTGTTTCATAAAGTCCTATCTCCTAAGGAGGTGATTTTTATGGCAATTTGGTTGTGGTTTATTAAAGGGCTTGAGGAGAAAAGTATTGGCTCATCTCCCACGGCTGGAAGAAAAGGGCCAGATTTAACAGGAGAGAGAAGAAATCCTTAAGTTTTCCCTCACTTAGCTACCACCATTTTATTAGTCTAGGAACAGAACTGCTATTTAAGTTGACAAAAGCCAGATTTGCTTGTTAAATAAATCACCAGAGCCTGGTGGTGCTATAGAGAAATTTTTTCCCCCAGGAGCTGGCCCCATGGCTGGGTTTTTGTAGTGCACAGTGCGCTGGATGAAAACCACAGGCAGTCGGTGGCTTAAAAACCTAAATTGTGGCGCCACCTGCAGGAGAGTAGAAATATCAACATTATTCTAACTCAACAGCAGAGACTGGGAGGAAAGGGAGCCATCCCCAGCCACAGGGCGCTGGATGTGTTGCAGACAGCAGGAAGGGTCCCAACCCCCCACTGCCCCTTGCTTCCTGGGTGTGTCACCAGATGTCCACTGTACACTCCAGCAACCTTCAATCCACATCCGAGAAAGCTGCCACTTGGAGGTCTAACAGCTGCTCTCAAGATTCTCAGTCCATTGAACCAAACTTATTCTTTCCTCTGATTCCTAAGGGGTTAAGTAAGCTTTCAACCCAAGGCTTCTATTTTTGAGACTCCAGGCCATAGAACAGTAAAAAAAGAGACAGAGAAATGAGTGTCCTTGGAGGAGGGTGGGGAAGGAGCGTCCGTGAGTCACCACAGTCCCTAATTGTAGCTTGAACTTGGTACCGGGCTGGGTATTGTCAGTAGACCCAGACTGTCCCAGGCTTCTTGAGCCTGGGGGTCCTAGTGAAGACACAGACATGTTAACACCTAAATCTTAGCTCCCAGCCTGCCCCTACTCACACAGACCTGGCCTCTACTGACAATCCCCTCCTTGTCTCCCCTCATTATGTCACAGAGACACCCCCACCCCTTGGTGGTTGTGCTTAGGAGCCATTCTGATCATGTTATTCTCCATGGGCCACAACACTGAAGTCTACTGCCTATAAGCCCTTTGAGGGAAGGACATCACTCTCATCCTCTCTGCCCACCTCTACTGCTGGACATGGCCAAACCCTGCTGTGGCTCCCCAGGCCACGCCAGGGGGCTGGTACCAACGCAGCAAGGATGCCCACCCCCACCCCCACTTACACACTGTGTGGATCTTGGTCATCTGGGCCCTAGAGCAGCTCCCATGGTCCAGGTCTTCCTCCCTCGCCTCCCCAGACCCCTTCACCTACCACCCCTCTCCAGAATTCTTCCTTCTCTTTCAGCTAACACATAAACTTGTATTTTCAACTGTAAGAACTAGAAATTAGAGGATGCAGTGGCGGGAGTAGGGTGGGGGTACAGGGGTGGGGTGGGGGAGGGAGGGGATGTGACCTAACTTCCATTAGCCAGAAACAGCAGAGCCCCAGCTCTGGCCCGTGCTATATCTTGCTCAACAAGTAAATGTAAACGCTTCAGTCTCTGGAGGCATGAGATCCTACAGTGTGCCTGAATTCCAAAGACCAGATACAATTCACGGCTCCCACATGATGGTTCCATCTTGCCTCTGCCTCGTTCACTTGCCAAGCAGCTTAAGTGAGGCGCTTGGCCCCTCTGACAAGGGTACAAAGAGCACAAAGGCCTGAAGTCATTTTCCTTGTAATGAAGATGGGTTTGTGCTGATGGGTTGAACACTCTTGTCTGGTAACATACATTTCCAAGATGATCGCCAAGTGGTCTAAGTATCATCTCCTAAATGGTGCCAGCCAGCCTCTAAAATCACCAACCGGTACTCATGCCCTCATGCAGTCCCGTCCCACCCACCATGAATCAGAGCTGACGTGGGTAGCCAAGAAGAGACCATGTGTGATTTCCAAGCTAGGTCATAAGAGACATGGCAGCCTCCAGCTTGGTCTTTTGCATCACCCACTCTGGGGCAAGTGAGCCACCGTGTGGTGAGGACCCTCGAGCAGCCTTTGGAAAGGAACCAAAGTTTCCCACCAGCCACCAGCACAACTTGACATCCCATGAGCAAACCACCTTGGAAGAGGATTCTCTAGTCCCAGTCAAGCCTTCAGATCACTCTAGTTTTGAGTTTTGAGTTTTCCAACTGAGGTCCCAGACACTGTGGAGCAGAGACAAGATGTTGTTGGAGGTGCTCTGTTATGAAGCCCTAGATGACTAACGCAGTGACTTACAGAGAGGGAATCCTTCCCCCCGACCTTGACCTCATTAGCCTCTTACTCTTATTATTTGAGCCCACTCGGCTTTAGAATAAAAAGGGCAGAGGGGGACATTCTTGGTCCATGATGCCGACCCTGGCCTCATGGGTCTAGGCGGGACGGGCCACCGGTAAGTGCCCTGCTAGGAACTCCCTTCAGGGCTCCTGCATCAAGCCTCTTAGCATATCTCAGTGCATTGAGTGAAAATGAGAAAACCCAGCCAGGGCACTGGAAACCATCTGCACACAGAATGCTCCAGTCTAGCACTTACCTGAAGGTGGGTATAGTCAGCTCTAGAGGGTCAGCCTCAGAGACACACAACACTGAAGTGCAAAGTGGCAGGGGACCCTGTTCTTTTTAACAAGCTGTCTGGCACCTGCCTTCATAACAGCCTCTTGGAGGTCAGATTGTGTTGGACTCCAGTGTGAGCACCAGCCCCTATGGTGCTGAAAGAGCTCCCTACCCTTGACCCTGACCCTTACCACACTGCAGAGCAGGAGGGAAGTCCAGGGACTCTTCTGCGTCACAGCAAGAAGAGGCTGGAAACCAGAAGTGGCTGGAAGTTCACAGTGCAATTTCCCTCCACAGAGTGTCCCATGAAGACTCTGTCCCATCACCTTCTCTTGGGCTTCAGGGGTCTCCTCAACCATTAGTGGCTTCTGGAGAACTAAGCAGTGCCAAAGTGTTGTCAGCAAGGCTAAGGCATGCACGGGGGGGGGGGGGGGGGGGGGGGGGGGGGGGGGGGGCAGGAAGAAAGGGAGAGAGGAAAGAAGCAACAGGGAAGAATAAGAACAGCAGAGGTGCCTATGCTAAGTCAGAGTAGCAAGAGACCCACAGTCTTGGGGAGTTTCCAGAGATGGTGCATGGGCCCAAGGTAACCCCTTTCCTCTTAAACATCTCCCTCTAGGACTCTGGAACCTGACCCCATTTCTCCCTCTGGCCCCATTCTCCTTCCTCTGTTTTTAAAGGGCTTCCTCCCAGGCCACCCCTGTTGACTGCAGGCTTTACAAATGTTGGGTGTCCCTTGTGAGGTCCCCTCTGAGCCCCAAGGCCACAGTGGTATGCAGTAGCTTATGAGCTGGGGAGAGCCAACTGTGTGCCCCTCTCCCCAGCTCGGCATTCTGGGACAGCATACTGATAGCCAGAAATCAGCCATGGGGGAAATATTTACACCATGGGACTCAACACTACACACCAGGGCTCTTATTTTTGTGGGGAGCCAGTGGTTAAACACTTCCCAGTACACCCCTGGGCAGGGCCAGTGACAGGCCAGGATAAGGTGGGTCAGCCCAGATGAGGCCTGCCTGGTTACTCAGCTGACTGTTCCCAGTCACCCAGCAAACACACCACCAACAGCAGCTCAATTTAGCGTAGCTGTAGCCAGAGTGAGGGTTGCCTTCTGCCCCCATCCCACCTCTAGATGACAAGAAAAATTTAATACATACCCTTTCTAGTAGCTGTTTTTCCTAAATCCTGTGTTTAAGGAGATTTGACTCATATTTTTTGACACTAGAATCAAGAAGGGAAGTGACTTCCCTTTCCCGCTAGGCAAACTGAGGCAAGGGACATTGAAGTGACATTTCTCACGTTATATAGGTATCCGAAGTGTAAACCAGTTAACACCTGTCGTTTACTGCCTCTGCTTCAAATTTAAGATTAATACCCTGTGTTTGGCAACAATTCTATTTTCATTCCCTCCAAGCACTACTGTTAAAATTATGGTACACCCATGCAACAGAACACGGTGTAGATCTTAAACAAATGAAGTAAATCTATGTAATCTATGCTGTGAAAAAAAGAGCAGAGTATTTGTATACATATTTGCATATTTTTAACATACTGAATAGTATGTACATATCTATATAGGCTTATATATATATACATAGAACATTTTGGAAGTTACCAGCAGAAACCTCAGAGTGGGAGCCAGAGTGATATATATTTTATTGTTTTACTGTACACCCTTTGTTCTTTTTGACATTTTACCATGTGCAAGTACTACGTTCTCCATTTGTTTAAAAAAGCTAGTTAAAAAGGAACAAAAAATACTGCTGCCAAAAGCATCTTCATCACGCCCCTAGTCCTCTACTCTCTCTCTTCCTGAATCCAGCCAACCACTCCTCCACCCCATCTGTATCATAGTCAAGCTTGCCTTTGTTCCAGTTTCCAACTATCTGCTCCATCTTGCTCCTCTTTGGGGGGCTGCCATGAAGGTCACACAGCAGCCTGTCTGCCAGGCACGAAGGGGTACACATCCCAGATGCGTCCTTCTCTCTTATCTCCTAGAGACCAGCCAGTGTCCTTCTTGGCCTGAGGATTTCTGTTTGGCCCTAATTGATCAGAGAGAGATTCCAGGAATGATCCAGAACATCCTTTCTGGGATAAAGCAACTAACTTTTGATCAAGTCGAAGGCAATATTCTTCTACATTGGGATCAGTAAACTCATGAAAACTAACACCCAGATGCAGTACGGGCGAAAATTACAATGATGCTGGGATTTAGATATTAACAGGAATGATCCACAGTGAGTTACTAATCTTATCGGGAACTATATAGGGAGAGGTAAAGAAGGATTAAACAGGCAAATGCCATTCCAGTTTTGTGAAAGATGAAAATAAGGTAAGTTCTGAAAAATATAAACAAATGAGCTTGGCCCAGATGTTGACCACTGGTTCAGTAAAAGGTAGACGTGTGATTATTTAGAGAGTGATACAGTGATCACTAGGTATAAGTTTGGGATCTCAAAGAATAAACCCTGTCACGCTGTTCTTGTTCCCTAACTCAGTGAGGTGCTGAGATTTTTTTAGATCAAACACAAGAGAGAGTAACTAAATTGCGTCAAGGCGCTTGATAGACTCTTTAATAAAATCCTTAGATCATGGGACAATGTGGGCTGAATGGATTAACTGATTTAATGGTTAACCCCTGAAGATGTTCATTAGTGCATCCAGATAACCTGCAGGAAGGATTTCTCAGGATCGGTACCAGAGCTCTGTTCTCCAACTAATCCTGTTCAACAGATTTACTAATAACTTGGATAAGGACACAGGAGACATGGTCATCAAATGTGTCCATGACTGCAATAAAAGAAAAATATTAAATATAAATATTTATAATCTTCCTCCTTTCTAAAGGAGAAGGAAACTTTTGCTTAATATTGGGCATTTTTGTTCTTTAATAAGGCATTTTGGTGTTAACCTGGGGCACCACGCTGAGGAATGGAAGAGGTAAGAGAAGTTTAGCTGATTTAACATTTGAAAATACATGGAGTGCTCTAGAAAGAAAAAGGATTTGGTAATGAGAAAAAAAAAAAAGCAGCAGCCTGGGGAGGGTGGGGGGTGGGCAGGGGTGGTTGGTGAGGATGAGAGCTGCTGGCTAGGGGGAAGGTTATCATGATGGGGACTCCTGAGGCACATGAGCATCAGTCACAAAAAGAGGGGGTTTTAGAAAGTCTTTCAGAGTATATGATGTAATTCTTTCTTTTGATGCCTCCTCAAAAGACCATCAGTATAGAACTTTGTAATTTTTCCATGGTTTGAAAGGGTTGATTTTGCATTTATTTGGGATATTTTGCATTTATTGGGTGCCATGGATCTTAAGGCAGAATGAAGAAGAACCTGTTTTATTCAGGCGACAAGTGTGTGATCAAAGCTCAGCAGCATAGAATATACTGTCTGTATTCAAAAGTAATTTTGTGTGCTAAAATTATGGGGAAATTTTAACAAAATGAAGTGTAACGTGGATACAACCAAGGTCCTATAGATAAGCATAGAAAGAACTTTGTAAATACAGGATTGAGGAAATGTGACCACATTTTTTTTCAAGTCGGAGCTAAAGTTGACAATAGGCTACCAATGTGAATCAATGGTGAGATGCTGCCAAAGCCAATGAACTTAGAAGCTCTATGAATAAAGGACAGAGTCCCAAAGAACATGCGGTGATAGTCCTGCTCTACTTTGAGATAGCTAAACTATACCCAGATTATTGTATATGGTTCCAGGCCCTGCACTTTAAGAGAAATCTGACCACATTCAAGAAAGGGTGGCCAAGCCCAAAAGGAACTTAAAACCCTGTTATAGTTGGAACATTCAAAGGAATCGGTGATGTTCAGCTTCAGGAAAGTAAGACTCAAGGGAATATGAGAGCTTCAAATTTTTGAAGGGCTGTCAAAAGGAAGAATTGCTGCGTTAGCTCTATATAACTTCAAGATATCAAAGTAGGATCGATGAATGGAATGTATCTTATGCAGAGATATTTTGGCCCGATATAAAGAATATCTTCCTAATGGATATCTTGAAAGACAGAATAGATTTCCTTGGGTGGTAGTGAGTTCTCCATCACTTGGAGAACAAGGCGCTACTTAGGTGAAGACGGGAGTTTGGATGAAAAGACCTCTGATGTCTTCGAGGGTCTGAGGTTTTAGTGGTTACGTGCTTGTTGCTGAATCCTCCACACCATGCGCTTTGTGTTGACCCAGTAAATATTTACTGAATTGAACTGTAATGCATTTGGAGAAATATCTAGGGAAGCTAATGTCCCACTCAAGACCAACAGCAGGGAAGGAAGTCAAGGATGAAATCAGAAATGTAGTCAAGTCAAAGAGTGGGATGAAGAGAACGAGGAGACACAGAACTACATGAAGCCGGGCCTCTTCCTTGCTCCGTCCTGTACACCTCATTCACCAGGTATACTCTCCCTTGCCCAGCACAGGCATATATGGAACCTTATCATTTGTCCAGTGGAGGTTCATATAATTCAGCCTTCTGGATTTTCACTGTTTCCCTTTGGCTTTCACATCTTCCCCTGAGTCCTCAGTCTTTCCTTTTGTGTGCTCGGATTGCTTTTGTCCTTCTTCCTACTAGGCATCCTCTCCCTATGTCGAGGGGGGTTCTTTCCATCCCTCTATCCCTACCCATTTAGCCTCAGAAGCTCCCCACGGCCCCTAAGGGCCTAAAAACCAGGCCAGGGGTCCCAGTGTCTCAGAAAGATCACAGGTAACAGGCTCAATGTCAACTCGTGTCATCTCGTCCCATAGAATGTAAACCTGGGCGCTGGACAGGCTTTTCGCCCTACATCTACGTATACTGTGGACACCGGACAAACTATAAATAATGACTACTCTTTCATCCCTTTGTTTGTCCGAAATGATCTGAATAATGGCATTCTTCTCCCTCTCCTGGGGAAATTATTCCATCATCATATGCGCCTCTCTGTGAAGGAATGTGTGTTCGCTCCTTCTGCAGGAGTTCCAAATTTCCAGCTTAAATGTCCCTTTGCCATTCCTAATTAAGGGAGTGATTCCTTACTCCCATATTGCGATCAGTATTTTTGATAGCCTCATCATTTCCTTCTGCAAATAAAATGGAAGCATCCCATCTCTTTCCCTCCAGTATTTTCATCAACACCTTTCAGGTATGGTCATCCTTTCCTGATTCTTTATGCTGATTCAGGCATAAATGCTACGTAAAGAGAGAATACATCTTAAGGAAGGAAGAGTGAAATGATAATCATAATAATGATAAAGATATCTCCCAAAGATCAAAACAGATATTACAGATTTTTGTGGAACTATAAAGGTTTCTTTTTTTTTTTTTAATTTCACTGTAATTGGAGAGTGAAATATGCCAAGGGGATACTTTGTGTAACTCATATCATGTTTAAAATTATCCATTCAAAAAACATTTATGCCTACCATATGTCACTGGGCTACGGATCAAAGCTGTTTCAGGCACAGTCCCTACCCTTAGGGGTTTTCAGGTGAATGGAGAACAACACAGTCAACAAAGAAGTGCACTAATATGTTATCAACGCTAAGATAAAAGTCTTTACCACGTAGTGTGAGATTGGAAGGGAGAGAGTGTCATTCAATTCAGAAAGCAATTATTGACTCTGATCATAACACCATATTAAAATTACAACTATTTCTTTTTTTTTAATAAAAGTGTCTCTCCTGTTACAATATTTTTAAAAGAAGGCTCATCTAAATGAGAAATAATAACAACACTAATATATGTTCTTCTAAGTTAGGATTTTAAATTATGGAAAGTTCATGATGGTACAATATTTATATAGCACTTTATATGTATAGAGTTGCTGATTGCTTTACTTTTAAGTACGCCTATTTCATAAATACTGAAATATCCCTCTGGGGGACAAAACCAAGGATTCAGATGAGCAGGTACCATTCATTCTTTCCTTTTTTTTTTTTTAATTTTAAAGATCTTATTGGCTTTATTCAGTGATTCATGAGTTAAGCAGCATCCAATCTAATAGATACCAAGGAGGTTACCATTCATTCTTTCTTTTATTCATTTGTTATATGAATATATTCTGATCTCCTACTAGTTGCCAACTTCTAGGTGCTGGGCATACAGTGGAGCTCAAGACAGACTGGCTCTCTATTCTTGTGCCCCGTGGACGGAGACAAGAAGGAACACATTGAAAGAATGAACAAGATAATTTCAGGTAGTGGTTAGTTTTATGAAGAAAATTAGAACATGGTACTGCAGGGGGTGAAAGTACACAGGTTAGGAAAGACTTCTCCAAGGTGGTAACATCTGAACTGAGGCTTGAAGGACAAAAAGGAACCAGCTAGGTGAAGATGTGGGCAGCCAGTACAAGGGCCCTGAAGTGGGTCATAGCAAAAGAATAAAACTCGCTCCAAAGAAGACAAGCTTTGAGAACCATGAAAGGGTGGGTGTGGGCAGAACTGTCCAAGAGAAAGAAAGAGAACATGCCATTATAAACACACAAACACACACAGAGTAATACAACTGGAAAAGATAAAACAGTAAAGAGTCAGGAAAATAGCGCAGAGTCTAAAAAGAGGTTTAGGTCATGTGACTTCTTATGCCCTATGAATCAAGCCTGGTTCCCAAAAAAAGTTAACATGTGAATTGAAGCGCAGAAAGAAACTGACAAATTAATGAATTGAGGATGGAAGATACTGATCAGAATTGTAGAATGGAGGAGACTGTGTCTGCAAGTAACAAAATACCCATCTAGCTGTTTAAGCAGTGAAGACATTTAATATCTCACAGGAGCAGCCTGGGGGTAAGTGGCTCTTGGTCCAGTGCAGGCACTCGGTGAGGTTACCAAGGAGCCAGTCTCTTTTTGCTTTGTGGATGTCTCATCTTTAGCAAGTTGGCTTTTTGCCCCAAAACTCATTCCCTCATGGCCAAAATCAGCTCCAAGCAACCCCTCGCACAATCATATTTAAGACGCACGAGAAGAAGTGCTGGGGGCTCTTCTAGAGCCGCTCTCCCTTCTAACAGCAGGTGAAATTGCTCAGAACACTCTCGCATGTCTGAGTGACTAGAACTGGGTCACATGGGCACTCCGAGCTTCAAGGGAAGCTGGGGAAATGAATGTCTAGCAAAGAGGAATGGGATCACTGGCACTGATTTGGACTGATCAAGATTCAAAGAGTCATCCCCTGCAGATTCGACCAACATGGAGAGATTTGGAACAGAAAAAGGAGGGAATAGTGGGCCCCTGGAATGCAGGGCTGTTCATCCGAGCCCACAAGAGGTTAGGAGGACAGAAGGAAGGGATGCTGTGTAATGTAAAGACCTTGGATCTGGAGTCAGAAGATATGAGTTACAATCCCAGCTCTGAGCAAATTACTAAAACAATCTCAGCTACTAACAAAATCTCTCAACCATAGCTGCGAGGAGCAGAAACTGTCAGATCCCCAAGACTCTACGGAGATTCAAGGGAAAAGTCTCATAACTTCTATTTCTTTTTCTTGTTCTTTTAAAATATATACAGTTGTTCATATATTATAAATACAATAGCAAAAATATATAACTTATGAATAAATAAATGTACATATATCGGTACTGCTCAAAAATTTACGATTTTTAAGGAAAAAGAAAACAGCTTGGAAATACTTTTCGAAGAACAGAGTGCATATGAAGCACTTACCATAGGTTTGGATGTACATTGAGCCCTCAAAAAAGGCTCGTTCCCGTGCTGCCTTTCAGATGTTTCAGGATTGCCATTTTTAATGGCAAGGGCAGACATCTGTCCCAGGGCCTCCCAACTCCACTCTCAAAATGCCACACACCATGTGCTTTCTCGGCACCTCAAATCTCTCTCCCAGGAAACAGGATTACAAGCAACGTGCTGCTCAAGCAGCTCCCAGGAGTCCTTATTACGTTATTACGTAGCTCCCCGAACCCCTGGCATCCCCTTCTCTTTCCACCTGCTGTCTGTCTTTTGAATGTTTTGGGCTGGTGGGCACTTCCGTGAAGGGGTGAACAAGGGGAGGAAGGGAAGCAAAGCCAGGGAGGGGACGTGGCAGCACGTGAAGTGAAAGGCCCCCCTGGGAGGGGGCGGTTAAAACACAAATGAGGCGTGGGGAGTTTCCGTGCAATTCATTTCTCCCCGTGAACCCTGCCAGCCATTAGCATGGACAAACGCGAAGTTGCTGCATCTCCTTCCCATCTGCCTTCATCTTTCTCTGCAGGCGCTCAAGGCGCTTTAGGAAGAAGATCCTCTCCTTCTTCCTGCCAGCTTTCCCTCTGTGGGGGGCAAGAGACAAAGCCGGGAGTGGGGTGCAGGAAGGGAAACAGAGGCACAAGGTCACTCAGTGGCTCAGCTAGAATACACCCAGGAGTCCTGACACCCCATCAGAATCACTTTTCTCACGGAAAGCACAAAGATAAGACCTCCTTTATAAATACGAGGTCTTTTTAATATTATCCTTTGCCAACAGTTCTGCCAGCTGGGCAGGCTTTGTTCACTTATTTAATTTAACCTTTCCCTCCCCCCCCCCCCCCCCCACAAAAAAAGCTTCTGAGTTTGCCTTTAAAAACCCACATTAAATGCTCACTTAATGATTTGACCGGCTCCCCTTTAGCTCCCTTTAAACGAGCTGCCAATAAAGGAATAAACTTGCTGAAGAAATAAGAAATCAGCCTCCTGAACAGTGCAGCCTCTTCTGCCGCTCTTGTCCAGGCTGAAGCCCCCTCCAATGAATTGAGAGATAATGCTAATGGAATTATACATTGTGACTGGATCAGGGGCTGCCACAGGAAGATAAATACCAAAGCAAGGCTAAGGCATTTAATCAAAAATACCCCCATACATGTCCTTTTCTTTTTTTTTCCCCCTTTCAGGAAAAAAAAGAAAAAACCACAAAAACCTGAGGCCTTGGTTTACCACATGTATTACTTCACTCGCTTCGATGTTGCTATTATTCCAAATCATTTGGATTAGGGGCGGTCCCACAGACACACATCTGAAGGCAGATTAAATTAGAAAGAGCGACCCATCCAAAAGATGTTTACAGAGCCACCAATGACACCATGGCAAACCTCTCAGAAGATAAACTGTACGTGGATTAATTCGGGAAGATGAGAGAGCGCTTATCGGTTTTGTTTAGGCTCGATTTTAACAAGATAAAACTGTTGCGCCCTGTGATCTGCCACTGGAGCAGCTGTTTACCACACAACCAACATGGAACGTGGGCTGTCACGGAATATAGATGAGCCTGAGGCGGCCGGCTGGCGGTCACCTCCTTGCCCTGCTCACCCCGGCTCCATCCAGGTTGGGTTGGTGAGGCTCGCAGAGCACAAGTCGGAGGTCCTAGCTCAGACCTGGGTCCAGAACCACATCCGCATAATGGTGGCCTGTCATCTTTTGGGCGTCACAATGTGTTTCGATTCGTTCTAAAATTAAGGTGAACTTAGGGACACCTCTCCAGGGGTGACACTGGGTGTTCTTTCTGTACATAACAGAGAAAGATTCTGCCTCTCTTAAAAATGGAACTTCCTAGAAGAACACCAGGGACTCACAGGAATGGGAAGCCAGGGAGCTGTGGAGGGTGATCAAGGAGGAGGCCCAGTAAAGGCCACCCCACAGGAAGAGGTTAGTCTGCATGCTGCTGTGGTTGAATATCATGGCATCGCTCATTCCAGGGACAAGGCCCAGGAGAATGGGTCTGACAGACTGAGTCTGAGGCATGCGTCCCCTCTGGCTCACTGGAGGTAGGAGGAGGGTCTGCCCTTTCAGTCCTGAGAGTGGGAAACAAGTACTCTCTGCCCAGGACATGCTACCCAATAGGAGACTTCCCACAAAGAAGATCAGGTGCTAAAAAAAAAAAAAAAAAAAAAAAAAGAGGTTGAACGATGGGCACCCCAAAAGTAGCAAATAGTTCATACAGTAGGGCTGAGAAAAACATGCTTGGGATCCCTTGTATAGTCTGAGAATCAGATAGGAGATGGCTTGCAATAAAATGAAAAGAGCTCTTGAGGATGACTCAGGAGACCCAGTCCTAGGTGTGGGTGCCCATACCAGGCGGGTCTATTGAGCTGAGGCCAGCCTGTTTCCCTCTAGCTCGCTGCAATGGGTTGAATTGTGTCCCTCCAAAATTCATGATAAAGTTCTAACCACCAGTACCTCTGAATGTAAACTTAATCGGGAAGAATGCCATTGCATATGTAATTCGTTAAGGCAAGGTCTTACTGGAGGAGGGTGGGCCCCTAATCTACTTTGAGCGGTATCCTTGGAGGGGAAATTTGGACACAGACACAAATACAGGGAAAATGCTATGGCCTCCATAGTTAGAGCTAGCTGCCACAAGTCAAGGCACTACCAAAGCTAAGAAAGAGGCCTGGAACAGACCTTCCTATAGCACCTTCAGAAAGAGCTGACATCTTGCTCTCAGGACGTCTAGCCTCCAGAGCTGGGAGACAATAAATTTCTGTGAAGCCATGTGGCTTGTGGTACTTTGTCACAGTAGGCCTAGGGTACTAGTGTACTTGTCTTCTATGAGGGGAGTGCTTTGGACTAGGTTTGTGACTTTCACACTGTGTCTTGACTTCAACTGGAATGTCCCCAAAGTCCTGGAAATTCTTGGCAGCACTGTTTGAAAACCATGAGGCCAGGCAATCTCCAAGGTCCAGCTCTCTCTAAATTAAAGCCCTTTTCAGTTTCGGCAAAGGAATGTTGCAGATTTTGAAAAGGATGGTCCAGGGACATTTACTTCCCTAGCTGTGAGGATAGCCCAGTCCCTTGATTGGCCCCATGAAGATCTCCATAACACACACTCCTGCCATGCTTCATCAGTCAGTGAGCCCAGGAGGATGAGACCCCTTCACCCAGAGGCTAGTTTGCAAATTTCTTGGTCTAGACCAGGGGCACTTCCACTGAGACACATGTATTTTTGCTGGCCTCGGGTCCTGGAGACTCAGTCCCATTCTGGACCTTCATCATCCCCTTGAGTTCCCCAGTGGATCCAGCCCACTGAAAGATCCTATGAGCTATCTCCTAAAGCTACCTCCTTCCCAAAGCCCGTGTCATTTTAAAAGCTGTAAAGGGCTGCATTCACAACATCTGGACAGCAGAGGGGAAAACTTGTCCACCTATAGTTGCCCAACCTGATTCTGCTCCAGCATCAGGAGATTTGTAACTCATACGGGGAGGGAGGTCTCCAAGAGACAAAGTAAAAGAGGCTGCCATTCTTTCTCCCCCCAAGTGTTGTATAAAATTGTTTCATACCTACATAAACAGTATAAAAAATATTCAAATGAACCCATGGATGCCTTCCACCTACGCCCAATAGTTGTCATTCTGATACATTTGTAGACATCATGAAATTTCACTTCAGATACTTTGTCATACCTCTCTTGAGAATGAAACATTGTTTTACTTAACCGCAGGACCATTAATCGCACATACCAAAATTAGTAACTCCATAATGTTATCTAACATCAAGTCTATATTCAATTTTTTCCATCATCTCAAGGAATGTATTTCATAGTTTGGGTGTTTATATTTTTTTAAAGATTTTTATTTATGAGAGAGAGAGAGAGAACGACTGGGGAGGAGAGGGAGAAGCAGACTCCTTGCTGAGCAGGGAGCCTCACGCGGGGCTCCATCCCAGGACCCTGAGATCATGACCTGAGCCGAAGGCAGACTGGGCCACCCAGGCGCCCTGGGTGTTTATTTCTAGTCAGGATGCAGTCACAGTACAGGCTGCATTTGGTTGTGGTGTCTGTTTGGACTCCTTTAATCCACGCTAGTTTTCCATCTCCTTTCTGCCATGACGCCGACCTTTTGAGGAACCCAGGCTGATGGTTTCATGGAATGTTTTATATTCTCAAACTATCTGATTGTTTCTTCATGGTGTTGTTTGATTTGTCCCTCTATCCCCTGGAGGCAGCCGCCATCTTAACTGACCGAAACTTAGGGTGGACTTAGTTAAGGGAGAGACAGGACTAAATGCTTCTGTTTGAGGTCCTGCTGAGCGGCTGCCCTGGGATGGCTGGAAGGCTGTTCTGCCCCTCCCTCTCTGGACCAGATTTGCCTCTGGGGTCTGAGGGAACACAGCTGGAAACACACATGCAATGCCACAGAAGATTCCAAAGATGTAAAGGTTTCTTGGTGATTTATGTCTCTTTAATTACGGGCTTTTATGCTTTAATTAAAAAGTTACAGAATTTGCCTTTACTTCTGAAAAATGTGTTTATGGTTGACTGCCTGAGTGAATTAAACAGTGTCAGATCCCTGGGTTGGCTCCATGCTAGACTCCTAGAGCTCATTTTCAGGGTAGGGGGAAGGAGGTCAGTGAGAAACACCATTAAGAAGAAAGGCTGTGACAACTTTTCATTACATTTTGATGATCATGCGATAATTTTCCATGATAAATCATCTCATTACATCTGCAAATTTGGAGTCAGAGTCTAAATGCCATGGTCATGGAAAGCAATAACAACAACAAAAACAACCAGCACTGCGAAATGGTTTAAAGGGATTCAACTCCTAGTTGAGGAAACAGAATAAAAGTTTATGTTTTATTACTAGTTATCTGATTGGGTCTCAGGTCACACTATGGGTGGTGCAAGATTGTATGGAGCTTGAACGTGGGCTCTCTGGGTGGTCTGAAGCCAACATCGGCATCTACCCCAGGACCTAGATGTGGCCCCAGGCTGGCTTGTTTTCTGGGTCATTTGCCCAGTTTCTGTGGGCTCAGCTCAGATATCTTCTACTCCCTAGACTGGATTATCACCCTTTGCCTTTGCATTCCCGTTGCATTTATTTTTAATATTTTTCTCTCTGTCCTTCTTTGAATTACATTCTTTATGCCACATCAGTCTCTTCCACTAGTGTGTTGTCTCTGCAAGCTCAGCTCCCAGCCCCCATCCAGATAGAAGTCACTATACCATGATCTGTGTCCCCACTCTACCATGACCAGGATTATTCCAAAATACCTAAATCACTTTATTCCACCTTTTAAATTAAATATGTCTATCTCCTTCTACTGCATTGTAAGTCCTGATGACCACAATTTGATTACCACTCTTCTACTCAACTAGACTGTAGGTCAGAGAATTAAATCAACAATACCCCACTCATTCCTGCCATGGTCTCTCCCCATTCATTCATTCATTCATTTCTTGTATTTATTTATTCCCTTTATTCCCATTCCCATCTTGTTACCTTGATCATTGGCTACCATTCTAATGAAGTGAATGAGGTTCTTTTGTTTACATGCATTCTTATGAAATGTATATATCTTTATGCATATGGAATTTTTATTTCCATAAATATACAATGTCATATGCTTCATGATGTTTTCTAGAATTTCATATATATACACAGAATTATATATATATCTAGAATCTTATATATTTCTAGAATTATATATATATATTTCTAGAATTGTATATATATATATATATATAAATAGAAACATGCTGTTTCTTATAAATTCAGTAGAATGAAACCTTAAAATGAACTGAGTCTGGATTTGGAGGGGGGAAAGGGGTCTTTGGTTACCACTCCAATTTCTTTAATACTTACTGGTCTAATTCCAGTCTCAAATTTTTTTCTTATTAACTTATATTTCCTAAAAATGTATCCATTACATCTATTGTTACATCTAGTACTATTCATAGTATGCTTATTATTCTAATCTCTCCTTTGTCTATAATTATTTCTTCTTTCATTCCACTTTTATTTATTTGTATCTTCTGTCTTTTGTCTTGATCAGTCTTTTCAGAGGTCTATTTTACTAATGATATCAAAGAATTAGCTTTTGGCTTTGTTAATCTTTTCTATCATGTTTTTTGTTCTCAATATTTTTTTAAAGATTTTATTTATTTGACAGAGAGAGACACAGCGAGAGAGGGAACACAAGCAGGGGGAGTGGGAGGGAGAGAAGCAGGCCTTCTGCTGAGCAGAGAGCCCTGATGCGGGGCTCCATCCCAGGGCACTAGGATCATGACCTGAGCTGAAGGCAGACGCTTAATGACTGAGCCACCCAGGTGCCCCTGTTCTCAATTTTTAAAAATTCTTTTTCTATTATATTTATTATTTCATCTATTCTTTCTTTGGATTAGCTCCATACATTTTTTTTTTTTACTTTCTATCTCCAGAGCTGAGCATATACTTAGTACATAGAAGCTTTTTATCAAACGTGTATTGAATAAATGAATAGATTGTAAATACCTTGAGATCAGATAATATGTCTTGTCCATCTTCTTAGTCCTCAAAGTACTTACTCTACCACCTACCAAATAAGAAGCCTCAGTAAATACTGAGAGAATATTTGCTGAGGGAATAGTTAATATAAAGAAATATACTCCTTCCTAAAGGAAGCTCCAGAATTCATCTACTTCAGACTTCAGATTAAAAAAAAAAAAAAAAAGACATTTCTGATAGTGTTGTAGAAACCATTAGTAATATTAGTAATCTTCTATTCTTTTCTTCTTTTGTGATAGAACCACTAATCTTAGCTAGGCACACAACCATCTAGAATAAAGACCACATGATTAAGTTCTGGCGAATGGCATATAAGTAAAAATGGTGGGTTCAACCTGAGAAAGTGTACTTCAAGAGAGGAGATGTGCCTTTCTTCTTCCCCTTTCTTCATCTTGCCTTCTGGAATGTGGATACAATGGTTGGAGTTCCAATAATTATAATGGATCAGGAAATCACCTTGGGAATGGAAGCCCACATGACAAAGGAACGAGATAAAGTGTCTGGGTCCCTTGCACCAGGAAGCCTCCATGGCAGCCCCAGATGAATGCTTTTGGACTTCTTTACAAGACAGCAAATTCTTATCTCGCTCAAGATACTATTTAGGGTCTTTTCTTGGGGTGGAGGGAGTTTCTGTCACATGTAGCTGAACATATTAACCGATGATAATACAATTAGATTAGTAACCAATTCACTGGGCACATGCTGATCCTTTTCCTCACACAACAAAGACCTAAGAAAGAAGGTGATGTTAAAATGCTCAGGTCACACATGGGAAAAGAAATGAGGGCACCAATGAGACGAAGACTCGTCTCTCATTCTTACTCAGATCTTAACTTACTGGCCAAATTGACCTCTTTAGAAAAGGGTTGCTCCCAAAGCTTCTTAACACAGAAAAATGTAAGATTTCTCATGTGAATTCCCAAATATATGCAGCCCTAGTGACTCCCTGGGCATGTTCCAGGTAAACCTCAATTTTTCAGACTCTGGTACGATTTTTCTCAGGCTTGACTCTGGCTAACTAGGTAATTGGGTTCCCAGTTCTTTTCAAGAAGGTCAAACACAATTACGAAAATATGAAAGCTTTGTTCAGTCTACAGAGCTGATGACCTTGACTATCAAAGTATTGCTCTACCTGTTTCTACATGAGTTGTAGTTTGGGATCCACACTCAGCATGGCTTGGCACACTTCAGAGCAAGCTTTGCGGATGATACCTGCATGCTCTATAATCTATAAAATCAAATGACCATGTTGCTTCTGTCTCACCACCAGCTTTTTTATGTCCTTATGATCTCCTTGTTGTTACTCAAGTCTTCTAGGAGTACTTTTTCTTAAGTGGCATCATTCTCAATGGCCACCATCAACATCAGCTCTGGATTGACCCCAGAATCCTACAAGAAAGGAATAGGCAATTCTAGGTCCAAACAAGGGTTTATATCTCCTGGATACCAGGACCTGGATATGTAATGCAAAGAATCCAAAATCCCAGCTAAAATCTGCTTTTGGGGATTGGTCCAGAAGAGGGGAGTTCAAAGGAGTAAGAATGGCTTTGGGGTCCTAAAAGTGAGCAGCCTCTGACCCAGACATCTCACCAGTAGAGAGGAAAAGAAAGAAAATGATATTTTCTGGGTGCTCTCCACGTGCCACACACTGAGTCAGGCACTTTCCCATACATTTATTATTGAATCTCTTGTTCACTTGGAAGGCAGAGTAATGCAAAGGTTAAGCTCTTGGGTGAGTTACTAATTTCTCTGAGATTCATGTAAAAAAGCAGTAAAATAGTTCTTACCTCATAAGGCTGATATGATCTAGGTGTTTAGAACAGTGCCTGTCACATAGTAAGCTTCCAATAACTACTTGCTGGCTGTTATCACTAATCATCGCAATGACACTTTGAAAGGGGTTTTATTATGCCCCCTTTGAAGCTATGGGATGTAAGAATCAGAGACTTAAAATAACCTTCCAGGGTCAACTGCTAGTAAGCGGAAGAATGAGGATTCAGACCCAGGTTCATCCAGCTCCAACCTCCTTACTCTTTGCTCCAGTCATTTTCCAGAAAGCTAACCCTTCCCTAGATGACTGTTCTAAGCACAGTTTAGCACTCCTTATTTTAAAAAAGTACTTGCTGTTAGGGTCACTAATATGGCTAGTGGTTGTGGCGCTCAATGAAAATGGACCATTGATCATAGCCCTCTCCCCTCTGATGACAAAATCAGCTGAGATATAAAGTTAAACAAGAATAAAAATATTGAGAGTTTTTTTCCACTGGGAAGAGCAGAGGACACAGTTTAGACCCAAGGCCAAAACAATCTTCCAACTCTTTCTTCCCATGTCCCAACCCTGGTACTCACACACAGGGGAGGTTTGGGTCTACAGATCAGACAAGTAGCAGCCACCAGCATGGCTGCCATGAACGAGGACCTGTCCCCCATCTTAGCCAAGACATTAAAATCCGTCCCTGATGCAGATCTTGCCCCACGGGGACATGGACAAAGAATGCAGACTCTCACCAGCTCACCTGTCAGTGGAATCCAGCCCCCCTTGAAGGAGCCAGTGAGAGGTAGAAAGAAGCTTCCTTCTGATCCTTTCAGGGAGTGCTGATAGAATTCTATGAACCAGGGGCGCCTGGGTGGCTCAGTCAGTTAAGCATCCGACTCCTGATTTCAGCTCAGGTCATGATCTCAGGGTCGTGAGACTGAGCCCCATGTTGGGCTCTGCGCTGGGCGTGGAGCCTGCTTAAGAGTCTCTCTCTCCCTCTCCCTCTGTCCCTCCCCACCCTGCTCCTGCTCACTCTCTCTTTCTGAAAAACAAAACAAAACAAAAAGAATTCTATGAACCAGAAGAAACATGGAGCAAGAGAATCTCTCCCTTACCACCCTACCATAACCAAAAATTCCCAAGGCATATTCCATCAATGATCACTTATAAATAATCAATAAAAAATAAAAGAAATCCCACAAGCACCCAGAAAAGAGCTCTTAGTCTTGAAATGAATGTATTCATTATATCTTCATTCCTTTCTACACCATGTTTTTATTCTTCGCATAGTTTGCTGGTTTCGATGTTCTTTCAAGTAGCTCCCACACTAATGGGATTGGTAATTTAAATGTCTCAAAGAAACAGCACAGACCCCTGGGATCTGTATTCTTTTGCTTGGGGAAAAAAAAATCAAATGGACTGCAGAGAGTTAGGTGGAATTAATCCCACCCTGGGAAGAGAGAAGCCACGCTGCTTCAGCCTCTTGGTTTATAAGGTCACGAGAATCCCTTGTTGGGAATGATTCCCCGGTAAAGCACTTCAGCCCAGCTACTCTGCAGCCCTGCATTGCAGATAATCCAGACAGTGACTGTGTCTGTTCTCTGAGCAGAAGCTTGCTTCACTGACCTCCCCTAAGAGGATTCTGGTACCAGCTCTGGCTGCAGGAAGAAGTTGGGGAGTCCAGCCCCATTATGTGCCAATTCTGCGACCACCTTCAGGAGAAGATTCAGCCTTGCAGGTAAACATCTTGGATAGAGAAACACCAGCTGAAAATACAGTCTCTGCTAGAGGAGAGGGCTCCCATGCCCCAGGACCCAGCTCATCCAGCATGTAGGAAGGTAGGGCCAACATTAGAACTTGGGAGGTGGACCACCAACTGGCACCAAATACACTAGACACCCAGCTGTGAGGTTGGTGTCCTTTGATACATTTTCCTTGGGGGTGGTTTTGTGTTTTTTAGGATATAGCACACAAATGAGTCCATCTTTGGCTACCAATTAATTCTGGCCTTGAGCAAATCACTTAACTGTGAGCCTTGGTTTCACACAGATCTCAATTAAAACCCTGAATCCACTACATGGACGTGGATGATGACTTTGAGCAAATTACATGATCACTTTGAGCCTCAGTTTCCATACCAGTATATTGGGAAGGTTAATGCATATTTTGCAAGGTGGCAGTAAGGATTTAAAAGATTACACACACAAAGTGCATAGCAGACTATTTGGTTCTATGGGGTTCTGGATTGGGTTATCTGCCCAGCTGTGTCCCTCTCTGTCCACCACCCTCTTCTGAGAAGTCCCCCTGGTGTCTCCAGTCTGCATGGTCCCAGGGATGGCTCCCAGGATATGGGCTCCACTACCTCTCTGTGGTCCAGGGTGGGCCCCTAACCTAAAGCAGGCCAATAGGAGTCCCTTCCCCCAAGATCTGACACTGGATATGTGCAGAAAGTGATAGGTCTCCCTCTGGATAGAGGACCCCGCATACCCATGAGTTTAGGAACTGATAGGGACTCTCTGCTCTGCCAAGCAGGCTGGAGCAGCTGGAGAAGCTAGTGTTCAAATGGAGAGAGAGAAGAGGAGAAAAGAGACCATTCAGATGACATTCCAATCCCCTAGATTATCCCTGCCCGTGGGCTCCATGAAATTCACACCCCTGTGCGTCATAATAAAGTTTTCTGTTTTTGTCAAAGTTAGCTTGGGCTGGTTCTCGTTATGTACAATACAGAAGAATCTTAATAATCTGGTAAACAGTTGTTATTCAATAAACAGTAAACCGTTTATACCGTTACACAGTAAACAGTTTACACCATTATATCAAATGACAGAACCGGTTGAGTGAAGCCACAGATTCTGCCCTGCTCTCCCCGTCTCTTATGTGAAATATTTATCTACTGGGAACCCCACCCTATACCTATCTCCTTCTGCAATTCTGACTCAAACTTATCATTATTCAGTAATTTGTTTGTTTGATAAGCTGTTTCTCTGTATAAGGGCAGGGACCATGACAGACCTCTATTTCCGCGTGCAGATGGGCACGTCTCCCATTCCTCTCCCCCAGACACAACTTGCTTACACAAGACTGCCTGGCCGCAGCCACTTCCTGGGACCAGGCCACATGAGCCTGGATTCCCCTCCTATCTCAGCCCTTGTTGGCCCTTCCTTTCTTAGCTGGCAGTGTAGAGCAGTCCAGCCTCAGCACCAACCAAGAAAGGGGGGACTCTGAGAAACAACCTGAGGGTTTTAGAGGGGATGGTGGTAGGGGGATGGGTTAACCCAGTGATGGGTACTAAGGAGGGTACATTCTGCGTGGAGCACTGGGTGTTATATGCAAACAGTGAATCATGGAACACTACATCAAAAACTAATGATGTAATGTATGGTGATTAACATAAAATAAAATTAAAACAAAACAAACAAAAACAAAATAAATAAATAATAAAATAAATTAAATAAATAAAAAAATAAAAGGGGGCTTTTAAGAGGCAAGCTCCCCAGGTACTCAGAATAAAAATAGCTAATGTGTAGCCCCCACACTGAGCACTCCACCGGAATCATCTCATTTAATTCCCACAACAATCTGAGACTGGCACCATTATTATCCACATCTTACTGATGAAAAAGCTAAGGCACAGAGAGGATACGTATTAATTCAAGGTCACACATTTAGGAAGTGGCAGGGCTACATCCCAATCTGTGCTGTGAAATGCTAAGGTCCATGGGCTTTACCTCTTCACCACACTAAATGATGAACCTTCAAGCTTGGCTTTGATTTTGTGCATACACTACACAGATAATGCTAAGACTAAGTGATGGACGTAAGAATTCAGAGAGGGGATCCAGGATGGAGTGATAATAGCATCAGAGAAGATTGGGGACCAAAGCACAACTGGACTTTGGCCCTGGAGAAGGGGTAAGGGACGTGAGAGATGGTGGAAAGGCCAAAAGCCCGGAGGTATGACTATGCATGGAGGGCTTGTTGGGAAGCAGGCAGGTAGCATTGGTAGATGTGAGCAAGTTCTGGAAACAAGAGGAAGTTGGGCAGAGAGTTGGGACTTAGTTTGGCCAATAGGTTGAATTGCGCCCCCACCCTCAAAGATATATTCAAGTCTTAACACCCAGTACTTATGAATGTGACCTTATTTGGAAATAAGGTCCTCACAGATGTAATCAAGTCAAGATGAGGTCATACTGGATTAGGATGGACCCTAATCCATCATGACTGGTGTCCTTATAAGAAAAGGGACATTTGGACGCAGAGAGACACACAGAAAGAACACCATGTAAAGATGGAGGCAGATTGGAGTGACACAGCTACAAGCCAAGAAACACCAAAGATTGGTGAGCATCGCTGGAAGCCAGAAGAGAGAGGCAAAAAATGATCCTCCTCTAGAGCCCTCAGAGGGTGCATGTCTGGGCTGACAACTTGATTTTTAACTTCTAGTCTCTAGAGCTATGAGATAATAAATTTATGTTGTTTTAAGCCACCTAAATTGTGAAGCTTTGTTATGTCAGCCTTTCTGAATAATAGAATGTATATATTTGGTCTCTGCCCCCATTGCTGGCATAGAGTTCCTAAAACCATTCTAAGTCCCTAAGTGATAAGAGTACTAGGAGCATCTTTTATTCTATTATTTGGTCTTTGACCCTGGTTCCCGGCACAGGACTCCTAAATCCCTTAAACTTTCCTGAGTGAAAGAAGGGTCTTTTGTTCTAATAAGGCAACTCTTGGTAGCCTACTGGATGGGGGCTATTCACCAGAAGACCAAGCCATGATTAGAAGCTTAGAACATTCAGCCCAACACCCATCCTCTGGGAGTGGGAGAGGGAATGGAGATTGAGTTAATGATTGATCCTGCCTACGTGATGAAGCCTCCATAAAAATCCCAAAAGGATGGGCGTTCAGAGAACTTCTGGGTTGCTGAACACATGGAGGTGTGGGAGGGTGTTGCATCCAGAGAGAGCTTAGAAGCTTCACATGCATTCCCCATGGCTCACCCTAGGTACCTGGCTGCTCATCTGTATCCTTTATTATATCTTTTATAATCACCTGCTAAAAGTAAGTGTTTCCCTGAGTTCTGTGAGCCATTCTAGCAAATTATTGAACCCAAAGAGGGGGTCATGGGAACCCTGATTTATAGCTGGTTGGTCAAAAGTACAAGTGACAATAAAGACTTGCAATTGGCCTCTGAAGTGGGGGCAGTCTTATGGGACTGAGCCCCTAACTTGTGGGATCTGACGCTAACTCCAGGTAGGTAGTGTCTGAACAGAATTGAATTGTAGAATGCCCAGCATGTTGGAGAATTGCTTGATGTGTGGAAAACCCACACATTCGGTGTCAGAAGAGAAGTGTAGCGTGAGAGTAAAGGAAAGCACATTGAGCCTTTCCTAGACACAGCCCTAGCAAACTAATATAGTCATCATCAGGGAAGCCTACCAGGTCCTTGAGCAAGATTGGGGTAATGAGAGGGAAGCCATGTTTTCAGAAGATCAAGCTCAAAAGGTAGAAAGTGCTCAGAGGCATAGAAAGAACACAGACTTTGAAGTAAAATTAGATTTAGCACAGTCCTCACTCTACTTTCTCTTCTCCTTACAGACCAAGGAACACATTCCATCTTCCCTTCCTTCCCTCCCCCTACCTCCCAACCGGTCCACTGAAGGCTCTGAGCAGCTTGAGTCTTCCTTCTTTACCTCAGTTTCTTCACCTGTAGCAATGGGGATAACAGGGCTGCCTATTCCCTGCTCAAGGGCCCCCTCAGTAGTCCCTTCTGTTCCCCTTGCCCCAAACACTCCTTTCTTTGTGCTGTCTTACTCCATAGCCATGGTAAGCCTCCACTTACCACAGAGTACATTGGTCTGTTGGCTTACTGCTTATCTCCCTCCACTAGAAGTTCAGTTCCTGGAGGCAGCAATGTGTTCTGTTCACGAATATAACCCCATGCTCAGATCAGCACCCAATACACACAGGGGTTCAACAAATACTTGAAGAATATGGTACAATGTCCTATGAAAATTACAAGAACTGATGTATCTAACACCTCTAGTCTCCACAGGAAGGACTTAGCATGTGCCAGTTTTGCCCCTTGTATGGCCCTGAACATTCCCTATATTTCGCAAAGAAAGTTTATGCATAACTGAGAGGACATGTGTTCTATGCTTTGGATACCCCATAAGGAAAGTTGAAGTGATACCACCTTACATATCTACTTCAAAATTTTATTCAGTTTTCCATGTCTTTAAACTGGAAGATATACTCAGCCTTCTAGAAAGGTTCTTTATAAGTTATGTATCTTTGGTGAGTAGTCAAAGTGGCCCCTGGCAAGGAGAACAAATGTTACTTGCAGAACTAGTAAAGTCCCTTCTCTTCAAGATGAATACTATCTTCCTTTCCCAGCTGGTTACAGAGAAGCTCAGAGCCCCCCAGTGATGGCCAGTTCTGTTGTAACACAACATATGTGTTCCCAAAAATCACCACGATGTGCAAAATCACACAATAAAAGCCACAGAGCTTATGGGGGGAAATGGGGTTAAGAAGCACAATGCTCTAAAACTCCACCCACGACAGGGGGGTGGGAGGGATGAGGTGGCTGGGTGATAGACACTGGGGAGGGTATGTGCTATGGTGAGCGCTGTGAATTGTGCAAGACTGTTGAATCACAGATCTGTACTTCTGAAACAAATAATGCAATATATGTTAAGAAAAAAAAGAAGAAGAAGATAGCAGGAGGGGAAGAATGAAGGGGAGTAAGTTGGAGAGGGAGACGAACCATGAGAGACGATGGACTCTGAAAAACAAACTGAGGGTTCTAGAGGGGAGGGGGTGGGGGGATGGGTCAGCCTGGTGATGGGTATTAAAGAGGGCACGTTCTGCATGGAGCACTGGGTGTTATACACAATGAATCACGGAACACTACATCAAAAACTAATGATGTAATGTATGGTGATTAACATAACAATAAAAAATTAAAAAAAAAACTCCACCAATGACACATATTTTTTTTTAAAAAAGAATCTAATAAAAATGGTAGCCCAATTATACACGTTAAAATGGTCAAGAAATACATAAATACTACAATAAAAATGGTCCTTTACCCTGAAAAAGTTCTAATGTTTGCTCGCTTGCAGAAATGGGCACCAGAAAGGTTACAGCCTGTGTATTTGGGACAAGAAGTGGGCAGAAAGAGGGAACAACAGGGGCAGATGGGCGTGGCTCCCAGCACACTGGGTGGACGGCAGGAGCTGGGAGATGTCTGAGGCATGTTCGTTCTATATTTTCTCACACTTCTCAGTTCAGCCGTGTGCAGTTTCCTGCACTCACCTAGTGTTTCTCGCATGCTAGATGGCGCATAAACGTGAAATTTGTGATATGCTCAAATCAGTCCCTAAGACATCAATTGCACTGGAACAAATTTGTGTTTCCAAAACAAGCATTATAGCAGAACGGACTGTATATGCAAACTCACATACGGAGCTAGCAATTGGGCTGGGTGCAGTTTATGCCACCAACCCTTAGTCACAGGGACATATGTCACTTCTAACCTGAGAAAAATAGGGAGGAGGGAGCATCTGATAGGTGATAAAACTTCCTCTAAGCAGAAAGCAACTTGAACCCTCATATATTTGGAATTATCTGTCTTCAAAGTTTAGAAGAAGCCAATCACTGGAAACAAGCTGATATGTGGAAGTTCGCCAAATAAAATCAAGAATGTGTCCCGGAAAGAGATTCACCCAGTCCCCTGAGCCTTCCACACCTGTGGTTACATGTAATAAAAATTGGCATTTCGGAATGGGGATTCTGAATCATGATCCTGAATGCTTTCTGAATCACAAAATCAAGAGTAAATGCTGTTCAGTGTTCAAAGAGCTTAAGAAAGGAAAACGGACCGAAGCCTTTGAAAAAAGGAGTTTAACAAGGCCAACCAAAACAAGAATTTTGTAGAAGATTTATTTATTTATTTGAGAGAGAGAGAGAACATGAGCAGGAGGGGCAGAGGGAGAGAGAATCTCAAACAGACTCTGTGCTCAGCATGGAGCCCAGCGTGGGGCTCAATCTTTCTTACAGTCCTGAGATCACGACCTGAGCCGGGACCAAGAGTTGGTCACTTAATGGACTATGCCATCCAGGTGCCCCCAAAACAAGAATTTTTGATAATTTTCAGTTAACCAAAAAACCTGTGCCCCAAGCTTTCCAATTCCCAGAGGTTGGCCTGCACATGCCCACAGGAGATGTGCCCTCTGAGCAGGTAAGATACATCACAGTTTAAAATTCTGGAGAAGGTGCTCCAATGGTTCAAATCATCTAGGGAGAAGCTGCCTCTCTGCCCCCCCTCCACCAACTCTTGATCTCGTCCTGCTTCCCCTGGGAACTCTCCTCACCTCCCCAGCAGCAGCACCAAGCACAGCAGAATAGCGGCTAGAAGTCTGTACTGAGCAGATGAGGAATCCAGGGGAAATTTTACAGATGGAGAGATGGATAGTTCTGAAGTGTAGTAACCAACCGGGCTAAGGGGATTGCTGTTTTGTCTTCCTTTGACAGAAGAGCCTCAACGGACCGCTTCACGCACTGAGAGCAACAATCACTGTAATGGAAATGTTCCCCGAGCCTCTGACTTCTTCCAGCCAAGAAGTTCCAATCAGGACACTTTGCTCATGTTAATGAATGTGCCTCCTGCATTTCCCCAAGGAAGCTGGGAAGCACTTTGCTCTGGAAAGGGGAAGGTAAGCAACATTGCATTATCACCATCATCACTATCCATCACTACCATCATCATCACATCATCCTCATCATCATCCTATGGAGTTTGACAGGCATCTATGAGACCCCCTGCTGGGAGCTGTAACAGGATACACAGATGCTCTCCCCCCACCCCGAGGAATGCAGTACAAGGCAGAATGAATATTCATCCATCAATTTATCAAAATATTAATTCTAAGGTTATTTGGTCCCGATTCTGTATTACCAGGAATGGTGCAGGTAGAACGAGTAAGTCAAGAGTCCCGGCACTCAAGGAACACTCATCCTAATGGCAAAGGAGAAACCAACTGCAAGCATTAGAACTTACGTGCCATAAGAGAATGTTGGCCCAAGATTCTCATTACCCCAGAAAGTCGTAAGGTAATCATTCTCCGCCTTCTGTCGTCCAGCCGCCATGTGCTATTCATCACGAGGACTGCCCCGGCGCCCTTTTCACTAGGACGGAAATCTGTCCCTCTGCCTCTGCCCTCCCGGGGGGGCTGTAATAACCTGAAAAAAGGTCTCCCTGCCCCCACTCTTGCCTCTCACCATCCAGTCCTTTTTTTAAAGATTTTATTTATTTATTTGACAGAGAGAGAGCGATAGCGAGAGAGGGAACACAAGCAGGGGGAGTGGGGAGAGGGAGAAGCAGGCTTCCCGCGGAGCAGGGAACCCAATGCGGGGTTCGATCCCAGGACCCCGGGACCATGACCTGAGCCGAAGGCAGACGCTTAACGACTGAGCCACCCAGGCGCCCCTCACGATCCATTCTGATCCTCCCCAAAATGCAAACCTGAAGGAGCCACTCACTCCCCTGACTGAAGACCCTCCTGTCTACAGACCCACGGTCAGGGGCGGACCCCGCCTGGCTCAGCAGCCCATGTCTGACACTCTCAAACAGGCCTGACATTTGTCACCCTGCGGCGCTCACAGCTCCCTGGGAAACCCAGGCACTCCACACCCTGAGGCCTCATTCCCACGTTGTTCTTTCCGTCCCCCTGGTAATCTGCTGAAATCTCTGTCCTCCCTAAAGGTCCAGCTCAGAGTCCACGAGAGGAATCTCCCAACACTTCCTCCTCATGCCAGGTAGGATTCAGCACACTGATTACAGTGTTTTTAAAGTTTGTCATAATTATTTGTTTGAATAACTATCTTCCCTCCCAGACTCTGAATCCCTTGAGGGCAAGGTTGGACTCAGTACTGGTCAGTGGAGGAAAGGGTGAATGACAAACTGTGCCAGGGGCGCCCCTCAAAGTACAGGAGACTCTATCATGTGTTTGTAAGCCCTGCCATAGAAAACGTCCATCCTTCCTTTACACGAGGCTGACTACAAACACGTGGCTCATGGGGGATGTCCTGGAGTGAGCGGGAATTTGCTCTAGGCCAGCCACACTCTTGGTACCCTCCACCACTATTCTTCTGGCCATTGCCATACGCAGGTGAAGGCCAGATGGGGTCCAATGTCGTTGGCAGCCATCATTAGTGAGCTCTGACTATAGGAGACCTACTGCCTTCTGCCCATTTTACTTGTATTGACTTCGTTAGATGAATTATCCCTCTCTGATGGGTGAGCAAACAGCCTCTCTGGGGTTGAGCCCAAGGAAACACCAGCTGTGCTAACCACCGGGATTTGAACCTGTGACCCTCTGAGTCCACGGTCTGAGTTCTTTCCAGCACTCTGTGCTGCCTCCCACGAGTGGCCGACAGGGGAGCAGCCTGACTAACACTGCCTCTGCATCCTGTGGGGCCAACACTCCAGGAGCACTGGTTGTTATTTACCTTATATGGTGAGAAGAGAGATGCCCATTTTTCCCCATTTCTGCAGACTAACAGACGGGCGCTAATTCGGTAAGTGCAAATTGTCTGGCTTCGGTTCTATCCACCATCTGTCTGCTTGAACTAGTGGAACCAGGGTGACTTGTAATCATGCCCGGCTCTCTTCACAAGGTCCTTCCAGCCTTTCCAATGAGTTTACCCTCTTCCTATTTTAAGAAAGAGCTTCACATAGCAGGGCACTTATGGAACACGTCCAAGTACCAGAGTAGAAAGTGATATTATGAAGCCAAAGCAATCACACAGACAAAACCCTTCAACTAGTAGCCAGAGGACCCGGGCCGGTCCTGCTCCTCGCCGGGAATTGCTGGGCAACAATAGACACAAGTCACTGCGACTCTTGGGGCCTCAGTGTCTCCACCAGGACACTGGTGTTAGGAGTGTTTAAGAAGAGGAGGCAGTGCTTTGCTATTTGTGGGGCAGGCCCGCCCCTGCTGCTGGTGGTGCTTTGGGGGGACCGTCCCTAACCTTCCCACCCTCACCCTCCCAAAGAGGCTCTTCAAACCCCACATCGAAGATTCTCCCTGCTTCCCCACCCCTGCTAAAAATAAAAAGCTGAATTTCATCGCATTCATCGCACAGCTAGGATACAGCTGCTTGAAGCTCCACGTCCCTGCTCTCTGCAGCAACCTCCCCCAACCTCCAGCCCCCACCATGTTTTAAAAACGAAAGCATGCATGCACGTAAGAGGGTCACGAGGCTAAGAGAAGCCATTTACCCAGCCCACGGAGCACCGTTTAAACCCTGGGCGTCATTCATTCTAATCCAGAGAAATCTTTCCACTCACTTACGGAAGGCTGTCCTCCCCTGCCAGCCCCCCACACACCCCCCCCCGTCGTGGAGGGTGCATCCCTCAGCACATAACTGCCCTTATGGCTAAAGGGCAGGTTTCCCCTTCAGTGTGATGACACCGGTGAGCAGGAGCATGCCTGGCCCACAGGAGGGTCCCTGCCTGTCCCATGGGGGAGGGAGGCTTCTCTGTGTGCCGAGACACCCCCCCACCCCACTTCCTCCCATCAGTCACTCCTCCTCTGGACCCCAACCACACATCCACCTCATTCCCCCATTCCTGAGACTGGCAAATGAGCCAATCCCACTGCCAGCAGCCAAGTTAATTTTAAAAAGTCTCTTTGACAAAACTAAGAGGGAAAGTTGGCTGTTTAATTTGCTGGTTTTCTTTAGCAACACTGAAATGTCTAACATCTAAATGTGTGGTGTTTGCGAACTTAAATATGTTGCCTCTGGACCAGCCATTCCTCAAGGAACATCTGCTCTCCAGAAGATCAGAAGTGAGAAACCGCAAAATTGCATTACTTATCTTTCCCTAAAGAAATGAAAGGTGTTTTTCTCCCCCACAAAGTAACAGTGATTTCTCCACTCCACATCAAAACTCCAGCCTTTGGCAAACATGCCTTCATGTATCCAGATCCGAGCTCGGGTGCAGAACTTCGGGCTTCAAAAGTGACAGCACAGTGCCGACCCCGTGCACATTTCTGAGTCCCCACCCCCTAGCTTGTAGCTTCTGAACGTCTCCTGTGAGCAACCCCAGGGCAGGGAGGCTACTGTACCGAACCCACACGGTAACATATACCCGAAGGTGGGGAATTCGTTATCCTGGGGCCCGATCCTGGAAGATGAGCTATGCGCAAATCTCCCCATATGGAGAGCCTGGCCCAGAACTTGGAAAATTGTGAAAATCGCCTCTGAGGCTGGCTGACAATTTGGCATGCAAGGAGACCGGTACCAAGAGAGAAGTGCAGAATGCCTGTGGTGAGAAGGAGGTCCCCAAGACCCGGTCGAAAGAGCCATGGACCTCTGGGCTCCTGGTGACGCTCTCTCAACTAGATGTAAAGGCAGCTGTACATTACAGGTAACCCAAACTCACAGAGATTTTTCATACACAGGTTTGTTTGTTCACGTGAAAGATGTCTGGAGGAAGGGAGTCAGGGTTCCATGAAGCCGAGAGCAAGGCTTCTGCCTTTGTGCTCTCCCATCTTCAAGGTCACCTCAAGGTCACATCATGACACCTGTCTTCAGGATCATGGGTATACCAAATGGCTGAGCTCCTGCTATCTCACTGCATGCTAGGTAGCAGGGAGGAAGATAAACAAGAGCAAAATGTCCCCATGTCACCACGGCAAGCCAAGGCAGCTCCATTTTAGCAACTTTCCCAAAGGCATTTCTGCTGACATCTTAGTGGCCAGGATTCAGTCATGTGGCTACACCTAACTGCATGGGACACTGGAAAATAGCACCCTTTAGTTGAGTGCACTGTGATCTTGGAAAACCCCAAGCATCTTCTACTAAGGATAGAGGAAACACTGGATATGAGGGGACAACTTGCAGTCTCTGTCACAGAGCTACAGCTTTCCATCTATCAAAAGAATGCTTACCCTAATATATATCAAGATAGCTCAACCTTGTCACTATTGACATTTTGAACCAGATAATTTTTTTGTGGGGGGCTGTCTTTTGTATTATAAGATATTTGGCAGCATCTCTGACCTCTCTCCACTAGATGCCAATAGCACCACCACCAACCCCCTGCAGTTGTGACAACCCAAACCATCTCTCTACACTGCTAAATGTCCCCTGGAAGACACAATCACCCCCGAGTGAGAACCACCGATGTATATCAAAAGGGCATTACAATGAGATTATACCCATGATTTTCATACAGAAAGAGTATGAATTTTATACCAAGGGTATACCTAAGGGTAACACTATGTTCACCTAAGGGTAACACTATGAGAAGAAATGGAATTAATATGTATGCTTTGTTGAAAAGCATCTGGAGAGATTTTAAGAGTCAAGCGTACTCTCTGGTGCTCCAGAAGTTCCAAAGAGTAAACTCACAACACAGAGAGGAAATTAACCTACTAGTGATTCCTCTCACCCATCCAGAGCTGGAAACTGCAGAGATAATGTCCTTTGGCCTCATGTAATACTTCTCTTCCCTCCTGGGGTCTTCCAAGTTTCCCTCCACCTGGGCGCTCCTCCTTCTGCTCAGCACACAGCTGACTCCTCAGCCTACCAGGCTCTGCTTAAACAGCATTGCCTCAACTCGACCAGGACTCTAAGTCAAGCCTGCCCTCCCACTGACTGGTTCCCCTTCTGAACCCTCCATATCACGGTTCTGTAAGCATATACTAATCTATTCACTTTTGTTATCACTCTCCCCGTTAGACTGTAAACTCCATTCAGACAGGGACCACATGTCTTCATTCACCTGTATTCACCAGTACCTGGCATGGTAAAGTGCCATTAAATATTTGAATGAATGAATGAATGAATGAATGAATGAATAGGGTAATGGAGGTGAGAGAGTGTGCATGTGCAGGGGGTATGAGGGGGTGGGTAAGGGAGTGATGGAGACACTGGGAATACAGACCAGGACAAAAGCCTCTGGAGCACACAACAACCGATGAGTAGCAAGAGGGAGTTTCTTTCACAAACTTAGTTATTTCTGGCCCATTATTGGCACTTATTAGGTATCTGTACATGGAATGGACAAACCAATGAAGCATGGCCACAGGACCTCCAATGTAATATAGACAATAACACACACATACTATTAATTACAGTAAAGGTAAAATGTGCTAAACATGTATTTTGAAATACAAAAAGAAAAAAAAAAAAGATTTCAACAGTTCCGAGGGTGGAAGGTTATCTTCTGTCTGTGAGCATGGAGCTTCAAAGGGCAGCACTTGTTGGGGGGGGAGGGGTTTGCAGGATGGGTAGGAGTTGGGTAGGTGGGAGCAGGAGAGACCTTCCCGGAGGGAGAAACAGATTGAAAACAGGCAGTGAGTTTTTCCTGAGAATATAGTTCAGCCCAGCACTGCCCAGCAGAAATGAAATGTGAGTCACAGGTAATATTAAATTTTCTAATAACCTCATTCAAAAAGTAAAAAGAAACAGGTGAAATTAACTTTAATAGATATTTTACCTAATCCAGCATATCCAAATATTACCATTCCAACATACGATCGATGTGAACAATTATTAATGAGATATTTTACATTCTTTTTTCCTAGGTGTTAAGAACCAGGTGTGTATTTGACACTGCTCATCTCAGTTCGGACTGGCCCCACTTCAAGTGCTCAGTAGTCACATGTGGCCACAGGTCCAGTGCACGTAGGCAGGGTGGACCTGGCAGGCTCGCCCTGGACAGATAATGGAATGTGGCAGATCGTGGGTCAAGTTCCAAGAGGCCTACTTAGTACTGTTTTCCTACCGTAAGTCACCGAAAGAAAGCTCACAGGTGGTAGGTACGGAAGACTGCAGGAGAACAGGCAAGGGCACAGCTTATAAATGTGAGGCACACAGGGACAGCACCGAAGCAACACTGGAGGGCACAGCTATGCGTCCCCAACAGCCATGACTGCAGATAAGGCTACATGCCTCGCCACGCCAACCTGGCTAAAAAGAAATTTCCAAGGGATGTGAGACTAGTGAGTTTATTTGGGTCTCCTCAATGGAGGAGATGCCAATACTAGGGAGATGCTGTGCTCAGGTACTAGAGAGACTCCCACCCACCCACTGAGCTGCAGAGAAAAGCAAGCTGCAGAGAGAGACTGAGTCAAGGGGCTAGAAGGAGGCGCCCGTGTCCCACCGGCGTCCAAGTTTCAGGTTTCCAGACTCTTCTGAGCCTCCCCTGAAATACTGCCCTTGGGATGTCCTTTAACTTTTTTTTTAAATTTTTTATTGTTATGTTAATCACCATACATTATATCATTAGTTCTTGATGTAGTGTTCCATGATTCGTTGTTTGTGCGTAACACCCAGTGCTCCACGCAGAACGTGCCCTCCTTAATACCCATCACCAGGCTAACCCATCCCCCCACCCCCCTCCCCTCTAGAACCCTCAGTTTGTTTTTCAGAGTCCATCGTCTCTCATGGTTCATCTCCCCCTCCGACTTACTCCCCTTCATTCTTCCCCTCCTGCTATCTTCTTCTTTTTCTTTTTTCCTAACATATCTTGCATTATTTGTTTCAGAAGTACAGATCTGTGATTCAACAGTCTTGCACAATTCACAGCGCTCACCGTAGCCCATGCCCTCCCCAATGTCTATCACCCAGCCACCCCATCCCTCCCACCCCCCACCACTCCAGTAACACTCAGTTTGTTTCCTGAGATTGAGAATTCCTCATATCAGTGAGGTCATATGGTACATGTCTTTCTCTGATTGACTTATTTCACTCAGCATAACACCCTCCAGTTCCATCCACATCGCTGCAAATGGCAAGATCTCATTCCTTTTGATGGCTGCATAATATTCCATGGTGTATATATACCACATCTTCTTTATCCATTCGTCTGTCGATGGACATCTTGGCTCTTTCCACAGTTTGGCTATTGTGGACATTGCTGCTATAAACATTGGGGTGCACGTACCCCTTCGGATCCCTACATTTGTATCTTTGTGGTAAATACCCAGTAGTGCAATTGCTGGATCATATGGTAGCTCTATTTTCAACTGTTTGAGGACCCTCCATACTGTTTTCCAGAGTGGCTGCACCAGCTTGCATTCCCACCAACAGTGCAGGAGGGTTCCCCTTTCTCCACATCCCCGCCAGCATCTGTCGTTTCCTGACTTGTGGTATCTCATGGAGGTTTTGATTTGGATTTCCCTGATGCGAGCGATGTTGAGCACTTTTTCATGTGTCTGTTGGCCATTTGGATGTCTTCTTTGGAAAAATGTCTGTTCATGTCTTCTGCCCATTTCTTGATTGGATTATTTGTTCTTTGGGTATTGACTTTGATAAGTTCTTTATAGATTTTGGATACTAGCCCTTTATCTGATATGTCATTTGCAAATATTTTCTCCCATTCTGTCGGTTGTCTTTTGGTTTTGTGGACTGTTTCTTTTGCTGTGCAAAAGCCTTTTATCGTGATGAAATCCCAATAGTTCATTTTTGCCCTTGCTTCCCTTGCCTTTGGCGATGTTTCTGGAAAGAAGTTGCTGCAGCTGGGGTCGAAGAGATTGCTGCCTGTGTTCTCCTTTAGGATTTTGATGGACTCCTGTCCCACGTTTAGGTCTTTCAACCATTTGGAGTCTATTTTTGTGTGTGGTGTAAGGAAATGGTCCAGTTTCATTTTTCTGCATGTGGCTGTCCAATTTTCCCAACACCATTTGTTGAAGAGACTGTCTTTTTTCCATTGGACATTCTTTCCTGCTTTGTCAAAGACAAGTTGACCATAGAGTTGAGGGTCCATTTCTGGGCTCTCGATTCTGTTCCATTGATCAATGTGTCTGTTTTTGTGCCAGTACCATACTGTCTTGATGATGACAGCTTTGTAATAGAGCTGGAAGTCTGGAATTGTGATGCCGCCAGCTTTGCTTTTCTTTTTCAAGATTCCTCTGGCTATTCGGGGTCTCTTCTGGTTCCATACAAATTTTAGGATTATTTGTTCCATTTCTTTGAAAAAAGTGGATGGTATTTTGATGGGGATTGCATTGAATGTGTACATTGCTCTAGGTAGCATTGACATCTTCACAAGGTTTGTTCTTCCAATCCATGAGCATGGAACGTTTTTCCATTTCTTTGTGTCTTCTTTGATTTCTTTCATGAGTATTTTATAGTTTTCTCAGTACAGATCCTTGGCTTCTTTGGTTAAATTTATTCCTAGGTATCTTATGGTTTTGGGTGCAATTATAAATGGGATCGACTCCTTGATTTGTCTCTCTTCTGTCTTGTTGGTGTATAGGAATGCCACTGATTTCTGTGCATTGATTTTATATCCTGCTACTTTACTGAATTCCTGTATGAGTTCTAGCAGTTTTGGGGTGGAGTCTTTTGGGTTTTCCACATACAGTATCATATCATCTGCAAAGAGTGAGAGTTTGACTTCCTCTTTGCCGATTTGGATGCCTTTGATTTCTTTTTGTTGTCTGATTGCTGTGGCTAGGACTTCTAATACTATGTTGAATAGCAGTGGTGA
>NW_027397074.1:71344900-71689983 GCF_003265705.2 Callorhinus ursinus
GGGAGGAAGAGAAGGGGATCCACGTGAGAGGTGAGCTTGCCAGGATCTGACAACTGATTGAATGGGAAGTGGATGTTGGGGAGATGGCTGAGGTTTTGAGCCGGGATGACTGGAAAATTGATGGTGTCCTTCACATAGATGGGAGGGGAATGGAAGGGGGAGCAGGTCTCTAAGGGAAAATGATGCTGCATTATGCACAGACATGAGTTCTCGGCCTCTCTGCCCTGGCAGGGACTGTGGGCACATGGGGCAGCCTGCCCCTCTGGCTGAGTGTGGGACACGGTGGCCAGGCTCCTCCTGCCCATCCACAGACTGCCAAGAGTACTTTGGTCTGGATGGTTCCACAAGGACTCTGGACTATAGGGTTTCATCTCCTGGTCTGCTAATGGTTTGGGATACAACAGTCATTTCTGGTGTTTACTTTCCGATCTGTCTTCTGACACTTTCTCTCCACACCTCTCCCACTGGAGCCTGCCCCTTATTCCCTGTGCCAATCTCCCCCTCTGTGGTCCTTCTCCCCTTCTATTCATGTCCCACAGTTGGGAGACCCTATTTTAGCCAGAGGAAGAAAACCTAGTACACGCTGTCCACATCAGCCTCTAGCAACGTGTTCACAAATGTTCATGCACACGCACACACATACATATGCACATGCATTGATTTTCTCTCATTCTCTCTACACCAGCCAGATTTTGTAACATTGTTCCCCCAGAGTGAACTTTTCAAAGATTTTCAGCCACTCCAAAGAAAGCAATGGCAGATAACGGGGAGATTCCGGGACACCTGGGTGACTCAGTCATGATCTGCCTTCGGCTCAGGTCATGATCCCAGGGTCCTGGGATGGAGTTATGAGTCGGGCTCCCTGCTCAGCGGAGCGTCTGCTTCTCCCTCTGCCTGCCGCTCCCCCTGCTTGTGCTCTCTCTAGCAAGTAAATAAATAAAATATTTTTCAAAAAATAAAAAGATAGCAGGGAGATTCCCTTGGCTCTCCAGACTGAGGCAGCATTCTCAACCTGACACTGACTGCCACTGTACACCCAGTGTGTCCACACCAGGCACCATGTTCAGGAATGTACACTCAGCCAAACCCTACCCTATCTTGGCCTCTGCAATCTACGGATCTTTGGGGGATCAATCTTAGAAGGAAGTTCTATGATTTCATAGCCAAGGAAACTGAGTCACCTCAGGTTTAAGGGCTCTAGGCCCTATTTTCAAAGAGCCTTCACCACCCACAACATAAGGATCTCTGGGTCCTATTCTCTGGCCCCGTGGTCCTCAAACATTTTTGATTGCTTGTCCCATTTATAAAACTTTTTTGAGCATCCACCCCCAGCATATGCATATTTATTTACTTATAAATTATAATCGTGTAAAACTACATATACATTATGCACCTTATAAATAGACATACTCATTATAATAGATATAATAGACACACTCAAAAAATAGAAATTTACAAAGGAGAGGATAAAGAGTAAATATAGCTGGAAGTTCCACCATGTTCTTTGCACAGCCAGCGGCTCATCCTGTGCCCCTCCTGGGTGCATGCCCGCTTTGAAGACTCACTGCGCCCACCCATCAGCCTTCTCACAGTGTCCTCTCTGTGGCCAGCATTGCTGCTACTCACCAATATTCTCAGCCCCTTTCCCTTCCAGATACACAGTAGGAGGATTGCACTCCCCAGCCCTTGAAGGTAGGGGTGGCGACATGAGCTGCATGACCAATAAATGGCTCACTTCGCTCGGGGGCATGGAGAACCATGATTCTCCATGTCCTCTCCTCTCTTAGCCACAACAAAGCCTGAAGCCTCATGTTCAAATGCGGTGTCATGAGATGGTCATCCAGGGTCCCTCAAGGGGCTACAATGGGGAGACGCTGTGGAACCATGTTGTATTTGAGGCTTGGGAGTTGCCCATTACTACAGCACAAACTAACTTATCCTGACTAATACCTTCTGTGAATGAAGAACCAGATGCCATCGCAATTGTGGGTTTGTCTCTGAGGATGGGTCTCTCCCAACTCACACTGCCCAAAGGGTGCTCCTTGGCGATGACAGCCAGCCAGAGTGCCGTGGAGGGGGTATAGCAGGGGACGGGGTGTGGGATGGGTCAGGATTCAAGAGTTTGATGCACAAACCTGGAGACCAGGTAGGCAGCACATGGGCAGCCTTGCCCAGGGATTGATGAGCAATTTCCACTCTGATCCAAAAGCCATCCCTAAACTGTGGGCTGAAGACCTCCAAGCCAGAGAGTAAAAAACGACTCTGTATCCCTGGTTTCTGCACGTCCTGTGTCTTCCTAACAGAAAGGAGTCCGATTTCAGGCAAACACGTAAATCCTCCTCTTTTAGGCTACTCTTTTGGCTCCTAAGGCAGTGGATCTCTGTCTTTAAGAAATTTTCAGGGGAATTGAATTGGAAGAGTACCTATTTCACTGAAGCTACCTCTCCATTGACTCTAAAACATTAGCAGCCCATTTCCCACCTGCCTCCCATGTTGGCTAATGTGAGGACCACTACTGAATTACAGCATGGGATCCCAAGTGGTTAAGAAGAGGAGATTATGAATTTGGAATTCTCTTTTAAACTTGACTTACGGCTTTATATACTGGTCCAGCTAGCCTAACGGAGACGAAGTAACAGTAACTTATACTGGATAGAATTCATGTTTTTCTGCAGGTCTCAGGCTGGCCGGGCAACTCTGCCGCACAATATTGTTTCCAGTTCATTCTACCCTTCTCCTCTGCCCCCTTTACCACTAAGCTTCCATTTCATGGTCGAAGGTGGCTACTCCAGGTACCACTCCCAGGTCCACTCTCCAGACAGCAGGAATCGGAGAAGGAAGGTGCACCCCTCATCTCGGGGGCATTACCGGACACATCACTTCTGCTCAGATTGTATGACTAGAATTTAGTCACATAGCTGAACTTAAGCCGCCAGGAAGGCTGGGAAAACGTAGTCTCTGGCTGGGCAGGCACCGGACCTGCACTGCTGGTCTGAGCGCTCACCCAGGGCAGGGTAGACAGGGTGGAGGTGGGAGGAGAGGCTTCCTGAAGCAGGCTACCAGGCACACTCGCAAGTCAGAGCTGCTGCTTGTGTGCTAACCCATTTCCTCTGTGTCCCGCCAGGTGAAGCTTCCCAAACCCAGACGTGGAGTTCATTCCGTTTACACTTGTATCCCCACGCTCTGGCGCTTAGTAGGTGCTTAATAAATACTTACGGACCAAGTGAATGAACAAGCGATTATGTGAAAGGACAGTAATTATCAACCCAGGACTCTCCTCTGCCTGTCCCTCCCTACGACCCTCTGGCTTTTTGCCTCCCCCTGCCTGTGCTGCAGTCTTCCTGGCTGTCTCCTCCCGTCCTCTCTAGGCCAGGGACCCTGTGGCCAGACTGCTGCTTTGCTGCTTTGGACTTTTGTGACGCACGGCTGGGAGGAGGAGAGGAAGGGAAAAGCAGCAGAAGGCTGAAGTTGCAGGCACCGTTGTGTAGTAAATGTATGTGTGCGAGAAGCAGCTAGGAAGGAAAAGGAGATCAAAGAAGCATCACTGACAAAGTAAGAAATGCAGGAAGAAGACACAAATTATTTGGGAAATAAAATTTGTTAGACTGTTTCTGCGACCCAGACCCTGCCTGGTCACTAGGCCAAGCTGTGGTTCAGAGCGAGAATGACTCAGAACACCAGGAAAATGGCAGAGAAGCATGCATCCCAGAAAACCTTCTTAACAGGGATTCTGCCTGCTTCGAAATCCTTGCAAAAATCAACAATCTGACAAAAGATTGGAGTAAATGGCAGTGGCTTTCAAATGTGTTCAGGTAGTTTCCCAGCCTAGAAATCATGATGTCCTCTGTAGAGCCCCCTGAGATATTTATGTTTTTAATTCCATTTTATAAAACAACAATTTTGGTAGAAGACAGCATGATTATACCCTACGTATGAAATATAATATCACAACCAGGCAAACACATCCAAAAAGATTAGTTGTCAAACTAAACAGAAAAAAAAAAACGATTTCTGTATCTTTCGGTTACAGCTCATTCGCCACAGGCTCACCTTTACTGCTGCCGTCTGTGCTCGCCGGTAGAGAAGCCATATCAAAAAGCGAAGGAAAAGTATATGGGAGGAAACTGAAAATGGAGACGATTCTACGTGTTAACTAAATGTTTTCCGTAAGTGAGGAGAGTGTTGCTAGACCGTAAGCTCCACATGGGAAGTGGCATGACTGTCTTATTCATTGCTGTTTCAATTCCTAATCCAGGGGCTGATGCTGACATATTCTAGAAGCATGCGTAAGCAACTCTCATTTTAGCTATGGAATCTCTTGCTTCAACAGGAAGGGTCATTTGAAAATGACTGGACAACAGCAACACCACTTGTCCCAGTTTTTCTTGAGAAGTTCTTCTTCTTGATAAACATACTCCAGGCTACAGGGCCCCAGTAGCTCCTGGGGGTCCTAAAAGATTGGATGACACACTCAGTGTGCATGAGGTCCTAAACCTAAGAACTCTTACGATTTTGGAAGTGACCCTGGATACGTGGCCTGCTTCTGAGTAGAATTTGTGTATATGTGTGTGTGTGTGTGGAGGGGGGTCCTTATTGTTTTGCTTAGTTTTTGTTTCTTTGTCTAAGATCTTAAAACACTGAGATAACAATAAAACACAACAAATAACATTGCTTACTTGTGAAGTCCAGTATACTTGGGTTTTTAATTTTCCTTATTTGATTTCTTTATTTTTAGTGATTTATGTTTTTAAAGATTTATTTATTTATTTGAGAGAGACAGAGACAGAGAGCATGAGCAGGGGTAGGGAGGGAGGGGCAGAGGAAGAAGGAAAGAAGCCGACTCCCGCTGAGCACAGAGCCCAATGCGGGGCTCAATCCCACGACCCATGAGATCATGACCTGAGCTGAAATCAATTGTCAGACGCCCAACTGACTGAGCGACCCAGGGGCTCCATTAGTAATTTATTTTTAATTACATAAGTAGTCCATTAATGATGCTTTACAATGATTAAAATCCAAACAATAAAAAGTAAAGTCCCCTTGATTACCACCTCACACCCATGCAAAGTAACTTTTCTCTGGTTTGTAACCTTTCAGACTTCCCTTTATACTTTTACGTACAAATGTATATGTACACAGAGGCATCTATAGTTTTATCTGGTTCTTGTTTTTATTTCTGTAAATGGTATACTATGGGACCTCTCACTCCGTGACTTGGTTTTTGCTTTTGGAATAGCTCTTAAAGTCCTCATCATGTTCATCCACATAAATCTACCTTATATTTTTCACCATTCATGCTATATTCCACAATACAAGCGTATTATACAAGATAGCTTATGTCCCTAGTTCCCTACTCCTGGACATTGAGATGGTCTGTAATCTTTCGGTCTATGTACATTGCTGGCAATTGGCATCTTATTTATGCTTCACTGTATACATATGAGAGGGTTACTCCAGGAAAGACAACGAGAAATGGAATTGCTGGGTCATAGGGCATACACGCAGACAAATAACTCTCCAAAGTGGTTGCACCAGCTTACTTTGCCACAAGCACTGTAGGAGAGAGCCCATCTCCCTAAGCACCTGCTACCATCATTAAAGTTTAAGATGATGGCCTACCCAACCACTGAAAACAGTCTCCCACTGTTGCCTCATTTTGCCCCACCGCGTTTTGAAGGCAGGAGATCAGCTCCATTGCTGCTATTTAAGACAGCTGTCCTCCCTCTGCTTTATTTCTTGCCCCCTGCTACACAGGAGACAAACCTAAGCAGGGGGCAGTGGGAGACACAGTTAGCCGTCCACCAAATCTTTTGTCCTGGGCACACAGTTGGACTACAGTGTGTTCTAGACATGAACCCCTAAGTGGGGTGATGTGTACCACTTCCCAGCTGGCCTGTACAACTCTTCCTCGTGCTACCTTCCATGCTCTTTTCCCCTCCACTGGCTTGATGCAAATAAGCACGGTGAGCCTAGAAGCTAACTTGAAGATGGTGGTACTGTAAGAGGAAAGACGCCCGGATCCTTCAATAACTATTTGGAAAAGGGATATCCACCAATCCCAAGACTTGTTTCAGATTTAATGTGAACAAGAAACAAAATTCAAGTATGTTTGAGAATTTGGGGGTTTATTACAACAGCCATCAGTATAGAATGCTAATACAGTGTAGCGAGCATTAACTCATTAAAATGGTCACAGGTGCAAAAAAAAAAAAAAAATTAGGGAACAGTTCCCTGGCAGATATTTGGGGATATCTCCCAGGGCAGACTATTCCCAATGGAAAAATCTCTAAATAATTAGGAGCTAGCTGAAAACAAAAAACCCTAGATGTTTCACAATCTGGCTAGCAAAGGGATTTCATCCATGTTCTGGGTCCTGCTGCAGCCCTAGAAGGACCACTTCCTGGGGAGACTCTGGTTGTAGGTCAGCACTTGCCTAGGGGACTCTTTTCACTTGGAAATTCTCTGTCAGTTACAGAGTCTCGACACTGCAGAATTGCTTCATCTGAGGTCAAAGACTACCCAGAATGCCATTTGCTATTAGAATGACACCCAGGAGCTTGGGGCCAGGGGTGAAGCTACCACATGGTTTACCAAGTTACCTGTTGAAATTGACTGTCTATGGAAAAGAGAAATTGCCTTACATAGAGTCCTACCCAACAATTCCTGTGAAGCAAACCAGTCCCAGCAGGGTGGCTGTCAAAACTATTTGTGCAGGTTATTGTCCTATGGCTATAAGAGGAAACCAGCCCATCCCGCCAGGAGACTTGTCTCCCACCCAGCCCCTTCCCCATTCTACGTCAGAGCAGAAATGAAAGAATTCGTATCCTGGTTTCATTCCAATAGTGGCAATACTGAGAGGAGAGGAAAGAAACTTTGAAAGAGGCTCACTCATGAGTCAGATGTAAAAGTTAGAAAGGGTCAAGAAACCGGACTGTCCACCTCCTTCCACAAAAGCAGCAGTGTTCAAACAATCAACTCAAGCAGGAAAAGAGAAGCAAACCTGGCTGAAGGCAGGGAGGGAGGCATAGAGTCCCCTCAGCCATTGAATTTCTCCCTGGGATCCTTGGGCTCACAGAGCACAGTTTGAAAAACACTTCTCTGTAGGTCCTTCCAGATGGCCCATCCAAAGGTCTAGTGGGAAGCAACCCCAGAGCATGCAGCAGCACCCCAAAGGTGGTGGCATTTCTGGATGTGGGAATTTTAATAGTCCATAAGACATGAGGGCAGAGACTTTGTTGCATTTTGCCTATTGTATTCCGAGTACTGGGCTCATCATGGAGCACAGAGTAGGATTTAATATCCAGGGAATGAGGGAATAAAGGAAGTTTGGTCTTCACATTGCAACCAGCAACAGTTATAGCATATTAGCCACATAGCATTTTACAGTTTACAAAGCACTTTCAGAACCCGCTGTGACATAGTCAAGACAGTGATTATCATTCTTTTATTGGCAACAGTTTCAGAGAGGTTAGGTAACATGTTAAATGTCACACAGCTAGTCAAGGGCAGTTGCAGGACTGGAACCTCATCTTTAGCTCCAAGTGCCAGTGCTATTTCTACTACCCTCACCACTGAGATTCTTAGATGCTCCTACTTTAATGGCTGTAACCATTTGTGGGGATGGTGGTGTAATCTTTATTGGGATCGTAGCAATATGCAAAGCATATGAAAACCCCAGTTCATGACCATAAGCACAAGCCTTTTGAATAGCTGTCATGGCTTCAGGCTCCGTCTCTACACTGAGGAGGGCAATCCTTGCTCTAGAACACAGATTACAGATCCCACACCAAATAGTCACCCTAAATGTTCATGCCAGGGAATTCCAGGGGCATGAAGAGTATGGGATGAAAGTTGGTTTCATGACCTGGAAACAAACTCAAACTCCAAGTCCTCCTTCATATGGGAAGTTACGACGGGGAGTTATTCAGTCTTGTAAGGAAACATGAGTCTGGAAACTACAATTCCTTGGTCTGGTATAAGTCATAAATTTGGTCCACAACTCACAGGTTGCTGGTTTGGCGTTTAGCCACCTAAAAGTTAAACCCCAGTCCCCACCTGCAAATTGTCAAAGGATACCCTATTTAGGTTCACCATAACCTGCCACCCTGTCTTAGAATCACCTTCACCATAAACCCTCAGAAATTCACCTACCTCTAAGTCAGTCCATAAACAAGCATGAGCAATAAGTATGTCCAGAGAGGCTAGTGTAAAAGAGAACATATAGCCCAAGTCAGGGGACTTTATTCTATTTCTGTGTTGCCCGATTTATTCTTCTTGTATAACATAGATAAAATAACTCCTTCGCATGAATAGCCAATGCTATGAATGCATTTTCACATGCAGAAAACTGAACCCTAACAAGAAAGCAGCATATTTGGTCTTTCCTTCTTTCATTCTTCAAATTCCTCTTCTACTTACTTTTTCATCTCAAAAGCGAGGGCTAGGCAATTTACAAGAAAGACCAATGATGGGGTGTAGACCAATGATTTAAGCCCAGGAGAGGTTGGGGGTTGCTGAATTAAGCCTCTCTGGACTGAGGATTAAATGACCACATAATAAAAGACACTCCCCACCGTAGCACAATGCTAAAGTTTGAAGGAGCAGAGTTATGATGATCAGGGGATCCCTAACTTTGCTTTTTGACTTTGGTGGCCCTTCATCACAACCACCTCCCTGCCAATGTACATAATCTGAACTTATCTCCAATAAAACTGGATAATTCTACAATATTTTAATGTATTTCCCCTTTCTCTGGGCATCATCTTTTCACAATTTTCAAGGATCTTGCAGAGCATCTGTTGCATCCAAACGCCAAAAAGAACACCATGGAAGGTGGAAACAGGTTGGAAGCAGAAATGGGGTGTGTGAAGTCTTATCAGTTAGAGACCTGAGATCCCTGTCTGTTCATTAATCAGTTGCAATGGGCATGTGTGTTTTTTATGCCCAGCACTATGCTAGGTGCTGTGGAATATATAGAAGTAAAACAATTTGTCGTATCAGGGAGCAAAAGGCTTGCACTCTCATTGAGGAGGCCAGATACAAGAGAAAATAATAGGAACAGTACATTGCATCAACAGCAAATACCTACATGTGTTATATACTCAGCACCAGTGTCTTCTCTAGGTACTGGGATATAGACAAAAATCCCTGCTCTTGTGGCATTTACCCTGTAGTAGGAAATATAATTTAGGGTTTGATTATGGAGGTCAGAAAATAAAAGTCATCTGTAATTAACAGAAGAGATCTGAGTGGGCTGAGGTAGAAACTTCAGGTAGACCTCCCTCCCCACAGGCCTCTCTATACCCAAACTGAATCTATCACTTCTTCTCTTATATTAAAGACCCTCTTTCTGTGAACTCAGTCACCATCACTATCCACCCAGCCTTACAATCAAACAACCTGGAGGTATACCAGATGGTCCTAGTGCACTTCTCCTTCCTTTCACTCACTGAAGGCAATCAATTAGCATGTCATGTAGATTTTATCTCCTAATTGCCTCCAAAATCTGTTCCCTCCTTCATATTCCCACTGCCACAACCTAGTTTGAGCTTTCATCATTTCTTACGTTCTATAGGAAGGGAAGTAATGGACACTTTCATACAGAGTCCAGATTCCCCTTCCAGGAAGGCCTTATTGCCTCTGCTCTGGGAATGCTGTGGGTGCCCCACCCGCTTGGGGTTAAGCCCCTCCGAAGTTGCTTCAGCTGCAGAGGGAACTGTCTTATCTAAGCCTCATCTATCCCAGCCCGACCCAAGACAATTCTCAAGGGCTGTTCTAGCTCCAGAGCTCCCCATGGGATCAGCAGAGGCTGTTCTTGCAGCACGACATTTTTCTCTGCCCACTCCCACTTCTGTCCCTTCCCTTCCACAGGTGTCAGTACCAACAACCCTCCTCAATAAATAGCCTGCATGCCGGAACCCAACCTGTGATACCCAGATAATTGCAGTGGCTTCTACTACCTTCTCTGCTTCTACTTAACGCTTTACCAATCCCATCTCTGAATATCTCCAAAAAGTGATATTTATGATTTTTTAAAATTTAACTTTTCCCTTTATCCAAATGCTACAAAGTTTCTGAAATTAAATGTTACTCAAGACTTGCAATGAAGAATGGCATTTCCTTCCCCACCCATCATCATCTTCTGGTATTCACTTTAATATTCCTGAATAATCTACTTATGTTTCTATTTGTTGATGCTTTTGATCTTTAGATATTTATTGATGTCCTACCATGGAAGATGAGAGTTTAGATCTTTAAGACACACACACACACACACACACACACACACACACACACACACACACACACTTTCCCCCTCTTCATTTTCCCAAGATTGTTATATCACAATTTTCATTGTTTTTGTTGTTTTGACTCTGTAGCATCATTCACAGCTGATCCGTGTGGTTACATTTCTTTTCCTGTACGGGTTTTTTGTTTTTCCTGGAATAAATAATTGCCATGTTTTCTTATTTGCTTGTTTTTTATGTACCACTCACTAATTCCACTCCAAACTTTCTACCAGAATGTCTCTTTTCGGTATGTTTAAACACATCTGGTAATCAATCCACTCAATATTTTTCTTCTTGGAGACTTCCCTCATAAAACTCTTTCTTCTTCTTCCAAAATAGACTGAAGCTCTCTAATCCCACTCAATTACCCTCATCCTTGTGGAGTACATTTTATAGTAGCTTCCCAATAAAGGATATACAGGAGATGATTTGTTAAGATTTGCATTCCTGAAAATTTCTTCTATCTTATTTTAGAGTTCCCCCAGAGAAACAGAACCAACAGGAGTTTTTTGTTTGTTAATTATGAGATATAGGCTCACAAAATAATGGAGGCTGAGAAATCCCATGATCTGTCATCAGCAAGCAGGAGGCCCAGGGAAGCTGGTAGCATAATTCCAGTCCAAACCTGAAGGCCCAAGAACTAAGAATGCAGATGTCCAAGGGCAGAAGATGGATGTCCCAGCTCAAGAAAGAGAGAAAATTCAGCCACCTTCTACCATTTTGTTCTGTTCAGGCCCTCAACAGACTAATGATGCCCACCAGCATTAGTGAGAAAGATGATCTATACTCAGTCTGTGGATTCAAATGTGAATTTCATCTGAGACACCTTCACAGACACACCTAGAAACAATGCCTTGCCAGCTATCTGGGCATGCCTTAGCCCACTCGAGTTGACACATAAAACTAACCATCATGTATCCTCATCTTCATACCTCATACATAGAGGTAGTTTGGCTGGGTATGGAATTCTAGGTTCAAGATTCTGAAGTCATGGCTCCATAGTCTTTCAACTCCTAACGTTGATGAGAAGACCCATAGCATATTGACTCCTGTTCTTTAATATTATCTCCCTCCCTCCCTCCTTTCTCTCCCTCTGTCTCTCTCAGCTTTTATGTTCTTTGTCTATGGCATTTTGAAAGTTTATGACATTCTATCACAGCATATCTTAGTTCAGGTTTCCATAAGTAACACCATAGACTTGGTGACACAGACAATAAAAATGTATTTTCTCACAGCTCTGAAGACTGGGAGTCCAAGATCAAGATTCCTGGTGAGATTTCTCTTCCTGGCTTGCAGAAGGTCACCTTCTCACTGTGTCCTCACCTGGCCTTCCTTCCGTGTGCATGTGGTGGGGAGAGCCTGAACTCACCGGTGTCTCGTCTCATAAGGATTCTAGTCTTATCAGAGTAGGGCCCCATCCTCACAACGTCACTTAACTTTAATTACCTGTTAAAAGCCTGCATCCAAATGCACTCACATTGGGGGTTAGGGCTTCAACCTATGAATGGGGAAGGGGGGACACAATTCAGTCCATAGCACACAATTGACACTGGAGGACCTGAAAGGATGCCATTACCTCTTATTCCTGGCTCTTTCCACAAACCAGTTTGCTTCTTCTTGGTTTCTTCCCAATACCACTTCAGCTTTCTCTGTACTGGTAAGTCATTTGTCACAGCCCACTACTTTCCAGCTGCCACAAGTTTGTAGACTTCTTCTGCCTTTTGTCATCTCCTCTCGTGTACTTTAATGTGTCCTTTTCTTTCTAGTTCCTCATAGCCATGGGTGGGGTTTAGACAGGGAGCAGAAAGAAATGGGAGTGTTTGGTCTGTAAGTGTACCTGGTCTTCCTTGAGAGTGACACAGCTGAACTGCAGCTTTTATTATGACTCTCCCCTAACTAAATCCCTTCAATTTCTCCCCACTCAGGAAGGATTTTCAAACTTTCCAACCAATGTCCTCATAGCGGCACAAGAGAATTAACATGTGTACCACCAACTTTCTGGGATACAGTCCAAAAAAGTCAACCACTGACATGCAATTTCTTTGAAATCTCACGTTTTGTTTTTTAAATATATTCAAGCTTTATCTCTCTTCCATAATAGATCTATTTATTTTAATATGTGAGTATTATTTTAAGTTATTGGCATTTAAGTTGTTTCACTTTACTTGCCTTCCCCAATCTTCAAGTTAAATTGATGCTTTGGGGAAGACATCAGGTTTATCTCACTGCTTTGAGTATCCATAAGACATATATCCCAATTTAAGAGGTCCAGCCCTTATTCTTACTGCATTCCCAACATTGAGCACAGTATTTGGCTTTTAGAAGATACTTAATAAGCGTTTGATGAATGAACTGAACTGGATGATCTTGAAGGGAGGATATTGTTTGGATGGGGAGTAGGGAGGGAGGCATATGGCAGATCAGGTAGATCATTTAGCTAAGCCAAAGTTCTAGAGGAAGGAATGAATGAACATAGTGAGTATGTTCTGGATGGTACCACAGGCTGGGAGCTTTTCCATAATGTCTTATATCTGATATCTGCCCTAGAGATCCAAGTGTAGCTATGTCCCTAGATAAGCCATGTTTTGACTCTGATATTTGACCACTGAACCTCCCCTGGCCATACTCTCACCTGCTCCTCACTCACCCTTCATTATAGCTCCTGGCAAGATCAAATCCTTACAACATGCCCAAGCCAATCCCAGAAGCTCCATCTTGGAAGCCGGGCTGGTCTTACACCAAGGGGCACAGACAGATGCTTCAACTTGGAGTGCTGCAGGGACAGTCCCTTAACCTCAGTGAATCTCCCACTTAAATCAGAAATTCTTCCCTTGAATCACTGTCCTCTCACTGCACAAAGGTCCCTGAGAGGGCTGTCACAGGAAGTCTTTAATATCCCAGAGTGAATAGATAGAAAAGCAGCTGCCTATCTCCTTGGAGTAAGAGCAGATATTAGAGACCACAGGGGGAGAGAAATTCCTACTGGAGCTAATACAGACCTTTTCAACTTTCCAGTACAGCCAAGAGCCAGGTCTAGTGGCACAAAAAGAAAAAAAAAAAAAAAGTGCTAACCAGATTCTAGGAAGATAAGGCAGCTATTTACAGTCCTTTCAGTTCTCGTCTCTGAACCTTATATTTTGGCCTCATAATTTTAAGTACAGAGAAATCCGAGCACCTTCTCACCTTTTTCTCTTTTCCATCTCTTTTTCCTTTCTGCCCCTGCCTTCCATCAAAGCCTAACTGGCAAGGGAATTAGTGGGCTAATCTACTGGGGGAAAACATCCCAAGTTTCTTGGATAGAATTTCTGGAATTAAAACTCTTGGTCGACAAGGAAGTCCTATTTTAATGGAAAATGTTTAGAGGTAATAATAATAGAGAACACATATTAGCTCATTCAATCCTTATGATCCTGGAAGGTTGGGACTCTATTATTCCCACTTCACAGATCAAGAACCTGAAGCCCAGAAGTCATGCAGCTAGTACATGCTGGGGCCAAGTGTGAACCTCGACTGTCCGTCCACAGTTAGGCTGGTGGGTGAGAAAAATATCTCTTTTTTGCCTCTACCCATCTTCGGACCTCAGCTGTCTCTATAACAAGACAGATTAACAAGAGAAAAGCATACAAGTTGACTTAATATAAATTTTATGTGACACAGCAGCCTTCATAAGGAAATGGAGACCCAAAGGAGCAGTTACACTTGAGTGCTTTTATGCTAGGTTCCAAAAAGCATGTAAAGTCATAGGAAAACATGATAGGACAAACAGGGTAAGAGCCAAGGGTAGTCAACTGGGGGGAAGTTAGCAAGTCCTGTCCTTTGGGATTCCTCTTGGCATCCCTTGGTCTTCAGAGATAAGGGATACTCATTTTCTTCCAGATATAAGGAGGGCACCTCTCACATGAGAGCCTATGACCTGTTTCAGGGGAAGGTCAGAGCCTTTCCTGCACCTGCCATTCCTCAAATTTCTTCAGCTTGAAATATTCATTGTGACAGCATACCACATTCGGGGGTGGTGTGCCCTGAACCCCATAAGGCTCTTACCCATTATACTACCTCCTAAAGTGGAAATGCACATCTATCTCAACAGCTCCCAGACTCTAACTTTTCACGTGCCAAGAAAATTTCAAAATAATAAAAGGGAGGGTAGATCAACACAGGATTGCCAACTTTATGTTTTGCCAAATAAGCACATTAAAAATAAACCTTATGATCACTATCAGTTCATTTTTAAAATGACTTAACACCACAAAATGGGAAGAAGATAATCTCAAAATAAAAGCAGACATCTAAACCAAATAAATTTAGACTTGTGCAAAACGGTACATCTGCCCTGTTTTCACCATTTTGCTGAAGACCAGTGAAAACTATTATAGCAATTTGGTTCTAGGGATCAGCTCACCTGGTGATTTTCTTGGGTCCCAGAGCTGGATCTCTGGTCCTCTTGGTATGGGGGGCTGAGGAGGGACCCAGACTCTCAGCTTCAATCCTGGGAACATTACAAGGAAGGCAGGCCTGTATCTGGTCCCACTCAAGGGTCCCTCCATCCTAACCAGACCTTCCCCACTCCCTTCCACACAAAGGACTGCCAGTGTGTGGAGCAGGTGGGTGAGGAGACAGAGAGAAACCAAATCAATGGAGCTGGTGTTCTGAGGGGGCCGTGGAGATAAGAGGTCTAAAAATGAAACATGCAGTTAATTGCCCGAGACAGAGGAGAACAAACACGATTTGCTCAAGGTGATTGAGAAATGGTGGAGCTTGGTGTTCTCATTCCTGTGCTTATTAATCCTTCCTCCGTCTGAGAATGCCATCAACAAGTATTCGCTCAGCAACTGAATCGCTGAGGTAAAGGTGAGGTTTGGGTTCTGATAATTTTACCTGCTAGGTATTTTTTATGATTCCCCAGCTGCTTCCCTGGCTCAAGCCTCATCATCTCTTTAGTCAACCATGGCAACAGATGCACGCACACAGCGGCACGGACACACACACACACACACACACACACACACACACACACACTCATCCATGCCACCCCATACCACAACCAACCTTATACTCAATACTCCAGAAACATAGACTTCCCTTTCAGAAATCCCAGGACAAGTAACTTTGGGTCTTTGCTCAGGCTGCTCTATCTGCATTGTTCTCCCCTGTTCCACATAACCCTCTTCACTCTCTGAGGCCTCACGGATGTCTCAGCTACTCAGGGAGCCACACTGGGATCCTCCCTGGCCACCACCCTCACACCCAGGCTGGGTCGCAAGGATGTGCATGCACGTCTCAATCACGGTGGTCATCGGGCTACACTGAAATCATGTTTCCATCACTTCCCCCTCAGGGGCTAAGGTCATATTGTACTTACCTTTGCATTCTCAATGCCAACGCAGTGCATGCTGTGGAGCAGGAACTTAAAATAGGCTTTTTGAACCACACATTTGTATATCTAGAGCCAGATGGTCCCTGTTCCAAGAGTTGGTAAGTGAGCTGGAGAGCTGATATGCCCTCAAGTATGAGGACATGATAGAGTGCTGGATTCAAGATAACCAAGAGCTAGAACACATGGTGCGGCATGTTCCCAGCAATGGAAAAAGAAGAAAACAGTGCGAGCTGTCATTGCTAAGAAAGTTTCCACGGACGACCGTGGAAGAAGGAGTGCCTAGACAATACTTTAGCACCTGGACTGGCTCTTTCTACCCACTGTGCTGCACCTTGCCCCAGGCCTCCGCCAGGCTGGCCCCGATTCCTCCCCCAGCTCAGGAGAATGCCAAACTAACCCATTGCAACAGCATCAGAAGCCTCCAGCATTTCTATCTGACAGCATGAGAATGTTCTGAGTGCCAGGTTATTAGTTCAATAACTAATAGGAAATAGGAAAATGAAAGTCTTTGAATGACTGTTGCTGGCAACTTTTAAAGAGAAGAACGGCATGCATTTATCTGCAGGCATCAAGGATGGGATGCTACTCTGCCAAGGAGGCTGAGGGATGAAGGGGAGGGCTCCAAGGTTCTGTTAGGAGCAGTCCTTCCCTGGAACTCAGGGTGCAGAGCTTGGGGAGTGGGCACCCCCTCCAAAGAGCCCTGATGTGCACTGGGGGACATGAGGAAAAGCAGCCACCATCTCTTGCAATAAGGACAGAGAATGAGAGCAGCAAACCTCCACTGTGCTAAGCCTCAGATCTAAGACCCAGGTTGGCTCAGCTTTGCACAATAACTCCAAGCAAACTGGGGTTTCACAGCCAGAAAGCTGGGACAGCCCTTCAGAAATAGAGCGGTGAGCCAGCAGGGCTCTGTGAGGGCAGGACTCCTGGCTCCATGGGGTGGAAGAGATCACCTTCCAGTCTGATGTTCCAGGCATGGGGCTTCTGGGGAATGGGTTGTCTGGGAATGTGTGCATTTTAGAGACCCTCCCAAGGGGTCACTCCCAGGGAGACAGAAATCTGCAGCCCATGGCTGTGTCCCACACCCTCACCTCCATCCCAGTCACTGTTCAAGCACCCAGGTCCCTGGTGCACCTGGGCTTCAGAGCGAGGCCACACCAGGGGTAGCAGCAGCTCGCCTGCCAAAATCCTGCTCTGACTGCTGCATTCCTGGGTTCACTTCAAGCCTGAGAGGGTCAGGCCCTACGCAAAGGCCACCATATCCTTCCTCCCTTGCGCCCCAGTCAGGTGGCCTTCTCCGAGCAGAGTAGAGACTTCTCAGCCAAGCAGCTGCCCGTGACTCATTCCCTTCCCAGAGGCAACTGACCTCCAGCACCCAATCATTCCTATCATTCTGGTCTCCCTCAGGGCCACCCAGGCCAGCCCTCGCCTTTGGTATTTGAATGAGGTTGCCCGAAGAAAGGAGGCAGGGGGCGCGAGGTGGGAAGAATTCTGCCCCATCAGCGGCCCCAATACACACCTCCTGCCTCCCAGGCAGCCACTACCTCAAGCCTTCTTGCCATTGTTTGCTGCAGAAATAGTCCTTTGTGGAAATGCCCGGAATGACAGGGATGGGTGAGAGAGAATGCCGTGATAGATGGTTCTACAAGTCCACTCCCAGAGAGCCTTTTGATCATGCTCCATTCCCTCAGCTCTTAGCTGCCCCTGTCCTCCTCTCCCTCCCCTTCCCTCCCCCCCTCCTTTTCTCCCCCTCCCCTGCTCCCCTCTCTCCTGCCCTGCTCTCAGGCCAAGGCTACAATCTGTATGCACAGTCCTTCCTCGGTCCCTTAGTCCCTCGGGTATAAAAAGGATGAATTACCTCCTTGATCTCAACGTGATGGCCCCTGTCCAAGCGCCCCTCACCTGCTGGGTACATAATTGAAGTGTGGTCTCTGAATCTGCAGCTGTCACGGAGGAATTGACAAAGAGACAAGAACAGGGCCCCTGCACACAAATCAGGCTCTCCTTGGCTGCCCTGAGCACACACGAATGCAATTTTCCACACTCTGCACAAGGGGAAGGCCATACAAAGTTCTGAGACACAGGAAGGGCCCTTTGACGGGGAGTAAAAAATTAGTACAGATGCCCCCAGACTTGCTTTCAGCTGCCCGTCGTGCCCTGCTCGTTTCTGCCCACGAAGATTCTGGAAGGCTGACAGAGGCCAGGCTTGGCAGACTGGCACCTGGTTTGTCCTGTACCTCATTTCCTCACCCCCACTATGTTGTAGTTGCTCTGGCAGCAAATACCTAAAAAAGCAAATAAGTAGAAATAATGAAAGGATTCCCCAGAACCATGAGGGCCAGACCTTCCCACACATCCCCTGTCTCTGTCTTCCCCTCTGCTATAAATTGAGTACTGGGGCTCCCCCTCCACCCACCTGCCCCAGCCTCCGCTCAGATCCTGAACCAAGCCCAGTGGAGATGGGAAGCTGACAGGTAGCTCAGGCTCTTTGCTTCCACTGTAAAGTTTTCCACTTTGGTCCCCACTCCTAAATCCAAAAATGGATACCATGCAGGGGTTCCCTTGGCCTCCTTCGGGCCTGAAGTCTGCCTGGAGCCCCATGGCCAGCTGGACACTGCCTGAGTGGCCAGCGCCCAACCCTGACCACGACTGCATCTGGGGTCCTCCCCCCATCTCGGGCCGTCCATCGGGTCAGGCACAGCCAGGTCCACCGCCCTGCCTGCTCCATGGTGTCATGAGCAGATCACACTTGTCATGGCAAGCCTAGGTCTAGGACTAAATAAGACTATCTGGATAAAACTCATACAAAAGATGACACTGGGCATTAGTACCCATGGTTACTGAGCTATCACAGCTCCTCTCTCTTTTACCCAGAGAATGTGAAAGGAAAATAAAGGAATGATGTCAGGGAAGCATTTTGAGCTAAAAGGGAGCAAGAGATGCTCTGGTGTGTGTGTTCCTGGAACATCTCAGTCCCTGGGATGTAGAGCAATGGCTCTACATCTGCCTGTCTGACCAGCAGGACATCTCATCTTTACCAAGCCACCAAGTATTCCTAAGGTCTCAGAAACTGAGTCTACGTGTCTTGTACTTGCCAGTTCTGGTGGGCACCCCTCCCCTGTATTCTATGGAGTTGGCATCCGCAGGCAGCAACTTTGCTGCACCCTGGGGGATGCGGAGGTCAGAACTGAGTGCGGCACATGACCCCACCCTGGGGACCCTGGACATTATCCCAGGAATGGGGAAACCAGCACCTTTGTGCTGAGATCCAACCTCCAATCCCGGGCACCCAGAGCAGGATGCCCCCTAATGAAAGGGCAGGGATGGTTCTTCCTATCTTTAGGCCTTTTGTGCTTGCTTTCGATAGCAGGGTACCCTGTGCCTCAGTTTCCATTTCCACCCAAGATGAGGATCAAACCTCACGCTCTTGGGTCTTTTCCTCTCCAGTCCCATTTTCCTGAAGGCAACTCCCAACCTCCCCCACCTCCTCACCATCATGACCACATGCACACTAACCTCATTTACTTATATAAGAAAAAGCAAGAACTTAGGTAAAGCAAAGTAAAAGGTTTGCCCTTTAGCCTCTTCCTCAATCCCTACTGCTCTCCAAATGCCCTACCCCAATCACCAACAGTAAAACGTTCCTTAAATGAACATTTATCTTTCCAGGCTTTACATCTATACCAAATCAACAATGTCTCTGGTTTCCTAGCATGCATGGGTGCTGCTTCACACAATTGAAGGAATCATTCAGGGAGTCTTGCTGAGTAAAGGATGGACCTTCCCAAAAATAATATTAAAGTTTTCATCTTTAGCTAGAAAAAAAATGCATGCAATTTCCAAATGACAAATTCCCTTGCTTCTAAACATCGAATTGCAAAAGTCTCAGGGCCAGGGCACCCAGTTTTGTATGACATTTGTGAATTTCCAGACCAATGAGCAGAGTTATGGGGTAGAAAGGGCACTACGGAGGAGATGTGAGCTCCAGCCCCCACTCCGCCTCTAATTAGCTTTGGTTAAGGATTTTGCTTGGTTTTCTCATCTGTGATTTGAAAGGATTTGGCTGAGTTTCTAAGGATTGCCAAGCTCTGATGTTCCAGCATTGCACTGTCTTTCATGATTAGTAATTACAACCTACAAGGGTCTTGACACCATATCTGAAGCATACATGGAAGAGCTCCGGCATTGTTTCCTAAAGCAGAAACATGCTCAGTTCTTAGAGAGGATCAGAACAAGTTGTCAGTGAGATAACAAAGATTCATGGAACATTCACTGAGTGCCAGACCATATGCTAGGTGCTGGGGAACAATGGTGGTCAAAGAAGATATGCTCCTTATGGAACTAACAAGTCAAAGAAGTTATGGGCCTCAGAGATCTTTCAATTGGTAGGAGAGACTTACACAAAATGAATATATCTCACCAGATGTTATAGACTGAATTGTGTCTCCCTCCCCACAAATTCATATATTGAAGCCCTAACCCCCAGTATAACTATATTTGGAAATAGGGCCTTTAAAGAGGTAACTGAGATTAAATGAGGTGATAAGGGGAGGGCCCTAATTTGTGTCCTTATAAGAAGAGGAAGAGAGGGCACCTGGTTGGCTCAGTTGGTTAAGCGTCTGCCTTCAGTTCAGGTCATGATCCCAGGGTCCTGGGATAGAGTCCTGCATTAGGCTCCCTGCTCAGCGGGGAGTCTGCTTCTCCCTCTCCCTCTGCCCCTTCCCCGTCTTGTGCTCTCTCTCTCTCTTTCAAATAAATAAATATTTTTTTTTTAAAAAAAAGAAGAGGAAGAGAGATAGAGCTTTCTTTCTCTGCTCACGCACAGAGGGAAGGTCACGTGAAGACACAGCAAGAAGGCAGCCATCTGCAAGCCAGGAAAAGAGGCCTCACCAGAAAATGAATTTTCCAGCACCTTGGTCATGGACTGCTAGCTTCCAGAACTGTGAAAACACAAATATCTGTTGTTTAAGCCACCCAGTCTACAGTATTTTGTTATGGCAAAACAGATATGTTATGGCAAAACATATAGCATATCACATCAAACCCAGGATATCACTGACTTTGTGACACACCATTATTTTATGTGTCACTGAGAAAGGGAGGGAGGGAGGGAGGGAGGAAGGAAGGAAGGAAGGAAGGAAGGAAGGAAGGAAGGAAGGAAGGAAGGAAGGAAGAAAGAAAGAAAGAAAGACTGCCAATTAAAAATAATGCTTTATCATCACTGGAAACATTTAGACTTAATGGAAGACTCTCTCAGAATCATTTAGACAGATTTTTTTGTTGTTATTGCTTTAATGCAGCCAAAAAGGGAAATATAAGCAAAACAAATTGGTTACAGAATTCTTAAATCTTATTATTCAGAGTCCAACTCCTCTGAAATCACTTTTCAACTCAGAGTAGAAAATGGCACCATGGATGAATGATGGATGAGGCAGCATTTCTTAAAAGTATGCTCCACTAAAGTCCCCAAGACCCTTCCAAGCCATTGACACCCATAATGCAAGATGAATGCTGAACTTTCCCGCTTGCCCTGGGATGGACAATTCCTCAACACTAAAATCAGCAACAGTGTAACATAGCTTCACCTCCTAGTGAGAGTCTTTCTTTCTTAGGTCCCTGTATTGGTTTGCTATGGCCGCCATAACAAAATACCACAGACCGAATGGCTTAAACCACAGAAATTTATTTTCTCACAGTTCTGGAGACGAAAGGTCCAAGATCCAGGCAGAGTAAAGTTGGTTTCTACTGAGGCCCCCTCCCCTTGGCTTGCAGATAAACGGCTCCTCACTGTGGCCTCGCGTGCCCTTTCCGGTTTGCGAGCGCACTCCTGGAGTCTCTTCCTTTTCTCCTGAGAACAGAGTCATATTGGACTAAAGCTTCAACATATGGATATTGGAGGGACACAGTTCAGTCCTTATCAGTCTTGGAAAGCATTTGCTTGTTACATTGCAAGAATATATTAAATGAGTACTATCTTTCCAGTGATAAAAATTTGCTTTGCTAATATCAAATTGACAACCTGCTGTTCTGTTATCCTTGCCGCCTTTCTGCACAAACTTTTTGTTTCAGTGCCAAATCTGAGTGTGATCTTTTTGAAAATATCTTAAATATAAATTAAACTCAAAACATGTAATGTCAATAATGCTCCTAGCTCATTTGAAGTGATGACAGTATAACCAACCATGACCAAGTCTGTGCTTGCTCAGACAATGATAACAGCATCAAGACTACGGCCCGACACTGCAAGACAGTATTCAGAGTAAGACATACCCCAATTTTAGAAATGTTAAATGTGGACAAAAGTGTATGTGTATGTGTTAGATGAAATACGGTAAAACTAATTTAATTAGGATATCCATGAAGTTCTTGTGCAGTTTAGGTTTTTAATAAATTCACTTCCATATAATATATAAACAATTTGCAAAATGCAACAGAGAAGGAATTTACTCGAAATTTCAGTGAAATTTTTAAATTCTTAATGATTCATTTGTCCTAATTTCTTTCTTTAATTTTCTAGGTAATAAACCCTATGCTATATGGAATGGTTATATCCAAATATATGTTAGATATGTTGAAAGCCAACATTTCTGTAATTAAATATAGTAAATTATGATTAAATTCCCTCCCTGTTTCAACTTGCAGATTGTTTATATCATGTACAGAAGTAAATTTATTAAAACTCCAAACTGTGTAAGGACCTTAGGGCAACCTTGTATAGTATCAAGGGATTGATTACAGAGTGTTCTGAGGATAAACAGAGCTGTCCTGAGGAAGTACTTCTTAAGTTGAGCCCAGGCAGGTGAGTTGGGTGTTAGCAGGGGAGAAAGGAGTATTCCAAGAACAAGAGCATGAACAGAAGCCTCGGGGCTGAAGAAAGTGACTGAGGAGGCAGCTGACGGACTTGGAGCTGAGAGTACAGGGGAGGGAGGGCATGCAGGACCACAGGATGAAGATGCAGGCAGATGCCCACTGGGTCTCGCCTTGTTGGCACCATGTCTAGACACATCACAGAGTGTAAACAGGTCATTTGTTACTTCATTTTTTTTTTTTTTTTACCTTGGCAACAGTTAGAAATAATCTCAATGGGGGCACTTGTAGACTCAGTAAGTTAAGTGTTTGCCTTTGGCTCAGGTCGTGATCCCAGGGTCCTAGGATCGAGCCCTCTGTTGGGCTCCCTGCTCAGCGGGGGAGCCTACTTCTCCCTTTCCCTCTGCCCTTGCCCCCTTGCTCGTGTGCTCTCTCTCTCTCTCTCTCTTTCCCCTTCTATCAAATAAAGAAATAAATAAAATCTTAAAAAAAATGAAATAATCTCAATGTTTCATCAATGAGAGATTGATTAAATTACAGCCCACCCAAACGAAAATCCCTAGAGAGTTACAAAAAAAGGAAGGTAGAACTCTTTAACTATTGATATGCAGTGATCTCCAAGGTATATTAAGTGCCAGATGCAAAACAATGAGTATCATCTGTGTTTAAAAAAAGAAAAAATAGTTTACACTTGCTTATAAGGGCAAGACTATTTTGGGGAAGATACATAAGGAACTTAAAAAGTTGGTTACCTCCAGAGAAGCACATTAAGTGTCTGAGATTAGAGACGGGAGGGAGAATTATCACGGTCTACCTTTTGGGATCATTTAAGTCTTGAATCTTGAAAACGTAGTGTCTATTAAGGAGGAAGAAGAGAAGGAGGAGAAGAGAAAAAGAGCAAGAAGAGGAAGGAGAAGTTAGGTGTTTTCAGTATAAGGGCAATTCATTAGAAACTGCGGCTCTGTTTTGGAAAGGTTTGTGTAAACAAATAATGATGAAAGTCCTTAATGTCTCTTCAGATTCCTCCAGGATTCTATCAATCCAGCATTGCTTTCTAGCCATTCTACCTGGGGATGTTCTCTGAGAAAGAGTATAAATTCCTAAAGGGCAGGAACTCGAATGTGCAGATGCAGAATCCCCACAGTGCCTAACACCATGCTAGACACAGCCAAGGGTTTTGCAATTCTAGCTGCCAGATTCACGGACTCATCTCCCAACCCACAAAATGGCATCAGGAGTTAGCCCCAACCCAAATGCAGCATAAACAAGCTGAGAATCTTCTCTTCTACCTATGCCAGCCTGGTCTCAGGGTTAGAAAAATACACCCTTATAAGAATTATTCTTTTGTGGTTAAAAATACTCTCAGAGGCACCAAGAGGAAGGGTCTACAAACTGAGGAGATTTGTGACATCAATTTAGTGGGTCCAACTAGTCTTTAAAAAACAAAAAGAATGGAATTTTAAAAAAAAGAGTATATCATAGACTAATTAAGTGTAAGTATTAATTTGTGAAACTTTTTAAATTCAAATACGTATGTGGATAATAGGTCATAAGGTAAAATATATTTCTTACCCCGGTATGCAGCCAGAAGTGTTTGAAAGCCAGCAGTCTAGGGGAGTAAGTAAGCACAAGTACTCTAGAGTCAAGTGAAGTTCATGATTTGAACCCCACCTCTTTGACATCTGGTCCTCTAGAAGGCCATTCAACCTCCTCTTGTGAGTAAAATGTAGATAATAACAATGCATCGTGACAACTATAAAGTGCTTAGCACAATGGTCAACATCCAGAAATTATCATTCGAGAATATTATTATTGCCACCAAGAAATACTCCTTTCATCTTGTCAAGCCTTCCCAGGCCACCAGCAGACCACAGACCTGGGCTGAGATGGGAGTGTGAGGTGGCCCGGCCTCTGGGCCCCCGAGAGTGCTCCAGCTCCTAGCAGCTCCTCCTCAGCTTCCACCTTTTAGCCACCTAGGCGACAGTTGGCTCCACAGCTTCCTGCCTGTGAAGCATCAGAGGGGCTGGGTCACTGGAAAGGCACGTCTCAATTCAGCAAAGAACATTATTTTGCTCCAAAAGGACATTTGTTATCCTGGCCCCCTTTCAGTCTCAGTGCCGGAAAAATAGATGGTCCCCGGCCACTGTAATTCCTTCATGGTAGATTTAAAGAGGAAGATGATGAAGAAAAAGGCAGCAGTTGATTTGTGGTTTGAAAGAATATATGGTACACATGCCCCCGTCCAAAATTAACTGTCAGTGAATCAATGTCCAAGAATGAAAGGGAGTGCTTTATACTGGGGCTTTTGATGATAAGGCTCCCTTTCTTGGCACTCCCAGTGTCAGCCTTTGAACAATGGGGAGGGTTTGTTCCGAGTCACCTCTGGTAAAATCCCAGAGCCTGCTTCCCTAACGCTCTTGCGCTTCCCAAACCAGCTGCCAGCCTTGTGTGCCCATGGGGGCACAGGTAAGAAAATGCAGGCATAGCAGCCCAGAGCCTGAGGATGCAGGGAAATCAGTAGATGCTTCTGTTGAATTAGGACCACACCTGCTGCCCGTGGGCTGGGGAGGACTGGAATGCGCACTTGGTTATATGTGGCGTGGCTTGCAGAGCTGAGTGTGGGCCACAGTGGTGACCCACCTATTGCTAAGGATGCCATTAAGGGTCCACAGCATGACTGGGTACTAGATCTTAGCTATTTGCTTCCTTTGCTCTCATTTCATAGTCCCAACTCTGTGAGAATACTAGCAGAGGGGAAGGGGACATAGAAAAGAGATTTCCCTTGTGCCCTAGTCTCATGAGTGGAACAGACTGGATGGAGGAGGAGTTTGGTCAGTCCGGCCCATTAGTGCTATCTTCGCATGCCCTGGCCCTCGGGCGTCCGTAGCTCTTCCAGGGAGAAAAGCACGGAGGGGACTGACAGAGGGGAGATGACTGTGTTCTATGAGGCTTGTCACCTTAATGGCCTGATGAAAGGAGGGTGACAGAGATAGATCAGGGTAATACCACAGATTACTTACTGGATTGCCATTATCATTAACAGCCTTAATTAGTCTATAATGTACTGTACCTCAGCAGCAAGTGCCAGTTAGAAATGAAAATCAGGCCTGCAGTTGGGAAGGCAAGGAGCAAGAACGCAAGAGTCCGTGGCTCCTCAGGTCTACACAGAATGCTTTTCTGACCTTGGAATTCACCACACCGACCGAAGTGCAAAACTTGGACTTGAGTTTCTAACCAAGCCTGTGTTTCTAGAGCCTCACTCTCTTTTCACTTCCTCTTCTCACCTCTCTGACCAATAATTACTCCTTTACTCCCTTGATGGTAATACCATCCTACGAGAGTACAGTATGCTACATTTTCCCAGGCACTTATATCCCCAAGGTTTTCACTTACTTCCTCCTCGCAGTAACTCTGTGGGGTTGGTGGGGACAGGCATTTCTACCCTCGTCTGATGGAGGGGGACACTGAGACACAGTGACTGAAGACGAGAATCCAATTCCCAATCCTAACTCCCAGCCCATGGCCAGCCCTACAATTATACACACACATTTACACTCCCGTACACACACACACACACACACACCACGGCTGTCCTTCTGATCAGACTTGCTTTCCATTTCCAACAATATCAAATAATTCCTAATTATTCAGATGAGTGACTCAGAGATCCTTCCCCTTATCCAACTGTCACCCAGTTTTCAGTGACATAAAATATAGAATTTGGCAGTTTCCCATGGGTCCCGGGCCAAGGTCTCAGGGACACCACCAAGAGCTGTTTCTCAAGCTTGCCTCTGCCTTCTCTCTCTCAACAGCGACACCGCACAACACTCTCACTGATTCCTAATGAGGGTCCTCCTCCACACAATCTTTTTCCTATCTTTTGGGGAATTAAAGCAAAATCACTCACGCTCCCGGCCTCTATGTCCATCCCTCCTCAATCCTGCTCAAGAAGAGGAAATACTCATCTGTCTACTAGTGGATAAGACGCCTGTGCATTAAAATGGTTTGCTTCCCAAATCCTCAGTCTAATCATGAGAAAACATCAGACATACCCAAATCAAGGAAGATTCTTTAAAAAAAAAAAAAAAGTGACTTATAATACTCTTCTAAAGTGTCAAGAGCATGAAAAATAAGACTGAAAATTTGCCACAGACTGGAGGAGACTAGGGAGACATGACAACCAAATGTAATGTGGAATCCTAGACCAGCTCCAGCAATAGAAAAGGCCTGTAACGGAAGAACTGGTACAATCTGAATAAAGGCTAATTTGGTTAACAGTCTCATACCAATGTTCATTTCCGTGAGCTGGCAAAGCACTGTGGGTATGTAGGAGGCTAACATCACAGGAAGCTGGGTGAAAGGTGCATGGGAACTGCTATGCTATCTTGGCAACTTCTCTGTAAATCTAAAATTATTCTAAGCCAAAATGTTTAGTAAAGAAAAGATAGTCCCAGGGCTGCCTGGGTGGCTCGGTTGGTTAAGCGTCCACCTTTGGCTCAGGTCATGATCCCAGGGTCCTGGGATCGAGTCCCGCATTGGGCTCCCTGCTCAGCAGAGAGTCTGCTTCTCCCTCTCCCTCTCCCTATGTGCTCTTCCTCTATCTTTGTCTCTCTCAAATAAATAAACTCTTTAAAAAGGAAAAAAAAAAAAAAAGGACAGTCGCAGTCTATATTACTGCAGAGCATCATGTTACCACATTCACTCAGCCACATGTAGCTGACAAGGTAATGTGCAATAAGAGCATTCCTAGAACACATGTGTCTGAGCCTTAACTGGTGAGTTGTTCACGGAGGGATGGAGGATGTGTGCTATAGTAATGCATTCGCTGGTTCTGTTTGCTGGGAGCAGCCATGCCAAGGCCTGAATTTTGAACAAATCTGTGAGACTTACAACCTTCCAAATCAATAAAACGTTAATAAATAGTTCATACACACACACACACACAGCAGAAAAAGCTTTATTCTAAGATCTGTGCAAAAATGAGTTCACACGTTCGTTTTTAGTATGTTATATTTGGCATATAATGCATTTTGGAGTTGTGTTTTTCTATTACAGCTATAAAGATCATTTTTAAATAAAATTCAAATTGCTTCTACAGAAAGAGGCTTGGGGTCCCAAAGAGCAGTTTGAGAATCAGTGGGGCAATCCTTTGATTTTATGGATGCATGTCCTGACAGGTTTACCCAAGGTCGTACAGCAAGTTGGAATGAGAACCCAAGTCTCCTGGCTTCCTGTCTTGGGCTCTCCTGTACCACAGACAGGTCAAAGGCAGGCCCCATAAGAGAGCCCTGAATCCACAGACAGCCTGGAGCATGAGAACAAAATGGGGAAGGCCAAGCTGAGTGAGGTGGCCAAGAGCATACGGTTCCATGGCTCATACAGCTGGGGCTGAGTCCAGAAGAACGTGGACAGCTCTGAAGAGGGGGTGTTGGGCAGATGGCTTCCTGAAGAGGCCCTCCCAGTCAGCAGCAGGAATCTGAGGGTGGGGGTCAGGCTGTGAGGCCCCTGGTGAGTGAAGGCCCACCTGTGAGAGCACAGTAGACAATGCCAGGAGCCCTCCCCAGGACGAGGGAGCAGAGGTGCTGGCAGCTCAGCCCAGCTGCACCACCGATGGGCTTTTGTTAAGGGACCAAATTATTGGCTATGGTATTATCTCAGCCAAGAGAAAGGGGAAACATCGATGACTGGATTTGCAAGGAAAATCATAGGCCGTGGGAAGATGACCTTGATGTTGTAATAGGATAATCAGAGATAGGCGGACGTGGGGGAACTACTTAAATTCTACAGAAAATTGAATAATTCCTTAATAAATATTCCAATGAATCCAAACAAACCCTCAAGGACAGGCTTGATATAATAGACACAGCCATTCAAAACGCTTGAATCACTCTGGTCCTGTGGCCTCAAGACCCTCCAGGCAGACAAGTCAGCAACATCTCAGGGCTTCCAACTATGAGTGTCCAGCCTGACGGAGAGACAGACCTACAGACAGGGAATGATGCCAGAGGCAGTGCATGGTGCCTAGGGTGCCTGGGAGCCCCATTCTGGAGTTTCTGCTGCTTTTTAGCTGAGTGGTCTCAGTTCAGTCTCCTGCAGTCCCCAAAACCTGTTTCCTCAACTTTTGAGGAAGGTAGTCACTTTCCAATTCTAACCTATAACATAACACTCCCTGTTTAAAACTCTCCAGTGGTTTCCCATTCAATTAAAATAAAATCCAAACTCCTGACCACGGCGAGCAAGTCCCCCTAGTATCTGACCATTCTCTTTTACCTTCACCTTACTCCACTTCCTCCTTCTATTCACTCCCCAGCCTGTCCACATCCCCCAAACAGCACCGTATCACCAGCTGGTCCAGGGGCAGAGCATGAGCCCCCTGACCTTCCCATGGCCACCCCTTCTTGCCATTCATACTTTCTCAGAGAAAAATGCCCTGAGCATCATGCAATTTCATTTCTAGATAAACGTTATCCTAATCTATCTTGCTTTTTTTTTTTTTTTTTCATTTATTGCCTGCCTGCCCCCACCTTGTCTGCCTTGCTCAGGGCCCTATATCCACTGCCTAGAACACTGCCTGGAATACAGTAGGTGCTCAATAAATAGTTATTGCATGGATGACTGAATAGATTCTTCCCTCCCCTCATGTGTCTCTGACCTCAGACTCTTCTACATCAAAGACATTCCCAAGATACCTCTTAGAGTCTGTTTGTCAAGAAGCAGAGGCTTTGAGGAAAAAATGTTTTGCTCAGAGACTCTCAGGCAAGATATTTCTACTCACGTTCTCTTCCTAACGCATGACAGCTCAGCACCACGGTCTACAAGCCATCCTGAGACCACGTTGCTTCCCTCCTGAGACATTTCCATCCAGTGCATCTGGTTTGCAAGTCAAACGATGATATTTTTCCTATCCTTGGGTAAACTCTAACACTCAGATGGCTCTTCTGTCTTAGAAATTCACGACTTAGAAGGATATTGAAAGTAGAGTCCAAGGCGAAAGGACTTTCAGAATTTCCCACCTTGAAGAGAGGACCTCAGCATCACAGACACATGTTTCTGGTTTCATCTACTTGGTGCAGTCACCACGAGCAAGTTTCACATGCAAATTGTCTGAGATTCAAGTCCCTGGGATTTATGATCTAGGGCACACAGCACCACCATCTTTCCTCAGATCATTGAGAATGAGTGAAAGACACTCCCTGGGAAGAATAATAAAGTAGAAGGACCTGCCTCACCAGATTTCAAGATTCATTATACAGATCCATACCCTTTTTTTTTTTTTTTAAAGATTTTATTTATTTATTTGACAGAGAGAGACACAGCGAGAGAGGGAACACAAGCAGGGGGAGTGGGTGAGGGAGAAGCAGGCTTCCCGCAAAGCAGGGAGCCCAATGTGGGGCTGGATCCCAGGACCCTGGGACCATGACCTGAGCTGAAGGCAGACACCTAACGACTGAGCCACCCAGGCACCCCCAGATCCATACCCTTGACACAGAAGTGGCATTTCGGGTCACTGGGGAAAGTACGGATGCACAATAAAAGGTACCAAGACAAGTGAAAATCCAAGGCCAGGAAGCAGAGAAGAAGGTAAATATATAAATTCTACTCTCTTCTCACATAAAAATCAATTCCTAGTGGATTGAAGACTTACATATAAAGGGCAAACATTAAAATATTTAGAAAATAATATAGGTGAGTCTTTTCTTTAAACTCAAGACAAAAAGGGTTTCTTTAGAAACAAAAGGTTGATAAACATTGACTGCTCTAAAATCAAGGACTTCTGTTCAAAAAAGAAGTTTTTAGTTATCAAAAGATAGCATTAAATAAGTAAATGACAAGTGGGAGAAAGCATTTGAAATATATTTAATCAGTGAAGGATTAGTATTTAGAACACCAAGGTAATTCTTACAAGTCAATTTAGGAAAAGAAAATAATCCAAAAGAGAGAGATGAATAGAGATGTTCACCAAAGAGGAAACATGAAAACAGAAGCACCTATGAAAAGATGATCAATCTCATTAGTGATCAGAAGACTATAGATTAGGAGCACAATAAATACCATACAATACCCACCAGATTGGCAAAGAAATTAAAAACCTGAGAATAACAAGTGGTAGTGAGGATGCGAAGCAGTGGAAACTCTATTTCGGGGGAGAAAGAGCCAATGCATCCATTTTGGGAAACAATATGAAAACATTTGAAAGTTAAAAGTGCACCCGCCATCAGCGAGTGATATCATATGCATCCCAGAGAAATTCTTTCACATGTGTGCCAGAAAAGTGCAAGGCATTTACAAGCATAATATTAAAATCAAAAGCCTGAAACAACCCAAATGTCCATTAGCAAGAGAATGAATACATAAATGTTGGTAGAGTGACACAAATGGAATATTAAGTAGCCGTGAAAAATGAGAGTCCCTCAACTACCCATAGTCACAAGGATAATCTTAAGAACAAAATGTTGGGCGCCTGGGTGGCTCAGTCAGTTAAGCATCTGTCTTCAGTTCAGGTCATGATCCCAGGGTCCTGGGCTACCAAATCAGGCTACCTGCTCAGCAGGAAGTCTGCTTCAGCCTCTGCCCTCCCCCCCCACCCCCACTCAGGTTCGCTCTCTCTCGAATAATAATAAATAATAAATCTTTTTAAAAAATTGAAGAAAAAGCAAGTCTCCAAGGATATAACAATAGGTCTTTTTTAAACTCCAAAGCAAGCAGAATGAAATATATTATTTAATGATTCACACAGATGAGGAGGTATGACTATATTTGAACAGTCCAGGGAATGGTAAACATAAAATTGAAAATAGTGGTTATCTTTGTGGGACCCCAGGGCTGAGCAATCTAGGGGGAGGATGCAGGTAGCATCCCGGGTAGCAGTAAAACTCTGCTTCTTAATTTGGGCAGTAATTACCAGTATGTGTTTTATTACAAAGCTTGTATATATTACTTTATTACATGGACACCACATATATTTCTGTATTAAATACTATACTACAAAAAATATTAATATTAGGAAAGAATACGAGGAAAAACCATCTCTAGCCCCAAATCTCCCTAATCTCCCCTGAAATACATTCATTTGTCCTTTGGGAACACGTGGAGACCAGTCAAGGGCAGATGAATTTGAGCTGTACAATCACTGTGGTTCACTCCTTCAACAAACATCAGGGAGCACCTGCACTGTGTCCACCCTGGGGACTCATCCCTGAGCAAGACAAGCTCGGTCGCTGTTCTTGTTCTTCTGGAACTAAGGGTCCAGTGGCCAGTCTGAGGTATGGAGATTCGAGATGCCTCCTTTTTGTTCCCCACAGAGCTGATGTCTTCTGAGAAGAGGCAGTGCACAAGCAAGGAGGACCTGACATGGGAGGGGGGTCTTTAAACACAGTCTCCTGCAGGGTCTAGAATCTGCCTCCCGAACAAATACTTGTGTGTGACAAGATTTTCTTTGGCCACCAGCCTGGCTCCAAAATAATTAAAGCCTGGAGGCCTTTCTAGAAAGCTGACTGATGCCATTTGCTGGGAAGGCAGCAGTTTGAATTTGGATGCTGGCACACAGTTGAAATGTGAATGTGAATGGCTTGGAGCTGTGGGTTTTGTTTTGTTTTTGTTTTTTTTTCCCCCAAGTGTTGGTGTGTGTCTTGTGTCTCAAGCCCTGTCCTTCTCAATTACCTGGTGTGTTTCAGCCGCTCACCCCTAAACACCTGCTCTCCCTGGATGCATCAGCCTCCCAGTCCCTGCTGTGCCACTGCTGGGGTCTAATTGCTTTCCTAGTGCTGTCCTATAGAACTTTCCATGTTCAATATGGTAGCCATGCATCCCATGTGTCTCTTGAGCACTTAAAACGTAGCAGGTGTGACCGAGAAACGGAACTTATAATTTTATTTGATTTTAATTAACTTAAATTTGAAGAGCCACATGTAGCCAGTGGCTATGTATTAATACATTAGATAGCAAAGTTCTAGAAAAACACTTAACTGAGACAAAATTTTTTTTTAATTTAAAAAGATAAAGATTGTTGGAAGGAGACCAGTGCTTTAATTACTTTGGACCCATCTATAAAAAAAATAATCTTCTAGGTACGAAGAGACAGGAGGTTAAAGACAGATGTTAAGAAAGCCATCACTATGTTCATGAAAACCCAAACGCTGAAAATAATAGCGGATCTGTTGAATAAAGACTGGTGTACACATGCAACGGAATGTTATACAAACATTAAAAATCACAACATAAAAATTTTTAATAAAATAATTGAAAAAAGCTTGGGGTGCCTGGGTGGCTCAGTTGGTTAAGCATCTGCCTTTGGCTCAGGTCATGATCCCAGGGCCCTGGGACTGAGCCTTGAGTTGGGCTCCCTGCCCAGTGAGGAGTCTGCTTCTCCCTCTGCCTGCTGTTCTCCCTGTTTGTGTCTGTTCTCTCTCTCAAATAAATAAGTAAAATCTTTAAAAAAAAAATAAGTGAAAAAGCAGAACTATACATACCTCATGATCAAAATTTCATATGCATAGGGGTGCCTGGGTGGCTCGGTCATTAAGTGTCTGCCTTCGGCTCAGGTCATGATCCCAGGTCCTGGGATTGAGCCCCGCATCAGGCTCCCTGCTCAGTGGGAAGCCTGCTTCTCCCTCTCCCACTCCCCCTGCTTGTGTTCCCTCTCTCACTGTGTCTCTCTCTGTCAAATAAATAAATAAAATCTTTAAAAAAAATTTCATATGCATAGAAAAAAGCTTATAATGAAATATACTAAACGATTAAGAGGAATCATTTCTGGGTGGCAAAAAGTTTTTACTTCCTTTTTCTATTTTTCCAAATTTCTATAATGACCACTTATTTTATGCCAAAAAAAAGTCTTTAAAGAGCTTTTAATAGTGTGGAAAATGCACTTTACAGATAAGCAAAAAAAAAATAAAAATAAAAAAGATACAATGTAGATACAATATAGTGCACGTAGTTCTACCACAATTATATAAACCATGTATAGGGATAACATTGAAATAGTTGCAATACTCTGGTGAACTTAGGCATTTTTTCCTACCGTTATTACTCTTTCTTGTAGCCATTTCTTATGTGTATCATTTTCTACAATTGGGGGTAAAAATCTAATCCATCTGGATGAGACTCTGACCCCAAACATTAAAACAAGCATCTTCGGGTCTTTCCGCCTAACCCTGGATAGACTTGAGTGACGTCCCCTCTGCATCCTCTGGGGGACACTGTGGGCAGGTTGCAGTCCCAAGACCTCCATGGCCTCGCGGCCCTCCCCCTGCCACAGTGGATGGCCACTCACTCACCCTTAGAGGCTGACCTTTTCTCCTCTGTTACCCTCCCACTACATTACCACAGAGATTGATTGAAGGCAATCAATACGTATGAAAAACAATTGATTTTCTTCCCCCTTCCCCACCTCCTTTCTCTGAATGATTCTGTCTGCCATGCATACCAGGAATCACACCAGAAAGGAAGTGCTGTGTCTCCCGCCTTGGGACATTGGCTCCCCTCCCCCGCCCCTTCCTCCTTCCACACTTGATTTCAAGATCCGCTGCAGTGCTCTTTATCAACTTGGCAGATGCTACTGCCTCTTCCGGGCTTGGCTTGCCAGCATCCCATGCTGGGCTCCCCCTGTTTGCTGCTTCCCCCCTGCTAAGGTCCCCATGCCATCACCCCTCTTGGAGCCAGGGAGACTCAGGCTGCTGCTGCACTACCCTGTCACCGAAGGACCGGGAACTACAGCAGCTGGCTCACCAGCCTGGATCGTGCACCGCAGAGCCTAAAGAAAGGAGAGTTCTCAGCTTCAGGACTCAGTGAAGAATCTCCTTCACTTCTTCTCAAAACAGAGCAGCTCAGAGCTTTAAATGGATCCAAGTCTAGTGGGAACTCCACCAAAGCCCTTCACGGGGAGCCTCCTTCCATCCTGCAGACGGAACCTTGGCATTTACAGGTTTACCTTTTGCTATTTGGACCCAGGATGTCCGTCATCCAATGGGATTTGCAATTTTAAGGCAGGTGTTTGAATTGTTTGTGCTATATAACTGAGAGGGCTCAGCAAAACTGAGGGTGCACCCATGAAATGCTCATCTGGAAGAGAAACTCAGGCACTAAGAGGTGAAAGTGCTGGTCTGACATGCCCTGAAAGGGGCTGATTTCAGAGCCATATGGGAGCCCTCGGCCTGGTTGGAACAGAAGTTGATATGGATTTATTAAAACATAACAGTTTCTTGATACAGTGGGCTCTTTAACAAAGTCTCAATGGCTAGCCTCCCATCAATTTGGAAAACACAGACTCACAGACACACACACAGTTATTCATACCCTTAAACTGCACTGCTTGCCCTCACCCGTCATGGTATTCTGTGGAAATCAAATTTTTCCCATTGAGTCCTAATTGCCTGCTCCCCAAACACCAAAATCGGAATCTTCTAGGTGACCCTGCTTCTGGTGGACACCGGCAAGGGTCTGTTGATGGACATCTAACCACTGTGGCCAGACAGACCCATCCTGATCACATCAACTTTCCTCTCTTCCTTCATATTCTACCTACCTCCGTCTATCCCCATGCTGCTCCTCTTAATTCTTTTCCCCTAGTTTTCTGCTGTGCCATGGGTCTGCCTATGACACTGATGAGCACTGGTTACATCTCCAGAAAGGAGGCCATGCCACGCTGGGCCCGAAGCACAATCCACTTATCCCAGGAGCAGGCCCAGTTGACTCTGAGAAGAGCCCCTTGCGAGCTGCATGAACAGCACACGCCCCCTCTGAACAGAGCAAACAATCCCCTCTGCGCATATGTGCTTGCTACTAAAACTCCTTCAAGCTTGGCTCAGCAGTCAGGTGGTAAGCAGCAGGAAACTGGACAGATGGATGACAAGGCATGCCCAAGTGTCTGGAGGAGGGTTGAGTCAGGAAGTAGGAAGAAGACGGCTGTCTTGGGGAAAAGCTGGAAGAAGCCAGTGAGAGTCATTCTGTGAGATTCATTTCAGGGCACCAAGCAAAACCTTGCCAATCCTCTGACTGATGATCTGAATTCCATCTACAAAGTCAGTCCTGTAGGTCAAGGTTTAAACCCGTTAAGACACAAAGGCTTGGTAACCCTTTAAAAAGGGATCAGTATCTTATTCAGCTATGGAAGTGTCTCCATGTCCAGGAGGCTGGTTTTGTTCTAGAACAGGAGAGTAGTGGGCACCCTGGACAAGGAGAGAGGCTGCAAGACAAGGTGGGTGGGAGGAGCCCAGCCTCACCAAGAACACAGCACACTCCATGCTCCAGGCCACTATTTCTCCGGAGTCAAGGTCAACTTCTTCACTTCTGTTTTGTTTCCATTTGATTTCTCTTTTTCCCTCCTTGCCTGTCCTGCTCAGCATCTTCTCCACTCCCCATAGATTAGACCTCATTTCAGCCACAGTGGCAACAGGTTTCTCAGTGTGTCTTCATCAATAAACCTGGGCATGTGTCCCAAGGACTTCTTAGGACAGTTTTCAACTGAGCACTCCTTTCATGGGCTCTCACGCAGCATGCGGAACTTCTTTCCTCCTCCCTTCTTCCTGCCCTCCCTCTGTCCTCCCCTCCTTCCCTCCCTCCATTCTTCTTGCCTTCGATATTTATCAGGCACCTGCTTACGTGCTAGGCCCTGGGAGAAGGAAGATAAATAATACACAGACTAAACGTCCTTTCTCCTCTCGTGCAAAATACATTTCTCAAGCTAAGCCCAAGCTTTGAGACCAGCAAACACACGAGTTTTCATTCTGCTGCATCCCTTGACCCTGTCTCTGCCTCCCCTCAGTGGATCCTGAGCAATTAAATGAGCTCAATGCTTTGGTTTCTCTATTGATAGAACAGGGACAGTAGTAAAATAGAAAATTTATTTTTTTTCCCCTTGCAACCTTGAAGAGAAGCATCTTCATTCGTCTACAGTGCAGTGATTTGCATCCCTCCAGGAACTCATAGAAAACGAAGTGGTATTATTAAACACGCCAGTGAAAGATAGTTCAAAATTCAGAGAATGTCTTTCTATTTTGTATATGAATGCTTTGGTAAATCTACCCTAGAGATTGTGTTATAATAATATCTCATTTTAAAGTAAACTGAATCCATTATTCTAGTTTAATGCAAGAGAGTATTTAGGTATGTGTGTGATTTTTGTTTCCTCTAACTCATAATTTTCAAAGGAGCTTTCAATAACGATTCCCAGAAAAAAGTCTCTTGTGTCCCTAGAATGTCCACTGTCCAATAATTATTGTATCATCCAAAGCACGGGTTATACTGGGGATGTATAGGTTATTCTTTTGAGTGGCAGCATGTTGTAAAGAAAGAGAGTTAGAATGAAAGCCCTGAGACCCAAGTTCTAACGTCAATATTGCTATTTACTAATCCCATGTCTCTTTTAGTTAAGGTTCTTTTGGTCGCCAGCAACAGAAATCAACTGTAAATGACCTTTATATTTTTTTATGAAGAACTCACTGGAAGGACATTGGGGTATCTCATGAACCTGAAGAGAGAGCTGAATAAGACACATAAAGAGAAGGCACAAGAGTGGCTGTAGTCACATAGCATCAGGGGATGCTGCCCTTCATGGACTTGACCTCAAGAACCCTTCAGGCTCTGTTTTCAAAGCCATACTCTTAAAAAAGACATTAATAAGCCCAGTGTGAGACCAGGATTGAGAGGCTACCTGTCTCTGAGGCCTAACCCAGGAGAGACCCACCAGAGTAGGACTACAGCCCAGCCATGGCCCTGGGGGGCCTCCCCCTAGACTGCAGCCATTCCCAGAAAAGAGAGACATCAATAGGGCTGGGAGTCATTCCCAAAGGCCTCTGGCAGGGTCTTTAGGCAAGTGACCTAATCCCTCTGCCAGGTCTTTAGACAAGTGACCAAATCCCTAACTTCTAATAAAGTTAGAAGTTGGACTCTATTATTCCTAACATCCCTCTTGCTTCTTTACCCTGTAGTTAGTGGTGGTGGGCCCTAGTGTTTCTTGAAAATAGTAGTGGGCATCTTTAGACCACTTTCAATATTTCCAAAAATGCAACAGAAATTTTTTTTTTAAGCCTGCCCAGACACACTAAAAAAATTGTTTCAACTTATGGCCCAGAATTATTTTAACACAGTGGGAGAGCAATGGTCTTATACAAGTCGGAAGCTCTTATACAATACAAATACAAAATTGTATACTTGTATACAATTATTGTATTATTGTATACAATAATTACAGTAATATTAATTACTGTAAGAGAGGTAAATAATTGTTCAGTAATTAACTTGATTGAAAAAAAATGTGTGAGTCCTTCAAAGCAAAAAGCATTGGCACCCTTAACCTATGTTGTCCGAGGAAGCTTAATTTATTTGGGGGAAGTTGGGATAAATTTTCTCATCCACACATAAAAGAGAACTTTGTAAAATAAGGAACTTGTGGCTACCCCTAGTCAGCCCACAGAAGAAAAGCCCATACACACTTAGCCATCAGTGTCAACATCCAAAGTGAGCAAGAAGACAAACTCACCAGGAAGTCTGTGAAGGAAGAACGTCACGTTTTATCTCAGAGAACCTGTCATAAAAGCACTTACCCTCTTTTAAGGAACTCCAAAGGAGAACTTGAAACCAAATAGACTTGTGATTACTTTTTCTCAGTGCATGGACATTCACAATTAAAACACATTAAAATAACAAGTAACCCTAATGGATTCTTACATCCTAAATATTCTAGATGATTTTTTTGTATAGAAAATCACACCTTCACTTGAGAAACTTAACAGCAGAAAACCAGTTGATCTCCCCATAGCACCAAGTTGAATGTCAGGAGACCTGGCTTATAGTTAGCCCTATGCTTCTGGTAACTAGAGTCTTGCCCATGGATCACTTTTCCCCTCTGAGCTTCAGCTTCCTCCTCTGTAGACTGAGATTCTCAGTATGAGGCTCTCTAAGACTCTTGCTCTAATTTTCCGTTATTAAAATGGCATATACTACTCAAACACTCTAGGTGATTAATATGCACTATGCCCCTTAGTCCCCAATAAGAACATACCATTTTCAATTGAGCTTTATGAAAAGAGGAAACTGGTGCATAGGGAGGCCAGGCTAGGGAGGAATAAGGTCAGAGGTCTGTATCTAGAAAGACACACTCAGCCTTGCTCAGTGGGGCACTGGATGTTTCCTCTCACATCACTCTTCTCCAATTTCTTCAGCACAATCTGAGCAGACGCTTGCATGCGCACTTCTTTTCATCTTCCCCCTGAATCACCCCTAATCACCTCAGTTACTTGTCTCTAAATTGCCTGCAATTTGTCTTCATCTTTCTGGAACTGAAGAACAGAAGAGATGATGGTAATATGTCTTCCAGGTGCAGTTTCCTTGGAGCCCCCTGAACAGGGAGGTACGCTTCCTTCACGGAAGTCCCCAGGGAGTCCCCTACAGCAGAGGATCAGGTCTGTCTGGACAGTGCTGGCCCAAAAGGTAGGAAACCACAGGCCTCAAAGATAGTAAGAACCCGAGGAGGAATAAATGCCTAACAAATGAAGGGGTTTTGGGGAGACAGAACTCAGACCAAAGGTTAAAGAAACTGGAATTCGCTCACCTAAACATAATAAAACTGATAAATTTTTGTAGACAATTCTCTATCAGACTCTCACAGTTCTGCATGTTTTGTAAGTAGGGTGCAGACTGTCCTTTGTTCCAGACCACCTTTCTAAAAATGTTTACATAGCGAACAGCCCTGGAAGATAGAGATGGGGTCTCACTCCAGAGCAAAGGGCAGGCATGTTTACTGTCTGTTATAAAAGATTTGGGTTTCCTTGGCTCAGGGTTCTTCATCTACTATGGAACTTCCTGTATATACAGGTATCATCTGACCACCTTCATTCCCACCCTGTAGGAAATGGGGCTCAGGAGGCCAACACAAATATGTTGACAAAGCTACTGCTTTTGCCATAGTAATGTCTTTCATCTTTAATCCAGGAATCTCATGTCTTCTGCCAACCTGAAACAGTAACAGGCTAACTTACTAGGTTGCAAGTAGAGTAAAATCTCAGTCTCTCCATAAGTCTTGACATGAATAGGCTTCAGAACAAGTTTTGAAAAAAAGAATAGTGTATCTTCAAAGAGAGGTCAACAAACTATTTTCGCCTGCCTGAGAACCTAAGAATATCTCCTAAACATAGGAAAGAATCCAGTCTTTTAAATTGCCAAATTTGCTAATACTTGTATGTCTTGCCTAGGGCAATTTTGGACTCTCCTCTTCGAGAATATTTTAGAGGATAATCTAGATACCCATCCATGTAACATACATCAGGCCTAGATATACCTGAATACAAAGGCACAGGCAGGCACCAACATGGCCTTCCTAATGCTAGTAATGACCTAAAAAAGCAACTCTGCCCATGTACAGGAGCTCAGCCTGGTTCTTTGTCCACAGGAAATATCCACAACATGTGAAGCTTTCTTCAATCAGTTAGCTCAGAGTTGGTCAACCCTAGTGCGAAGTCTCCATGATTCCCATGACTCGGTTAGGACCCATGAGCGAGTGTTCAGGACCCAGTCCTGAAACAAGCCTTTTACAAAGTGTGTCCTCCCACTGTAGCTTTTGGCCTTCTTGGGGAAGCTTCTAGTGAATTCAGAAGGTCACCAGAGTAGGGAGATGATCTCCAGGAACCAGAAGCTTGGAGGGCTCTTATCCTCTTCACTTTATTCCCCTCTCTTCTGTCCTTCCCCAAAGGTCCTCCATGGCAATGGCTCGGTGAACGACTAGGTAAGAGCTTGGGCAGCCCTAATGACGCATCGATTCCCAGATGCCAGCAGACTATGAAGGGGCTGATAAGGATAGCACAGAGCCCTGAGCACCATGGAAGGTCTAACATACTCACTTCCTTGCTAAACACAGAACTTCCAATGACCACAACCTTATACACATCCTTTCCGATAAAGAACTCAAAGCCTTTCCCATGACATTTCCTAGACACATCCATGCCATTGGCACTACTTCACCTTTCCATGGGACTTTTCCTCTTCCAAAGCACGGTCATCTCATTTGACTCAAACAAAACCCTACTGTCATGGCAAATATTAAACCCATCTTACAGATGAATACAATGAAGCTTATAGAGGTTAAAAGTGATGACAGGGGTCACAAGGTGGTTATGTGGCAGAGGTGAAACTGGAACCCACCTGCCTGATTCCAGCTCCATGACCCTTTCTGCTATGCCATGCAGGAAGGGGATGCAGGCTACAGCCAGAGGAGAGATGTTATTCCCATTTTATAGAAAGGCAAGAATCAACTGACTTGTCAAAGGTCACAATCTGTGTGAGTTGCAGTGAAACCAGAACTAGATACAAAGTCTCTAGGATCTGTAGTCCCAGCTCTTTCCCAATGACCACTTGTCTTGCCAGGAAGGATAGGGATATGTCTGTAAAAGGAAAGCATCTGTGAGAGGCTGAGCATGTGGCTGAGCTGAGCACTGAGCGCCCCAAGTCTGGACACCAGGGACCTATAGAGGGATATTTGTCCTTGGTCTCTTGCAATGCAGTTCCCATCTTTGTTACACTGTGGTGGCAAAGCCATGGCTTTAGCATCTGACCAACTACAGTTTGAGTCCTATCTCTGCTATTTGCTCTCTTTGAGACCTGGGTCAAATGACTTAACATTTTCCTCAGTATCCTCCTCTGTTAGATTGTATAGTTGTAATGACCATCTCATAGGGAGACTGTGAAGAAAAGCAATCAGGTACATATAGCAATAAGTAAGTTGGCACTGGTAATATCAACCATGAGGTGGGGAGCTGGCAGACGGCAGGAGGTTCCAAGGGGAAAGGAGAGGGAAGGCAAATAAAACTGGTGACACAGACAAAAAAGCTTGTCCTCAGAGTCCTGAACTATAACGTCCAGAATATTCTACGGAGTAGGGAACCACAATGTCACCCTCAGCCCTCTGGTCAGCCCTTTCTTCTAACTTAACAGGCAGATCTGGCTCAGCTGCTAAGAAATCTATAGCTCTGGGAAGTACCCATGAGTCAACCCGTTCTCTCCTCTGCCTTTGCCCCTGGGGTAGGTGTCAGATTTGCAGCACTGCTATAGGACTCCAAGCCTGTGCCAGCCTCTAACACTAGAAAAAAGCTGCATTTTCTCTGTGAGTTGAAGGCTGTGGGCTGAGCCCAGGAGAGACAGGAGGCAGGGAAATGAGCCTACTGTACTGGACACTCTGCTCATCAAGGTCCAAGACACTGAACCATCCAACCATGTCAAAGAAGGCAAGGAGAAAGTGTTTTTATAGACATAAAAATAGAGTCTTGATCCTTTTTCAAATCACTCCAGCTCCTGTATCTAATGCACCATCTCCATAATAGTAGAAGACAAAAGGCAGTAGAAAATATTGGTTGTTGGATCTTTTTGTAAGAAAAGCCTGGCTTGGAGCTGGCTAGTTTTTATTATCTGCAAGATGAGCCCAGACCTTAGACAGAGACATGAGACCTAGAGGGTAGAGTGACTTGTCCATGGTTACCCAGCAAGACTTGAGAGAACTAGACCTAGAACCTAAGCATCCTGATACAAACCCAGTATTCTTTCTACCACAGCCACACCGCCTCTGGGAAGCCCTCCTTCATAAAACTAAGATGGGAAAACTGGCTTCTGAACATCTATACTGCCATCAAGCTTATACCCCTCTGCCCTGCCCTTAAGAAGAAAAAATGAACCATAATGAATGTTTGCCCATCCTCCAACCCTAGAAGGAAAGCTCGAGAGAACAAGAACCACTCTTCAACTATTCAGCCCAACCCCCAGAACTGCGTGGGCCATTATAAATAAAAGCTTGACCACCCACATTTTTAAGGTCTTACACAGAAATTGGACAGCATCTAAAGGAAGTCACTCATATGCATAAGTAAAGGATAGTAAAGTCAAGCTGAGGAAAGCTGAGGAAAGGAAATCTGTCTGGCTCTTAAGTTACAAGATTCTATAACCCTTGGGATTAGGACAAGCTGGCCTGGAGAACAGAAGACCAGGGGAGATGAAATAAGACTTTCATAATTGCCTTCAAGTTGAAAGAATTACAGACAGGGATGACCAGGCAAAGATGAACCAAAAAGAAACAAGCTTCTCTTGTATAAGGATGATTCCAAAAAGACATCGCTGAGAACTTCCAGACTACAAAAACAGTATGTCAGGAAGTCAAGAAAGAACACAGGGCAGAGAAATCAGTTGCTTTGACCTGAGAAACTTTCTTTCAGCCCAAGGGTACCAAGAGAAGGAGAGTGTTGATGGTAGGAGGGGAATAAATGATTACTGTTTTGGGGTCACCATGCAGTTGACTCTGCAGTCCTGCTCAAATGGCCAAATTGGGACCATGTCTCCCCTGACCAAGCTCCTCTATCTCCTCCTTGGGTGAGATAAAAACATGGTCAGGTAGAGCATCTCCTCCTTTGAACATGACGTTGCTGGAGGAGAGCCCAGGCTTAGATCTCCTTTCCATCACAGACTTGTTAATGGGAGTGGGTGGTCTATACCAATAAGATCCAGGGTCTCAGCAGAAGACTGGGCACCCCACAGTGGCCTGTTTCCTACACAGAAAGGAAGAGCTGGGGGGTGGGGATGGGGGCAGGGGCAGAGAAAACTCTGGCAACAGAGTCTCCTCTTCTTTTTCCCTCTTCTCTCCCTCTCTCCCTGCTCAGTGTCCACACTAATGAAAATAAGCCTGCACAGCTTCTTCAGCAGCCCAAGAATTCGTTCAGAACAATTTGGAACCAATTGAATGAACAGGAATAAACGAGCAGATATTGCAGTTTATGGCTGGCTGCTCTAAGGCCCCAGGCAGTGATTAGAGGCCCATGGTCCTTTTTATGCCCACAGCAAGAAATTTGGTCCAGTTAAGAGCTCTAAACAGGAGGTGCAGTGGTGAGGAATAGGATGGGTAATTATACTCTGGGTTAATACTGGGGTGGTGGCCATGCCACCCAGACCTGAGAAATAATTAAGTGATTGAGTAAAAGACTGAAACAGTGGGAGGCAGTGATTGCTTTGTTAGGCCCATGGATATACAGAGATGAAGTATCCTCGTGGGAGGGAAAGCCAATTGCTACTCCTGGTAGACCTTGTCTGCTGTTGGACTCTGTCCCAACACTGATTCACTCTTCCTAAGCAGAAGGGAAAACAAGTGTCTCTCTCTCTCTCTCTCTCTCTCTCTCTCTCACACACACACACACACACACACACACACACACACACACACACACTTCCCTGAAATGACACTTACCCTCTATACCTCTTCCTCCACCACCATTGCTGGGAGCAGACAGTGACACTGACTTTTATGTGTGTCCTCCCCTGCAGAAAGGATGGGTTTGGTCTCTCCGTGATCTTTCACCAGCTCTTTCTTGTGGTCAAGGACACAGATTTCTAAGATGGCTCTCTAGTGTCATGGGAACATTTGTGGCTTTGGGAAAGACATTTTCTCTAGGCCAAGTAAACAGCTCCTTTGGAGACTGGAGTCTACAACCTTGAACTCAGAAGCAGAGAAACTGTTGAGCAGACTGGGTTGACCTTGACTGAGCATCTGCACCTCAGTAAAGCATTTAGCAAAAGACCCCTGGATCAGCATAAAGAAGCAGTCCATCTTCATTAGGATAACCTACGTCCTTGGGGATTTTGCTTCCCACCACTATTCTGAAAATAAAACCAAAGACCATGTTTTCTCTAAAACCCCCACCACACACATAACTTTTTTCTGCTTTGTAGTCCCAGCACTGAACCTATAAAAATGAATAAGATGCGGTTCCTGCTCTCAAGAAATTAAAGCCTACTAATGGAGGTAGGTTTGCAAACATCATTTTGGAGGCAGGTAGGGGATAGTACATGAATAAAGGAAAGGGACACCTAATCCAGCCATGGGATGGGTAAAGGCATCATTGTGTCATGTCAGCTAAGTCTTGAAAGATGGGGTGGGGGGGGCAGGAATTAGCCAAGAAAAAAACAGCACTGCATTGGTTGCTCTAGACAGAAAAAACCACACAAGCAAAATCATACAGGTAAGAAATTGTGTGGCTCAATTGGAAAATGACCATTGGCCCCTTATTATTAAAATACAAGTTATGGTGCGGATACATTTGCAAGGTGAAGTCAGCAAACGCTATGCTAGAAAACATAGACTTTATCTAATAAATAATCAGTGCCACTGAAGGATTTCAAAGTCTGTATAGGGATGGGGAACGGGGGAAGGGGGGATGTAGCCAGGTTTGAATGTTTGCAGAATGAATTTGAGGGAGACCAGGGGCAAGGAGATGAGTTAGGAAGCTATGAGAAAAGTCCAGCCTGGTTGAGACATGGTGGAGTTCTGACCCAGGGCAGCTACCTTTAGCGAGAAGAGGGGAAAGATTTGGGAAATCCTCAGAGGAGGAAGCTGGGCTTGCTTGGATGCAGGTCATGACGTAGGCACAAAAACAAGGAGGGCTGCCACATTTCTGGCCTGGATGAGACTGGGGTCAGAGGGAGGACCAGCAGGAAGCAAAGACAGGGAGAGAGTAGGATGGGTTCCATCTGACCACGTGAAGCCCGAGGGCTTGGGGCGTACCCAAGTAGGAAAATTCCCAGGAAACATAAGGTCCAAATCACCGTTCTCTGTCACCGTGCAGCCTGGTCACTTCGGGGGCGGACATTAGCCTCTCTGGGCTTCAGTTTCCCTATCTGTAAACTGGAATACTCCCTTTCTACAACTCACCTTCTGGAAATACACCGTGAGGACCAAACATGAAAACGTATCTCCAGCACATCGGAAACAAAGCTGTTGAGGAATTTAAACCGTCTCTGTGTTGGGCGTCCTTAGGTTTCCTATTACAGCAAAATGATGTCAAACGATGAACTCATTTTGCCATAGGTCTGCTCTTTGTGACTTTTAAAATGTGTCTGAAAGCTATGCAGGTTTGACAAGGGTGTTGGCTTGCCTTTAACTCTTTCCCCTTTTGGTGCCATGGAGGGACAGGGAGGCATATCCCAGCACGTGTGCACTCAGAGGGACCTCAGAGCCACGTGGTCCAATGCCCTCGTTCACAGATGAGGATGCCACGGCCGGAGAGAGGAAGGGACTCACCTGAAGAACACAGGTCATTAGCAGCAAAGCAAGCACCAGCAGACAGATCATCTGACCTTCACTGCCATCTTCTGAAACCCTACTTGTCAGGGGCGGTATCTGTGGTGATGCCAAGGCCAAGGCCATGGGCCTCCACTCCACCCAAGGAAGAAAGAGCCATCAGGGTAATTGTTGCAAAGCTCTCTGAAGTCCCAAAGAGCTAGAAAAAAATACAGAAGGCCCATATTAATGAGTCTCTCCCTCTTCATCTCAAGCCCAGGACATTTTCTAGATTTAAATAACATAAGACTAACGTGGATGGAACCAGTGACGGAGAGGAACACTTGAGATGTAGAACCTTGAGTCAGTTAGAGCCCCCGGGGCAAGGGTGGGGGCAAAAGGGAGCAGGTGAAGCTCAGAGACTCAATAAAAAGTTTTCAGGTGGGTGGGGCTGCAGGCTGGGAGGCAGGAAAACAGGGCTGACCCGAATGGGAGCAGAGCCCCCCGCCCACCCAGTGTGAGCCAGGACGGGATGGCCGGAGGGGACCCTGCGAGGCAGGTGGAGGACAGAGCATACCCAAGACCCTCAGTCCTGTAGGGCCTGGACCTAATGTGAGGGGGTGGATCCTCCCAGCCCCTACATGCAGCCCCACACACATAGGGGGTTCCCCGAGAGTGAGCCAGCCCCCAGGAGATGATCCCCCTGTAGAGGACTGCAGGAGAGCCCCTCGCAGATCCACACGCACACTCGCATTTAAAGGATCTGAGAAGCGAAACAGATTTGTCTATAGCGGGACTTCTCAGATCCCAATTTGCTTGGCTTACACTGTTTTCCAAAGCCGTCTGACCACAGGATCCTGTCGTCACAGATGTCACCCCGGGAGACACAGCTGGAAGCCATGCCCTGACACTCCTCTCTTTTGTCTTCTGGTAGCCTCCCCACCGACCCCCCGAAATGATACATTTGCCTCTGTTATGATGGCTCCGAGTCCCTGGGTGCCAGGGGCCTTAATAAGGACTTGAGTCATTTCAACCTGTTTTGTCAAACACCCAGGCCACTCCAATGACTCAAAGTGAAAAGCCTAGTTTTCTGGGGAGGATTCAGACCAGAACTCAGTTTAATTCAGTGTTGCAGGTACTTCCTGAAGACCACGTCCTTCACACTGTAGTAGATGGTCAAGAAGCCATCTTGCGGGGGAGGGGGAGGCAGAGGTGGGGTTTAAAGCGGCAGAGGAGAGAGGGTGACCAAACAGGTGTGGGGCGTACTGGTGAGGGTGGGGAAGCCGGATGGCTCAGTGCGGGTTCCATGTGGGGTGTGCGGAGGTAAGCTGGTCGAGGGGGTCACTTGTGCACAGAGATCCTGGACCCCCCGATGACTGAGGGGGTGGCCAAATCCCCTCGCCTTGGGCATGGTAGCCTGGCAAAGACAAGCATTTCTGTGAATTACATCAAAACGAAAGACCTAGCTGCTTATGGACAGAGGAACAAATCTTCTTCCTGCTCTTGGGAGTGTCTGATTCTAGGGCAGTTTCAGGAAGGAGAATTGCTCAGTTGAAAGCAATTATGACGTGTTCACAAGAGAAGACAGTGACCCAGCATCCAGGACAATTCCCTACAAACCAAATAGCTTCTCAAAATCTGTCCCCTGAAGGAAGTCAAGCCTGCTTATTAACAAAACCCTCAAGGCTCATTTTCGTTCCCCAGAGCATTCTCCCGGTGAGGGCCTGCAAGTTTGTCACCTGGGGGGGTAGGGGTGGGCGGTTAGGCCAGCCCCTCCCTCAGGCAACTTGGCCACAAGTGCCCTGCTGACCGCTCCCCAGCAGCCCAGGCCAGGTGACCCGACGGGCTCTCTCCCAACCCCTGGACTGTCCCTCATCTCCCACTTCTCCTCATCACCGGACAATGGCTCCCTTATTAGTCGGCCTCCTCCCCGTCCACAAGCCTTTATTACAGTAACTATGGAGTCAGCCTCTGACAAGAAGGAAAAGAGCAATTAGAGGCTTTTGTCTCTGCTGGGCAGCCTGGCTGACATCACTCTCCCTTCCCCCGCATCTCAGGGCCCATGGTTAACCCCCTTCTCTCCCTGCTGCCTGCCGGTCAGAAAGTCGAGCCAGGGACACACAGAGAAATGAGCTGCGGCCCCCACGTCCAGAGGGGCAGGGCCCTCTCTCGGGACCTTGTGAGAGAAGGGAAATGTGCTGGGCAGCCCAGAACCTACCAAGGGGCCCAGATACTTGCTGAGATCCCTGGGCAGCTCACCACCTCTCCCCAGCCAGTCCCAGTTCCACGGCCATCCCCTCGCAGTGGGGGAAAGACCGCAGGGCCGGGGCCAGACCGCCGCTCCCTGCTGCCCCGTTCCCATGGCACGGCCTACGCTGAAGTCACCCAGTCCAGGCCAGGCCGGGCTTCACGCTGAGACAGAGGCAAGCTGGACAGCCCCACAGATGTTGGCCGTTCCCATGGCTTCAAGATAACCACCAGATCTTAGAAGATGTCGTGAATCTCCAAGCTATTACGGGGCACCTACTGTGTGTTAGGCAGTGAGGAGAGAGAGCAGAACACAAGACACACTCTGCCCTTGTCCCTGTCCTCACGGAGGAGATGGACATCGAACCAGTCACTGCTCCTAAGGAGAGGCCAGGAGAGACTCCAGTAGGCGCACCTCATCCAGTGTCAAACATCATTGACAGCTACCCGCAGAAAGTGAGGTTTGGGTTGAAACTAGAAGGATGGGCAGAAGTTAACCGTGGTAAGTGGGTGATAGGGTTGATGTGTGGAAAGGCCCCAGGCTGGGGAAGAAGGCGGCCTGTTTTGAGGAAATCTCAGGGCCCAGCAGGCTAGAAGGGAGCAGAGGCGGCCAGAGACTAGAAGGCACAGGGGCTGAGCCGCCTAAGCCTGCACCCCTGTCCCCTCTTCCCATGCACCGCTGGAGAAGCCTCTGTGGGCTATTCCAGGAAGCTGTCAGCTAGCTTCTGCTAAAACACCCCCAGTGAAGGAAGCACACTGTGGCCCACTTGGGTACAGCTGCATTTGGTGGAAATGTCTTCCTTAAATTAAAGTGAAATCTGCATCAGGGTGCTGAACAGGAAAGAACTTAGGGTTTTGAATTCAGACAGACGAGCTTCAGATGCTATCTTAGCCGCCTGTCAGCAGTAGGAGCACATCCAAGTCATGTTAACCTGTCTGAGCCTTTGTTTCCTCATCTGTGAAATGGGGAGATACTGTCTACCTTCCGGTGGTGCAGCGAGGATGAAATGAAAGGAGGTATGTACAGCGACTTGCCCAGAGCTCAACAAACATCAAACATCTTTTCTTAGCCATTGGTCCTCTCTCCCTCCGAAATGTGTAGCATTCATTCACACAGATGAGCCTTCATATTTCTTAAGGTTTCCTAAATCTCATCATGCCTAATTCCTTGGACCATTCCTCACACGACATGGTTTCTAAGCCCTTTACCATCTGTTCGCACATGGGAAGTGAAGGAAGGTGTCAACGCTAATTAGCAGAGACCTCAGGATTACTACATCCCTAAATGTCAGCTGCATGAGGGCAGGGTCCATCTGCCTCGTTCACCACTCTATCCCCAGCACCCAGCACAATGCCCAGCACACAGTAAACACCCAGTATACGCTGATGAGTGAATGACTGAAGTCTGGGCATGATGCTTCTAACAGAGCAGCCTGATGTATTCTCCATTTTAAAGAGTCTGTGTCATTCTCTTGACTCATCCCAGGCTAACAGAAAACGCGAACCCCAAGACTTTCACACATGAGCCACTATTTTATCAAGCCGCCTTCATCCTGTCTTCCTTCAGTTCATTTCTGAAAGAAAGGCAGGCCTTTGATTTATCCCTCCTACCCTTTTTATCTTGTTAGATTCAGTCCATTGTGCTGGCCTGCCCAGACTTTTTTTTGAAACTCCACTTTGTCATCCAACATATTAGCTCTCCCATCTAGCTTTGCTCCATCTATCAATGTGTTAAGCATGCCTCCTATGTCTTCATGTATCTGAGGACAGAATGTCAGAGAAGACAGACACGTCGTACGGTTCTTTAGGGAAGTGGACAAGCCTACCATGACTCAGCACTCAGGACTTCCTGGTTGGTGTCAGTTCATTAGTCAACACATCTTGCAGACAACTGTTCAACCAGTAAGGAAATCACCATTTACCACATTACACTCCATTTTGTTCACAATGACACTACAAGAGGCACTGTCAAATCCCCAGCTCAAATAAAACTCCCTGTTCTATTTACAACTATCATATGCAGCACCTCCCAAGCTCTGAGCCGACTGCGCACCATCTCATTTTGCCCTCACAACAAGGCCACAGGTACCTTCTGTGCAGGGCCAGGCAGTGGCTAAGCAAGCCCAGGTTTGAGTCCTGACTCGGCCACTGACGGCCAGGCGACACTGGGCAGTGGATTCAGCAGAACAGACCATCTGCTACAATGAATGCCTCCAAAATCTCAGTGGTTTAACACCAGAAGGTTTACTTCTTGCCCATGTCACAGCCAATCCCATGGGTGACCTTCCACAGGCTGGTGTGGGAACCCAGGCTCCTGACATCTAGTGGTTCCTCTTCATAAGTCTCCCCTGGGTCTTCTCCATTCAGCCAAAGTGCAAAGACAGGGTGGAGAAGGCCAAAGCAGTCATAGTCCTGACAGACCATCCTCTGCCCACATTCTATTGGCCAGAACGAGTCACATGACCAACCTCAATGTACAGGAGGCTGGGAAACGTCACAGGGGCACGTTATAGGTGGCAAGCAGTCTGACCTACTTACTCATCGATGTCATTGACCTGACAATGTTTCCTGCCTCATTATGTCTATATTAGTCAAGGTGCTCAGATATAGACAGATAAGAGATAGATGCATAAATATGTAGACAGAGATACTTTAAGGAATTGCTTGTGTGAGTGTGGGGATCGGCAAATCTGAAATCTGCTGTGCAGACTGGCAGATTGGAAATTCTGGCAGGAGCTGATGTCACAGACTTGAGTCCAAGGGCAGTCTAGAGGCAGAATACCTTCCTCTTCCGGGACCTCAGTATTTCCTCTACAGTTAAGCCTTCAACTCATTGGAGGGGGCCGCCCTGTATTATGGAAGGTAATCTGCTTTTCTCAAAGTCTACTGATTGAAATGTTAATCTCATCTAAAAATACCTTCACAGCAACAACTAGACTGGTGTTCGACTAAACAACTAGGCACCATAGCCTAGCCAAGTTGACACATAAAATTGGCCACACCTGAAAGCTACATACAGCCTCAATTAAACCAGTTCGCGATATATGACAGGCACTCAGAAGTGTACCTGTGAAGAGATCATGCAGATGTGAGACCAGAAGTGGAGCTGGTTCCTGGCTGGAGATGCCCAGAGCAATGCTTTTCTTCCCTGTGATCATGGACACCTCCATGATTACCAGCATCAGTCTAGGTCAGTGTGACCTGACCACGAAGGCTCTCAGTGGCAAGGCTGGGCCTGCTCACACTCTGCCATGTGCAGGAGGCTCTCCTTTGAGCATCGGTCAAGAGTCATCTGGTCAGGCAGGGGATGGTGAAGCTGAGCCAGAGACCCCAGATTCAGCTCCCAGGCCAGTCACAACACAAGCCCTCAGAAACTCAGCTACCCAGTGGCCTATAAGTACATGTGGGTAATTTCAGTCTGCAGGACCAAGCAAGAAAGTGTGACTGGGGTATGTGAACCCTCTCTAGAAGGGAGCAACCGAAACGCATCTTGGGGTAGCAGGCCAGAAGCCAAGAAAGCAGAGAAGCATAATGGGAGTTTGAGGCTGACCCTGTTCCCTGCTCCCGGCTCTTCCATGAAGTCCTTGGCTGCCCTACTGAGTTTTTGTCCAAGCTGAGTCATCAGCACCATCTCTTGGTGCTCCCTCCAGCTAAACTGAATCCTGGACTACAATTGAAAAGACCTGGATCTGGGGTCATGAAGTCATCAATGATGCTGGGGAAATAAATCACTGACTCATCTTGAGTCCCAGTTTTTCACTCTGCAGCACGGGACTAATTTCCACCAATCCAACCAGCTGCACATGATGCAGTTTCAACATGTCTTTGAGAGCATTTTGAAAAGCACTGAGTACTACACAAATGTGCAGCGTTAACACTGGCTTACTACGTCGAGGACAGAGACTTGAGGCAGTTCCCATGGAACAGGCGTCTCTCCCCCATCCCATCTGGTACAGACCTTGGCAGTGATGCTCGCAGACAGGGGTTCTACAGTGTTGTCTGCTCATGGCCATGGCGCCCAAGGCTGTTCAAAGCAGACTGCAGCTGGCTCCATCCTGGTCACCAGGCATTTCAGCTACATGAAAGGAAATTGAGGAACAAGGCTCCAATTTACGCATGCTGGGGTAGGCACAATGATGCCCTTCTCCCAGTGGTGCCCACGTGCTAACCACCAGAGCCTATGAATATGTCAGCTTACATGGCAAAAGGGACTTTGCAAATGTGATTCAGGTTAAGGCCCTTGAGATGGGGAGATTAGCCAAGATCACCCAGGTGGACCCGATCTAACCATGGAGTCCTTAATGATGGAGAACCTTTCCTGGCCGTGTTCCGAGAGGTGCGACAACAATGACTTTGAGGATGGAGTAAGAGCCAAGAGCAAGCGATGCAGGAAGGCTGCCTCTAGAAGCAGGAGAAGGCAAGGAAGCAGATCTTCCCCTTGAGGCTCCAGTTAGGAATGCAGCCCTGCCTACACCAGGACCTCAGCCTGGCAAGACCCACGTCAGGCTAGTCACTTAAAAAACATAAGGCAACACATTGGAGTCACCGTAAGCAGCTAAGCCTGCGATTATTTTTTAGAGCGGCACTAGGGAGCTAGTAATCGTGCCAAGAAGATGATGGAAGAAGCAGCTCATGTGACCTGCAGTGAAGATGGAGGTGTGAATAGAAAACCATAGGCCCCTACTCCCTGGACCGGTTCTCCTCCCCTCCTCTCCTCTTTAAGTAATCACCACCGGGCTTGAGGAGAAAGTGTGCGGGCAGGGAGCGACAGGAAAGTAATTTCCAGATCAGAATTTAGAATTTACATCCGTTTCGGTGCTGGGCCTACCTTCACGATCTCAGTGTGTTTCTGGGTTTTTGTGTGTACAACAGACAGGAGACTATGAATGCCTTTCCTATATCCCTCCCCATTCTAGGAAGGGAGAACCTGGCTTCCTGCCTCCTCCCTCCAGCCAGCATCTACCCAGGGGCAGTCCCACACCATGGCCTCTCCCCTGTGCCTCCTTCCCACCCCAGCCAGGGCCAGCAGCCATCCCTGCCCAGCTTAGTCATCTCCTTAGAGTGATGAACGCCATCATTAGGAGCCTTTCATTAGCAGCGGCTTGCACGCAGCTGATGTTGATTTGATAGAATCCAATTTAGCATCCCACTCTGGGCTCTGCTCCATAAGCATTTGGGTTTAGCATGTACAGGCAGTTTGATGCTGTCTTGATGGCCTTTTAAGCGGCTGAGAAAATTGCTGGCATGGCAATTCGGTAGCAGGCAGGCTCCTGGTGGGGGTGGGGAGCTGCAGGGATGGGGGAAGGACCAAGGGGGCATTTCAGCCTGTGTCTGTAAAAGGCAGCTAAGTGTTTGGGAATCATCCATTTAAAGGGCAGAGAGAACAGACAGAACCGCCAGAGTGTCTGAGGGGCTCCACCAGTGAGATTTCACCAAGGTGCCTCCTTCTGTTGGACACAGCACTGCCCTCAGCCAAGATACTCATCATCCCACGCCCGTGAACGCACGTTACCATCCACAACATGCCCTCCTACGTTATCTCATTCTTATGGTGAGCCCCAACAAACTGTCAGGCTAACAACTGAGGATGTCATTACCCTGTCTTGCAGACGTAAAGCCAAGGCTCAGGTGCAGATGCCGGAGATGGGCACAGAGGCGCTGGTGGCTGAGAGAGCGCGGGGCTCGAGATACAGGAATAATTACTGTAAACGTGCAAGAGTGGGCACCAACTTCCTCGACTCCATTTCCTGATGCCCCAGTGACTCACTGAGCCTCACTTCTGGCCCTTAACACAGAGGGCAACCCTTTACCCATTTCCTTCCTTGGGGGCTGCTGGACGTTGAATGGGAAGGCCAAGTGCTGCCGGTTCCTTGAGGGAAGCATAGAGTTCCCAGAGCATGGTGATGTGCCGATAAATCCTGAACCTCTGGCTCTCCAACTAAAAAAGCCCTGGCTTGTAGCATTTGCCCATTTACCTGGTTTGAATACTCCCACTATGCCATTTTTAAGATGTCACCAAATGCAGAAGTGAGAAGGGGTGTTCACCCTGGGCTCTGAGGGCATGAGCAGGCTCAACCACAACAGTGCTAGCAGGCTGTGACGTTGTTCTGAATTTGTGCCCATTTTACAACTGAACAAACTGAGGTCCGGAGTAGTTCTGAGACTAATAATGATTCCTTTGCCCCCAACAATAAGCCATGGAATGCCCAGGATGCCATGCCTCCCTTCTGTGGAAAGACATGCCGCCTGAGATCCAAAAGAGTCGAGCACAGGCCAGAGCCAGGGCCTGTTCTCCGCCTGCGGCCCGCACGCCGGGTTCGACGTGAGCCTTCTCCTTGGGAGAGGCTGAGGGCACGACTGAGGACACGAGTGGCAGGTGAGGGCAGGCCAGCTGCTTCCCGAGGCAGCAGGGGAGGAAAGAGGAAAGCTCTTCTTTCCAGCGCAGTCTGATTTTAGTTCAGGAGCCTGAATGGCCTGTGAAGACTTTCTCCTCTTCCTCCCCACCTGGCTCTTTTCTCTCTTCTCCTAGTCAGAGACCTCAGAAAATCACTGCCTTGAAATCTTTCTCCTGAGGCTTTGTGAGCCTCTCTCAGAGCTGGCTTCTCTTCTCTCCTCCCCTCGTGCTAGGCTTCCCACCAAGGCCAGGGCAGCCGTAGAGGGGTGAACAGGAGTGCCCTGTGTCACACGCTTGGCCCACCTCTGAGTTCAACCACAGCTGCTGTGGAACATTCAGAGTGAGCTCAGATCTGCCCCCAACCGACAGCGTCCCCTCAGCAACTCACAGGGCTGGATCTGCACGCCAGAGGCAGCAACCCCTGGGGCAACTCTCAAACAATGGGACAGGAGCTGGCGGGAAAGGCCCCAATCTCCCAATTCTGGGCCTTCATTCACTAAGCTGCTCGGGAGGCCCCAGCAAAGTAGAACCAACCCTGTGGCCTTCCTTCTCTTTGCTGCCTCCTCCTGATTCCTGGGATCGCCTCCCAAAGAAACTACTGGCACCCCACTCCTTGTCTCAGGCACTGTTGTCAGATATAAACACAAACCCTCTGAGATGCGTACGATTAATATCCCCATTTTACAGATGAGGAGACTGAGGCTATGTCTGCCTGACTCGGACTAGACGGGTCACCCAACCTGCCTGTCCATAAGGACAGTGGTCCTTGGGGATGCAATCACAGCCCGCCTTCGCTGAGCTGGCTGGGACAGAGCTCAGGCCCGGGAGCTAGAATATCAGCTGGCTCAGGAAGAGGCACCTCGACCACAGAGGACACCCAATGGGCAGTGCTTATCTTGGTTCAACCTTGAACCCTTCTCTGTGAAAGGAAAACCCTTCAAAATTTGTTTTGTTTTTGTTAATATACATAACATATATACAAACACATACACAGATGTATGTGTATAAATATGTATTAATAAACGTATGTGTGTTGGGACGGTTGGAGAGAAATTCACCAAATCTTAACAGCATTCTTGGACAGTGGCAGATAATATCTCTATTTAGTGTGTGCTTTACCATATTTTTTAATTTTTTCCATAATGAAATATTATCGTAGAAAGAGGCAAAAACATTATTTTTAAAAGAAAGAAAGATTAAAATAAATGAAAGAAAGAAGAGAAGAGAAGGAAGGAAAGAAGGAAGGGAGGGAGGGAAGGAGGAAGGAAGGAAGGAAGGAAGGAAGATCAGGCTCTTCGGAGGAATTCATTGTTAACTGAAACCCAGACAGCCAGCATCAGGACCCCTAGGAGGTGGGAAAAACTCCATTCTTGCCCACAAGCTTGTCTCTTCCTGAAGCCCAGCAGCACAGGGGAGCCAGGGAGAGGAGCCAGGAAAGGTGAGTACAAGGAAGGGGAGCTTGAAAAGCCAGACCAAGCACCTGGACACACAGATGCACTGGGGTGGAGGAGGGGCTGGGAGAAGAGCTGGGGGCCCACTTACCATGGTGACAGAAAGGCAGTAGGTTTAAATGAGATGCCGCTGAAGGGCTCTGGAGCAAACGGGCAAGATCTTAGCCTTCACACACAGCAGTAGACAACCTTCATCTTATCCCATTGGTGGGCGGGGGGCTTGCTGTTCACTTGGAGTGTTGAGAAGAGAACCCTCTGTTCAAGTCGGCCAACTGCCCTTTGTTAATTCCACACATTTAAATTGAGCACCCTTATCCCAGTCACCAGGCTGTAAACCCTTGAGTTCAGGGACCGTGATGGCCTTATATACTATTGTCCCCCCACAAGCTGTTACACAGGGACTGGTAGACACCCAGTAAACGGGATGAATGAGCAAATCCTACCACCATCTCACCTCATACCAGGACAGGGTGCCGGGCTGGAGGGGAGAGAAACTTAGAAGACCTGAGTTTTGGGCCCTGACCTTCCAGCGACCCATCTCATGACCTTTAGGAGGTCAGCTAGTTACGTTGTGATTCAATTTCTCCCAAATCAGGAGAGCTTACCCTGAAAGAAAATCTAGCAATGAAATCACACATCATCTATTATAAACTTTCTGCTCCTTAGGATAAAGAACTGGCATCAATCAGTCTTGTCCTCAAATCCTAGAGCCACAGGAAAGCTGGTGTTGGGGGCTGGGAGGCTGGCTGGGCAGGGTGTGGATCTTTCTGCTTCTCTTCAATGGCCTCTCCTCTGGGATCTTGAGCCTTAATGGAGGCTGCATTAGCTAATCTAGTGATTCAATTAGTTCTAAATGCTCCTGGCCTGAGGAGGGACAGCAAGGTGGGGATTTGCTGGCTCCTATTTGCCGGAAAGGGTTTCCCAAGACAATGGAGCTGCAATTTGAATTCCCAAGTCTCCCACTTCCCTCTCCATTCAAGAGCCCAGGGTCATCAACCCAAATGAGATCATGCATGTGAAAGCACTTCGTAAACTGTTTTTATTACTCGTTCCCTCTCGGGGTGGGCCCCCCATGCCTTCTCCAGTGAGGTAAAGGGGCTGCCCAGTGACAGAGGGACCAGCGAGGCCCCAGGCCTAACCTTGAGGAATCCCAGGCCAGTGGTTTTTCTGACTTTGCAGAATGGAAATGACATTTAGATCCTCTGTGGCGAAGATCCAGTCTCTCTCCAGCGAGAGCTCTGCTCCGTCCTGGGCCGCTCTGCTCCTCTCACGTGGGGACACAATCACGGACTACCTCTGCCATCTCCTACTTGTTCTAGGGGCCTTGTAGCCTCAGACAGCCTTGACTCTGAGGACCATCCTAGGGGTCAGCTCCTAGGGAGCACATCTCAGTCCCTGGAAGGAAGGAACAGAAACAGGGAAATGGGAAAGGAGGGAGGACAGCAAAAGGGAAGACAGATGACACAGAGGTGAGTCTCTTACCACCTGGAGGTCTTTTTTTCTCGCCACAGGAAGAGTGGCTTTTTCTAAAGCCCAGGAAGTGCTACCGACTCCTGGAAGCTGTTGAGTGGGGAGTTGCTACCTCTTTGATCCCAAGACCTGTGTAAAACAGGAGTATTAGATTGGAATAGTGGTTCCGACTTTGGCCGCACATTGGAATTACCTGGGAAGCCTTAGAAAGTTCCATGTCTCAGCACCGAACAAAAAGACTATAGTTGAATTGGTCTGGGTGTGCAGACTGGACATGCAATTACTTTCCTTTCTCTATGCAGTGGTATGCCAGTAAGCCGGCTCTCAAAACAGAAAAGTTCTCGTTTGTAGCATCCGCCAATGTCCATGGAGTCAAAACCCTCACTATGGCCTATTTCAAGCAACCAATAGTGTAGCGACCGGCTCCAGCACACCACAGTCTCCCCGGGATTCCACGCTGCCACGAAAGTGGAGAACCACTAGAGCTGGTCCGTGAGCCTCCTGGGACCAGGGAGCCCCAAGTCCCCAGAGCAGGGGTGAGAAGGTAGGATCCGGTCGTAACTCACGCAGAGACACCCCTGCCCACCCCACCTTTCTCCACAGCCCTAGAGGCCATCTGCTCATCCGCTTCTCCCCACTAGAGGCACTCTGCAGTGGTTTGTAGAGATAAAGGACAAAGACGGAAAGAAAGTCCCAGGGGTTTCCAAGTGCTGTCAGAGCCACTTTCAGGAAGAAACCGCCCCATTGTTCACCTCCCTTCTTTTCTGTCAGGAAAATGTCTTCAATGCTGAAAGCAGTCGGCCAGACATTGGAGAGGTCAATTTTTAGCACATTATCCACTTTCACTGACGGTAAGACCAAGGACTTTCTCCAGAAGACATTCTGAACCTTTGCTGGAGCCAAGGCGGGAGGAGGATGGGGAGACAAAGGGGCCAACAGAGAGGAGGAAGACATCTGCTTCTCCTGGCAATGGTGGGGCCTTGGATGTTTTAGTCAGGCCCACCTAAGTCTAGGCCGCCCTTCTTCCTTTCCTCTGGGGATGGTCATCTTGAATTCAACCAAATTCAACAGGATTTGTTAAATACGTTCAGAAAAGTGAGCTCGGGGCTGTTTTGAGAATTTGTTTTTTAATTGGAAATACTGTCCTCTGAGGCTAATAGGCGAGTCAAGACTCAAGGAAGAAACAAGCCTGCAAACTCTGAGTCATGTGTCAACTAGCTAAAGGCTGGTATGGGTTCTGCATGTGAGCACTGGTGGAACTGAGCGTATGTTTGACAAATGGATGTGTTTATAACCTCACCAATTTCCAAAAAGGAATCTAAAATGTTGAGGTCCAGAGAAGGGCAACAGGAAGTCTTCATGGAGGGGAAATGTCCCGTGACACATGAAGCCATCTGGCAGTGCCATGGGTAACAGCTAGGCCAGGTCTACTGGGCCTTGGGGAAGGAAGAGAACTCCACTGTTTCAGGCAGTGACAAAATGGCAGATGGGCCTGGGTCTTGGCAGACATCCTGGACAGGCCAACATGTAGACCTGCCAACCCATGAACAATAGCTAGGGCAACATCCACTCAAAGGGGAAGCCTTTTTCTAATTTGCTCAGAAAAATCATCAAGCTGGTCAGCAAGAACCCCAGAATGAGTCCAGCCTGCTGATACCACAGGGCCAAGCTTTGCCTCGCCCGTGTTCTATCAGATCTGAGGCCTGAGTTCCAGTTCCCACTCTGTAATGAACAAGCTCAAACAGCTTGGGCAAGTTGTTCTACTTCTGAGATTCAAGGATGCCCTAAAGGGGAGGGGAACACACACTCAGATCATAAATCAAAGAATCATTTAGCGCCCTTAGCATTGGGGTCTTTGGTCATTGCTGGCTTGGCCTTCTCTTAGGTTTAGACTAATATTTTTATCTCCTAAGCCCACATTGACCTGGTGGTGGTTAGATGCCTGGGGGAGTCACCATGACATATGGAAATTAGACACAGAGGCTCTCTGTGTAGGCAGGTGTGAATTGATTATATTCCTAGGTGTTAAAATAGAGTGAATATTTGCCATCAGCCTGGCCCCCTGAACCACAGAATTGACCAATATTAAAGCAACAGGGGGGCTTAGAGATGATCAGGTCATCTAATTTTACATATGACGAGCCCAAGACTAAAGACACCAAGGGTCCGGGCCAGGCCACACAGACCCTTAGAGGTGGACCTCCAGCTCGGTGTGTTGAAGCGAGAGAGGGCACGGCACAGGCCATCCCCACCATTCCCGAGCCCACGCACCAGGCCTGAGAGGCTATGACAGGAAGAAAAGGCTGAATTGCAAAAGCGATATAGAAAGAGACAGTAACGCTGATGCAGTTTGGTGGCAGATTGGGGGGTGGGGAGAGGAAAAAATAGATTTTAGAATTAGTAGAGAGGGCCCAATCAGTCAGGGGTGAAAAGAGAGAATTGTGAGTGACGAACACGACACAGAACCACAGAGGAAGATGAAATGAGTGAAGTATGAAATCAACCCTCCTCTGGCCACACTTTGCAGGGCAGCCTTGAAATGGGCCCGTGGCTTGCAGATGGAGGGGAGGACAGCTTGGCCGAGGGCTTGGGGGGCAGTGGGCAGGGCGCCCCGCGTGCGGCCGGCACACAGCAGAGGCTCTGCCCCGGGGGGAGGGCTTTCCGGAAGGCGTGGGGCACCTGGACACGAAGGGCTTAAACTTAGTTGGGTGGAGGAGCCAGTCTCTTTTCCAGTAGCCAGGATGGGGCAGTGTCTGCCCTTCCTCACCCTCTGCCGGGCCTCTCGCAGCCACAGTGACATCGTTCTTGCCTCCCTGGTTTCGAGCGCTAGATCAGGAACCCAGTGTAAAACCTGGTGTCTCCCTGTGTTCCATCCCCACGCAGAAGTATACACATATATACACACACCGTGGGGCCCGAGGCTCCACACTGCCTGGGAATGAGGTCCCCGTGATTCTTTATTAATGCAAATCTCCACCCTTGCCTGTCCTGCCCGCCCCTGTGCCCTCACTGCCCTGATCTGAAGAGAGGCTCTCCGTTAGGCGGAATCCTACTTCGGGAAAGCAGGAGGTAGCAAACGGGTAGTGCAGGCGTCCACTGTGGGGCGGACACTATTCAGAACATGGCAAGTCTCTTCCATCCCTGCATTCTGGGAGAGGGCCTCTGACCCAAGATGGGGCTCCCTGGAGCTCCACGGCTTTTAGGAGAGAGGTACAAATGGGATGAAAACTGGTGTTACAGCCCAGGAGGCCTGACAGACAAAACCAGCGGGGCCTCCCTCCGCTCAGCGACGGATCATGTCCCTCTTCTGACGGGGGGACAGGTGAGCTCAAGGGACTGGGTGACATCACATAGCCAGCCTGAGGCCCCTCTGGGCCCCATCAGTGTTTCCCAAATCAGTACTCCATACCCCCGAAAGAGGCTTAGCAGACTTTTAAAAGGGAGAGCCAAGCTGGATTTGTCAGACTGAGGGACAAGGCAGAGGTCAGGGAATTGTCACCTCTAGAGAACGGGGAGCCAGGCCTGACCAAAGGCTTTGACACTGGCTGGGCATTCGCATAAACTGGACAGGTGAACACAAACACCCACACGCTCCCTCCTGCTTGGCTTCCCCAAGTCCCAGTGAAGGAGAAACGAGGCTCTACCAGGAAGTCCAAAGAACTGCAAAAGCCTGAGCATGAGAATCATCCCATCCAGGCAGCAAGCTGGAGATGCAGACACCCGGGGTCCTGGCTCTGCAGATTCCAGTCCAGTAGGTGTGGGGGCGGGCCCAGCAACCTGCATTGCCGCAAACTCTCCCTGCGGTCTCTGACGGCGCTAGTCTCTGGGCTGCACTTTGGAAACCCCCGGCGAGAGTATTATTTACAGAAATCACAGAAGGCGAACTTGTCAGGAAGAAAAAGGAAGCGTGAGACAGCATTTAATCATCTGTCCCAGCACCTGCATTATTTGATTGTAATAATAATGATGCTTCTGTTTCCAAGTCACTTTGCAGCTCTTCTGACTTGATCTTCCCAGCCACCCAGAGATGGGAGCCCAAACACATGCATCATCTCCGGCCTTCCAAGAAGAAGCAGGCCCTGAAGGAAGTTAAGTAGTGGCCTCGGGCCACATATTTAGCAAAACAGCGACGGGGACTTGAGACCCAGGACCAGTCCATCTCTCTCCTGACTTCCCCAGGGCCCTCCCCAGGCAGCTGAGTGGGCACTCAGGCAGAGAGGGAGATGATTTCGTAAAGAGGGTATCCCATTTGTCCTCAGGGTCCACAACCAGCATTGTCCCCGATACCCTGTGGGCATGGCCCCTGAGTGCTGGTGGGGTGCCGCTGCCCCCAGGCGCACCCTGAGTTGCCTCTGCCCTGTGGCTTCTGCTGTGGCACCGAGCTGTCCTGCCCGCCCCCAGCAAGGGTGCAGGGTGAGGGAAGAGCGCCACAGGAACACAGCATCTGAGTGTAAGCCCACCACTCTGCAACCTAATCCTGGGGTGACCTTGACCAAGGATTGAACTTCTTCCAGCATCACCTTCTCCTTTGCTTAGATGGGTATTAGAACACAAACCTCTTGGATGTATTCTGAAGAGTGAATGTGATCGTGATTGAAAACGCCAAACATAGACATTAACAGCATGCCCCTTCCCTCCTGACTCTTCCAGGGGAGCGCAGTGGGGGATGTCTTGGTGTTGCCCTAACAGAGGGGCTGGTATTGCCCTAGAGGAAAGAGGGAGGGAGCCTCCATGCTGGACCGGCTGATTTGCACGGGGGCCTCTTGCTCAGAAAAGTTTTCTCCCCATTTACCCCATGACTCCTGACCCCGCGACCACCACCACCAAACAGGATAATGGGGAATGTGTGCAGCAAGATGCTGGCTCAGCAGAGGCCCCATATATAAAAATTATTCTTGATAGCTACAATGGAGTTTTCACTGTCCAGGCCAAAATGAAATACGAAGATGGGGCAGCGGAGGGTGACGGGGTAACACCAGGGAGCAGTGATTGAATACAGCCCATGAGTTACATTGAATACTTATTGAAGTATAAAGATGAGGTTATGCGCCGACGGGTTATTTCTCCTCTGGTCTTCCAGATACTGTTTCTGGCATCGCATTATGCAATGCCCTTTTTCTCTGCCCACTCCCTCCCTCTCGGGGGCTGAAAAGGTTTGATGCTTCCCAGTGAATCAGAAGCTCCTGATCTGAGGGGTCCTCCTGAGTGAGGGCGTGTGGCAGAGGCTGGGGTAGGGCTTAGGTGGGGAGGCGGGAGCCTCCCTGGCTCTGGGACCTCACGCAAGCCCCCCACCATCCCTGATCCCAGTCTCCTCATCTACCAAATCAGGGTATGACCTCTTGCTCCGTTTAAGTGCTGGGGACTCGGCAGGCGAAAGTTTCTCAGCTGAGCTGGTAGAGCACAAGTCTACCGAGACACCTGGAAAAGACGAATTGGTCCCATGATGCTTAATCTGGTGGCTCTAAGAAGAGGCAACCAACCATATAGGCAGGGGCAGGGCCGAGAAGGATTTTCCAAGAGGGAGCCTCTTTTGACTGAGGGCGCCGGGGGGAATGTTAAAAGGAAATGGGGCTGTTTGCTGTCTCTGCCCAGTGACGGATCAGAGGTGAAGATCATTAATTTTGGAGGCTTTGTTCAAAAATGAGAAGCCTTTTGCCTAATGAAGAACTCTTAATAGGTGTTGTTTTTCCTAAATTATCATATTAACCACAGATAATTAACAAGCGTATCCTTAATGCTGCAGGATACTGACAAACCCACTGAACGCATCTCGCCGCCTATAAATCATCCTTCCATCCTTCAAGGCAGCTGTTTAATTACTCCCACATCTGAGAGGAGCAATATTGAGGCTCTCTCTAAATTTGGTTGCCAGTGAAAATAAAGTCAGCAACATTTCAGCTCTTGATCATCATTGTTCCAACCTAAGATGTTGCTGCTTTTCTACTTACAATGGTGGAAAACTGGAAACAACCCAAATGTCCAGCAATGGGGGAATCGCTTGGCCAAACAAATGAAGGGCTATCAGTCGAACGGGATGTCATACAGCCACCTAAACAGTTGTACTGAAATTAGGTCGGTACATGGGAAACACGCATTCTAAATCACGGTAAGTGGGAACGCATCATAAAATACTGTGTACACAGTGTCTACAATGATATAAAAAGGTATACAATTATTGACAAATCCTGGACAAGAATCTGGAGGGATATGAATTGCTGTGTTTCCTGCTTGTTTTCTGCTCTGAAGGGGACTGAGCTCGTTGTTTAAGACAGGACACCGTTGGGGGGGGGTGCCTCGGCAGGCTGCTCCAACTCCAGCCAGCAGTCCCTGTCACCTGGGGGAAAAAAGGGGGCTGGGCCCCGTTCACCCGACTCAGGCCCCTCGCTCGGAAATGTGCTGTTTCTTTGCAGCACTCGTGATGTCTGAATCGCATTCCCGGGGTAGAAGTCAGCTGAATGTATTTCTCATGCCTCGCGGCTCATGAAATCGTAGGAGAGGAGTCTGACTCTCAGCAGCAGTAGCATCTCTCATGTTCTCTTTTGCCAGACCCTTCCATGAGCTCAGCTGCGGCCTCAGACTGCCCGGCTCTCAAGCCCAGCACAGGTCTCGGTCTGAGGTCTGGCTGTGGGTGACGTGGAGAAGTGGGAAGCAAGGGGGGGGAAAGGAGGTATCCCCATGCTACCCCTCCCCAAACCACCCAGCAAAGCATGAGCTGAGGGCTTGACTGTGAAGTGGATGGGTGGGGGGAGCTTTTCTCAGCCTCTGAATTTGGTGTAGTCCTTCCTTCTCAAAGTCTATAGGAGCCGAATCTGTCCTTTAAAACTCTCATTCAGGGGCGCCTGGGTGGCTCAGTTGATGAGCCTTGGTTTCGGCTTAGGTCGTGATCTCAGGGTCATGGGATGGAGCCCCGCATCAAGCCCCACGTCGGACTCCTCACTCAGCGTGGAGTCTGCTTGAGATTCTTTCCCCCTCTCTCTCCCTCCCCCTCTGCTCCTCCCCTGACTCACACTCTCTCTCTAATAAATAAAAAAATAAAATCTTAAAAAAAATAACAAAAAACTTCTCATTCCCTGGGACTTTTTTTTCAAGTGAAGCTTTTCCTATTCCTTCCAAGGACAGGAGAGAGGATTCAATGAAAGAAGACAGCTAAGGGCAAAAGGAGCCTCCCGGGGTGGCAGAAAGCCAAGCTGGTTTAAAATCTGGATGCTGAGTGGCAGAGGATCAGCTAGTCGGCCAGCTTTGACTCTCTGCCTGTTCTTTCTCGATGTCCATGCACAGTCTCTTTGGCTCACAGGGTCAGGCCACTGCAACATGCAAGGGGAAGAGAAAGAGATACAGAACCCAAGGCCTCAGCCAGCCCAGGAGTCCTGGGACCTAAGCTGTGGTGCTTGGGGATCTTTCCACATCTTTTAATTTTTAGAGGAGGAAGCAGCTCAATCCCCAGCCCAGCAAGGCTGGGAATTCATGACTTCAGCTGGACTGGCATGTGGCATGGCACCAGACAGGTGGCCCTCCGCAGGGCACACACAGAATTGGAGGTGACTTCTCCATCCTCCGAACCCCGGTGCTCAGGAGAGGTCTCTTTCTCTTCTCCCACCCACACCTTATCTCACTGGCCCTAACTATTGCATGCCATCTCCTACTTCCAGTTTTGAAATTTTATTTCTGGTTCCCATTAACATATTTAAGCAGGGCTAGGGATGGAGCCTTGAAGTGACCCTAATCCCTGCATTGTGCTCTCCCCTGTCCCTTATGGGGCCTGTAGGAAGCATTCAAACCAAAGCACTGCGCTGCGCTCCTGAAACCAGAAGTACCAGAAACACAGTTATACAGAGGAAGGCCCGGTCATGATCTGCCCATTGCCTCAATCTGGAAAGTTTTGCCCATGGAGAGGATGGTGGGAAACCAAGTTGATATACACTCCCTGTGTATGAATGGGAGCTGGGAAAATAAAAGCATGCTTAAAGCACCCGTGTGATACAGCAACATTGGTATCCTAATTTTACAGATAAAGGAGTGGATGCTCAGAGAAGTCAAATAACATTTCCAAGGTCACACAGCTGGTAGGTAATGAAGCCAGGCAGACTCCAGACTCCATGCTCTTGCAGAGTGTATCTTCTGTCATTTCGACGACCATTATAGGAAGGAGTAAAGGGTGAATGAAGGACAAGTAAGAAGGAACAATTAAAACAAATTCAAAGACCAGTCAGGTGGAATATTGAGGTGTCAAATCAGCACAGGATCTAGAAGTTATTTTGTAATACCTTTTGCTCTGGCTCTGTTTCCATAAAACAAGCATCTAAGCTACCATTTGGTTTTCTGAAAGGACCTATTTACTCCAGGTATCGCTGGAGCAAATCATCCAGCAGGTTCTTCAGCCAGAATCAGGCATCCACTTCATTTCCTGGTTGGCAATGCAGCCTCCTGGGGCTTTCACGGGAGTGAAGCATGTGCCAGGTAGAACCAGGTAACGTAACCATCAGGGCACCTGCCCATAGAATAGAAACCAGAGACTGTCCCAAGGTACAGGTTGGCAAACAGCCAGCCAGTGGGTCCTTTAAATGGTTCATGGAGGAAAGAAATGACATCCACCTATCCCTGCCTTTTACTTCCCTGCCTCTTTGTCTCCAACGTAACCTCCATCTTCACTTGAAACCCCATTGAGAACTCGTTCTACATCATCTTGATGCTTCAACTCCAGCCACAGATCTTCCAGATCACTCCATCCCGCCATGCAAATAGCTCCCTCAACTCCATTCCCGAGGGAGCCGTGCGAAGAAATACGATGTGGACAATACAAAGGGGGATACGTGTCTACTGTCACCGACGAGAAAAATTCAACAAATAAAAAACAGAACGCAATAAGAGAGAGAGAGCGCGGGAGGGGGAGAAAGGAGAAAACACAAAGGAAGCATGTTCAGCATAATGGGGCCTCATTTGTGTAACTTCTAATTACACGTGTATATATGCCCAGAGGGAGGCGCGGAAGCTGTGGTTGCCTCGGACGGAGGTGGGCATTTCAGAGTGATTTTCCCTTCTTTTTATGCTCCTCTGTATCATTTGAATGTTCTATAATGACTGTGCATTACCTCTCCAAACAGAAAATAGATCAAAAGCCATAAATTTAAACTAAAACCTCCCCTCCTTGGCAAAGCCTTCCCAGATTGGCCCAGGGAGAACAAACAACTTGCAAAGATTGCCGGGAAATGGTTATTTCCCATTCCATCGAGGCCATTTCTTTTTCACTCCCCTCCCACAAACCATTTACACTCTTAAAATCTAGAGGGGTCAAGGCCAGCTCAGAGAGGAATTACCTCTCGCTGCACCAGCCTATACCTCTTCTCCAGAGCTGCGCTGATCTTGAATTGCTTAGATCCAATGCACAGACTTTCTTCAGACTGCTAACTTACTCTAAGGAGGAATATAACATATGTGTGTTCTCTAGAAGTTTATAAATTTTAATTAAATGAATAGTATATATTTTAATTAGTTTCCTTGTCCTCTTAGCAGTTTCAAGAGTGCTCACGGGCCCTGTTCTTCCCTATCAGCTCTACTGAGGAAAAGCAACCATCTTCTCAACCTTTCTCTGCCATCCCTTGACAATGACATTTCTCTTCACCAAAGTTGAGCTTGACCAGAGCTCTGAGCTCCTCTCTTCTGTGAGTCTCTTGTCTCTGAACCAGACTTCTCCAAAGGTACATACTTATATCCCTATATCTACTGGTTACTTCAGATTTCCTTTCTCAGAGCCCTCCTTCTGACCCATGGTTCCTCTGCATTCCACTCAACTTCCAAAAGGACATAACAATTAGAAATGTCTTCCATTACAAGTAACAAAAAATCTGACTTAAAATGGTTCAAACAAATAGGGTTTTATGTTTCTCAAACAACAAAAAGTTGAAGGTAGGTAGCTGATGACATTGACTCAGCAACTTAACGATGCCAGGGCAAGTGGTCCCTGTAATTCTATTGACCATTGCTTTCATGGGCCCAAAATGGCTGCCCCAGCTCCAGACATCACATCTATAGTCAAGGCAGGAAGATGGAGACGTGGCAGTGTTCAACCATGGCATCCCTTTTATTAGGAAAGCAAAACCTTTCCCAGAACACTCAGAATAAACTCCACTTATGTCTTTTTGGTCAGATTGTATCATATGGCCATTCCTGGATGGGTAGAAGACTGAGAAAGCAAATATTTAGCTTCTCTAGCCTCAAAAGTAGCATATTGGGAGGATCCATAGGGTTGGCAAACCACCAATCTCCAACACAGGGGCCAAACCCTTTTCCTTGAGGCGGTAACAAACAGAATAACAACAGCACACCTTTACTAAGCATTCATTCTGCACCAGGTCTTTTGCTAAGTACTTTCTTTACATCTGCTGTCTTGGGAAATCCTCCTAACAATCCCAAGATGCAGGTGTCACTAGTATCTCCATTTTACAGATGAGAAACTCGAGGCTTACAAAAGGTAGAGAACGGCCCAAGGTCACACCATCTATAAGTGTTATAGCTGGGATTTAAACCCTGCTTAGCCAGGAGCCAACAAAATATTTCCATGAAGGGCCAGATAATAAATATGTTAGGGTTTGTGGGTCAGATAGTCTGTTGCCACTATTCGACTCTGCTCTTACACTGCAAAAGCTGCCATAGCCAGTATGTAGACAAGACAGTTGTGTTCCAATGAAACTTTATGTACAGACACTAAAATTAGAATTTCATATCATTTTCACCTGTCCCAAAATATTATTTTTCTTTGCTTCTTTTTCCCTCGACTATTTAAAAACATAAAAGCCCATGTAAGCCCACAGGGCTATAATTTGCCAATTCCTGCTGCTCGCCAGGGTTGTAAACATTTTGGGTTCTAAGCGTCTGGAGGTTTTAATGTATGTGCTCATGCCGGCCCTCCGCTTGCTGCCTCTGCTTTGGCTTAGAGCTTTCCATTCTGCACTTTGGTTCCTGCATCTCTGTGCCTGGATCCACGAGGACTACCAAGTAGGGGTCACCTCTGCCACATTTCACCGGAGCCTCGGTTCATGCCCCTTGGCTACTGGTGTTGCCACAGAGGTGGCTGATCCCAAGAGCTCCTGGCGCACCAGACTTAGAGCAAGTACCAGAGCAATCATGGGGTGGTTGGCTTTGTCTAGTTCTAGAACTTTGGGTGATCTTTTTTGATCATTAATAGCAGCCACTCCACAAGCTCCCAAGAGAAAAAGAGGAATGAAAGCCCAGATTGCTTTATTTGCTTGTCGAAATAATATTAGATGTCTCTTTGTAACTGGGTACTAAAGGATGTGCAGAAGGAGAGAGGGGAGCAGTGTGGCATTTAATTGCTCTGTTTCCTCCTTCCTCTCTGCGTGGCTCTCGATGGCCCTCACAAAAAAACACTCAGGAATTTTCTTAGGGCTTTACAATTACCCTTCCATGGAAGAGGCATATGTCCACAAAAGCTACTGTTACTTTGAATTGCTCAGCAAAGGCTTCCCTTCTCTCTGTGGCCCCAATGGCAGTGATGGGCCTGCTTGCTGAAGATTTCCAGAAGGTTCCACGAGCCAAGAAGATCACAAATGCTGTGAATGGTTTCCCTGACTATGGGTGCCTCCTCCGCTCCTACCCCTAAAGGCACTGGTGTATAATTCCCTTGGGGTTATTAAAGAAAGAATTATTCATGACACTTGTTAAAGAATGGTAAGGTCAGGGGCGCCTGGGTGGCTCAATTAAGCATCTGCCTTTCGCTCAGGTCATGATCTCAGGGTTCTGGGATGGAGCCCTGGGTCGGGCTCCCTGCTCAGCAGGGAGTCTACTTCTCCCTCTGCCTCTGCCCCCCTCCCCGCACACATACACACTCATTCCCTCTCTCTCTCTCAAATAAATAAATAAATAAAATCTTAAAAAAAAAAAAAAAGGAATGGTAAGGTCAACTATCACGATGTTAATATGCATAGGGACCAGGGCAAGGGGGTTTCACAGTGGAGGAGAGATTGGGCACAACTCCAAATACAATAAGGAAAAGTGAGGATTTATAGCCAAAGAGCAGAGTGTGGGGTCAGTGGATGGAAAATGAGAGGAAACATCAGGACTAATGGGGGATTCTAGCTAAAGCGACCTAACAGGATTCTTGCTGGTGGCATTGGACATCCCCCGGGGGGCGGTAGGGGATGGTGGAGGATGAGGAATCTCTTCAGCGTTTAGGGTGATCAGATATGGTGGGGGGTAGTTCTGGCTAAACCGATTTAGCTGGATTCTTTCTAAAATTGGACAATAAAATCAGAGAAGCCTGATTAGAGTTTGTTTAAGGAGAAAGTCTTTCTCAGGGTGTTTCCCAAAATAGTGCTGTTGTTGTTTTAATTTAACGCTGCTCGTGTGCGGTCAGTGAACATTTTAAGGCTCCTCTGAGTGATTCTAGTGCCTTGTTTCCTTCCTCTGTAAAAACGATGGTGCCCAGGTCTGCTGCACAGGATTGTTGTGAGGAGTAAGGGAGACTGCATCCATGACACCTGATGTCACCATGCACAAAGGGGTGCGCCATCACTGGGGCCCTCCTTCCTGCTCTGAAGTCTACAGCTGTGCCATTGAGGCAGCTCTTGACGCTGGGGCTGAGACCCCTTGAGCACTTTAGATTGGCTCCTTCCAGGGTTCCCGGACCTCCGGGCAGCAGGGGTTGGGCAAGCGTGCAGACCCACACATGTGGCCAGCCTCTCTACCAGGTGAACACTCAGTGAGCACCACCGGCCCTCGGCGGGTCACACCGGCTCTGCAGGGGGAAATGGCAGCTTCAGTCAAAGGCTTTGGGGAGTACCGGTTAACCAGCCTGGTTCATGACGGGCTCCAGCTTGGCTCATACCCCTCCCCGAGGGGACAGGGCTCCTCTCAAGGAGATGGACTTCAGTGGCCCTGACTCCCCCCCTTTTTTTCCTGACTCCCTTTGAGGAAGGTGCTGGTCTCAGACTTGGGGGCTGTTTTGGTTCCTAGCTCGTTGGTAGCAGATTTGTGAGTAGGAGGAGAATGGAAATGGTAGCAAAGGAGTTCAGAGGGACAGACCAAGGAGTCCACCCCTTCCTCTGGGCAGATGGAGTCTTGATGCTGAGGAGGAACATGAACCACCAAGTGCACATTTAGATTTTGACGGCACCCAGCAATCTCTCCCCTGCCTCCTCAGGACCCAGAGCCATCGCTAAGCTCCAGTGCCTTGAAGGGGGGGAGGGGGCAGCTCTGCAGCCCTGGAACACAGCTCTAGATGGGATGTCCCGGAAAGGGTTTCTGTCCTTCGGGCTTCAGAGACTTATTGAGAAGCCTAGACAGCTTTGGTTTCACTGCTCACTCGTCCCCCCCAGAGTGCGGAGGCGGGTGCGGCTGAGTGCACTGTGGAGGTTGTGGTCTGTGGCACTTGGTCATTCTTTAGGGTCACTGGCTTCCTTCTCTCAAAGGACACAGCCTCACAACAAGTCCGGGCAGAGGTAAACGGGGCAAAAGTCCTTGTCTCCATCCTCCCCCAAGGCCTCAGGCTGTGAATACTGGCCTCTGAAAGGAGTTTCCAGCCTCCACATTTAACCCCTCAGCACCCAGCGTGGGGCTCCCACATGCTTTCCAACACAGCTTTCTGCCACCCTGGTGGGTGTGTGGTGCTCAGGCTTCTTTAAAAGCAGCCAGATGTATGTACGTGTGAGTTGGGGGGGCGGGGTGGTGTACGTGCGTGATGAGATGGGTAAGAGCGAGTTAGAATATGTGTTTGTCACTCTTTTGAGTGTTAAAATAATGAGGTGTGGTCACTCTCTGAAAGTGGCCAGCTCACAAGCGTCAGCAAGGGTCTACAAGAAGTTTCTGAGGTTGCTATGGATTGAATCATGCCCCCCCCCCCAAATTCGCACGTTCAGGTCTTCACCGCCAGCACCTCAGAACCTGACCTTATTTGGAAGTCGGGTCATTGCAGATGTAATGAGTTAAGATGAGGTCATACTGGACTGTGCTGGGCCCTCGTGGTATCATTATAAAAGAAAACGCCATGTGAAGAGACAGAGACACGCAGTGAGAAGAGAGATGAAGAGACAGAAGGAGAAAATAATCATCCACATGCCAGGAAGCCTCAGAAGGTACCAGAAATGAGGAGAGGCCTGGACCAGAGGGGCTTTCCTAGCACCTCGAGAGAGAGCACGTTCCTGACAGCTTGATCTCACGCTGGCCTCCAGAACCATGAGACAAGATATTTCAGTTGTTCTAAGCCTCCCAGGTCATAGTACTTTGTTAGGACAGCCCTAAGAAACTAACACAAAGGTCAGTGGACAAAGGTGAGTGTGGCTAATACAAAGGGTGGAATGCCCTTCCCTTGGGCAGCCCTGGGACAGGGCATTGTGTTTCTCAGCTTCTGGCTCAAGTGTTAAAGTCATCTCCATGATATCAACCCAGGAGGCCCTTGGCATTCAAGGACTTAGCATTCATGGTTTTAACCATTCATGAACGATCCCATTATTTATGACACATGATGTGCAGTCATTAGTCATTTTGCCAAGGCACAAACTTGAATCATGCACTCTGAGCCTGGTGAACGGACAGGGCACTTGGCTGGGACTTTGTTCTCCTCCATTTGTCATCCGTAGACAGCAACACATGGGAGGTGACAAAGCCTGTGCTTTGTGGGGAAAAATGTATCTGAAAAGGAAGGTGGCAGCTAACATGGGGGAGGAAAGAGAAGAAGTCTAATCATGTGACAGTCTAGGCCAGAAAGGAGCTTTTATAAATTACCTGAGTTCCATTTTTATAGAATCATCATGGATCTAAAAGAGGCAGGAGATTTTTCAATTATACTTTACTGCCTTGCGGGGGTAGTAGTCATAGACTTAGTATCACTCTCGAACTTCGTAGTTCACTGAGGTGTGAGGCCGTATCCTTGAAGAATGTCAGGGATCTACTACAGAGCAACAAGATTCCATTGTATTTTCCAAACCTCCTTTTTTCCTTTAGGTAACAGGCTTTCTACAGACCATAATGGCCATCTCCTTCAACCACTGGTAAAGGTCACTTGTGTGGTGTCATTTGGAGAGATTCTCAGAAGAGCCTTGCACTAAATCACCCGTTCCTCGGTGCCTCTCACTACCACAGCACACACCTGAGGCCCGAAATTCTGCCATTATAGACTCATTCCTTCCGGTGAAGGCATTGCCTCAACTTTTAGGAGCACCCATGGTGTTGGAAAAGGACAATCTTAAATTACTGATAATCACATACTCCTCGGTGTCAATGGGCTTAGCAGACCCTTTAAAACCAGCCTGACCACAGCTGTTAGTGGGGGAAGTGGGAAGAACCCCGTGGGCCCCGGCATCCTGGCAGGTGGGTGCTAGAGTCTTCTAGACTTGCCAAGATCAGCTCTGACAGTACCCTCACATGTGAGGACAGGGTCAGACGAAGGCTCAGCTTGTCTGATCTGGAAATGTCTGGTCCGCTTTCTGTGAAACTGATGTACTACAGATAACATCAAAAGAGGGGATTCTTCCCCCAGTGATATCCAGTCTTTAGAGCTTTGACTCTGTTTTTCATTTTTTCTTCTTTCTTTCAAATAAACTCTTACAACCACACAAATCATCTATAAAGTAATCATCCGTTGTGGAGGGAAACAACTTATTATCAGATCTCTAAGTCTTGACTTCCAAGATCATGCTCATGGATAATGGGTCTCTGGAGCTCTCACTCTGAGGTCCCTCAGTTCCCTCTTGGTTTCCCTTCTCCTTTTAGAGTCCCATCCTTCCCTACCATCTCTGGAAAGCTTTTAAGATAACTCCAAAAAACAAAGTGATGTCAGTAAAGGCCACTGCACTGTTCAGCTAACAGATAACCACATCACTCTTTCTCAAGATAGCTACAAAGAACATTTTTGAAACACGCTCGGGTTTGTGAAAATAAGATGGATTAAGTCCAACATGAAATAGACAGCCAGGGTGTACAGTGTCAGCAAAGTCACTGAGCCTGTTGGTAGAGCACCGCAGCTCAAGCAGCACACCCTCCAATTTCAGGTGGTTCTGTCTGCCTGTGTATTCAAGAGGTTTTCTTTCATTAGGCATTTGTGATGGACTCCAGAGCCTGCACGCTTTTCCAGAACCACAATCAAAACTCTTTAGACTCATCCTGCAATATGGGACTCGTCAACCAATGAACATTTGTTATAATATATGCATCACAGCAGCGGACGCTGGCCAAGAGCATAACGGGAGGCCAAAGAGGTGGGTACCATTATTATGTCCACTTTATAGGAAGGAAAGCTGAAACTGAAAGGACTGGCCACAAGCAGACGAGTTGCTGTAGAATACAGCTTTAACTTTGCTGCTGAGTCCAACATACGTAGAAACCCTAAGGAGCCTATCTTTAAAGGAATGGAACTGGTGTTTGAGGGGGTAGAGAAATCAACATTATTGTGTAGGTCAGATGTGTTGAGAAGGGAGAAGACCTTGAAAGCTGAGTTCCCATGTCTGTGGCCCCAAACAGGGTGTTCAGAAATAGGTTTTCTGAAACAGAAGTGAAGGATAACTCTGCTATTGAGGAGGATACGTTTGTTAGTAACCTATGCACAGAGGTCTGAAGGCATTCTCTCCAGTTTTGAAAGCTGTTACGCCCTGGGACAAACCCTCCCCATCCCATCTTTATATAGGGCCCTCCCAGCAGGGCATGCTGGCCCTCAGTCCTCCTAGAGAAACCCATAGCATCATCCTTGAAGGTCAGTGGTTCCTGGCTTGTTGGGAGCCTGTTGGGTCCCCTCTGAGGGGCAGGCAGGGTGCTGAAGGGGCAGAGCCATGTGGACCTGGTGACAGTGTAAGAATTACAAAGTTGAACTGACCCAGAGGGGGAGTAGTGGGAGCTTACCTATCTAAACTTGTATTGCTATGTCTTTCTCCACTAAGCTGTATTCCAAAAGGATAAACTTGAATATATGGTTAATGAGAATTTAGGAGACGAGGGACCCCAAAAGTCTCCATAAGGTCTAGGACTCAAGATGCACCCAAGTCTACCAGGTCCAAGGTACCCTAAGAGGACACCCCAGTTCTCACAACTCCTCCCACTCAGGGAACTCCAGGTAGCATCCAAATTGGCCAGGGTCCCAACCACTAAAAACACTATGAGCCCCCTCTTATATAATTCAAAATTAAAATAGCACTAAACCATAGGGAAAGAGAGCCCAAGCCAGCTGAGATATTTTTTCCAAGATAACTACTTCATACTATCAAATATCTCCATCTTTTGGAAGTCTGTCCGTGTGTGTGTGTGTGTGTGTACATATTTGTGCACATACTCAGTCAGCCTCATGGATTGCCCAGGACTGAGAGCTGTCCTCCCAGCGGCTGAGGCTTGGCTGTGTGGTCGTGTTCTCTATTCCGGAGCTCCCAGGTTGGCCAAAGTTTCATGCAGACTGCTGTGATGCTTTGGCAACAGGTCCATTTACTCAAGGGAGAAAAACTCCCCAGGTTTAGCTGTTCCCTCAGACCCACAGAAGTTAGAGAAATCCTCTGTTGATATCCTCAGCTTTCTAAGACCAGAAAAGTAACTGAGGGCTCAGATGCAGCCACCTTAAGGGGTCAGGTGGTTAAAGCTAGTCCTGCTTTGGGGTCCCACTCACAACTCCACCACTCTGGCCCATCCCAGCCTTCTGTCGACATAGAGGGGCCTAGTTCCACATGGCCAACTTGACTCAAGGTCATTAATCCACCAATAACTTGCCTCAGTAGAAGACAGTTTCCCACGATCTATGGAGCTACCTTAGTTCTTAAGTGAAGGAGGCTCTCCCCAAGATGGCCATAAAGCATACTTTAAGAGCCTGAGAACCTTCACTGAGATACCCCTTTCCTCTGCATGGCATGCACAGATGTCTGAAATTCTACTTTGTTAATTCTCCCTCCCTTCATCCCTACCTGGTCTATGACATGCTTTCCACGCCTCTTCCTAACAGCATCTAATTTCCACTGTGACCCCCTGAGGAGGGCCCTGGGAGAGATGCTTGCTTCGGCATGTGAGTGCTGGAACGCCATCAACTAATATTAATGAAACTATCTTCTTCTGTCAGAAATCTTTACACACACGTACACTCACACATTCCTTTCACACACACACACACACACACACATCTCTATACCCCATTCCAGTGGGAGCATTCATTTTTCCTATAATGCTCTCCCATTGTGAGTGGTGATGGGCAAAAGAGATGATGTAATAATAATTTTATCGGATCAATATATCATTTAGAAAATAAAAGCTCTCCCCTTCGCCGGGTGATGACCAAGAGGGGAAATGCCTACGTCTGGTCAGTAATTTATGTCTGTCAAGCAGAATGGATGAGATCTCCTGCTCAATGCTCTTGTGTCTTTGTGTTTTACTATATCCCCTATGTTTTCAGCAGTGCCCATAAAATGTCCCTCTGAAGGGCTCTCCTTTGAGCAGGAAGCAGCTCCCTCCCAGAGGGGCTCAGATCTCAGTCAGGGGGGAAGCCAGCCTTGCCCGTGGCTTTTAGTTTCCTGCATAGGGAATGATAAGGTCAGTTTCATGTAGCCTAGTGTTTGCTAGGACACCTCTTTGCCTTGCTCAGCAAGCACATATTAAGAGCTCCATTTTACAGATGGGAAAACAGAGGCCCAAGAGGGTAGATCTTTTCCTCCAGTCCATGGGGACAAAAACCGCCTTCCCCTTCAACTGTAAGAAAGCACTTCCCATGCCTCTCTACAGCTTGGTGGGTGGGATCAGAGCAGGAGAACGTGAGCAGGGAATTGTGTCACTTCATGGTGATGGCTGCATCCAAGGCAGGAGGATAACAGGCTGGGGTCTCTCTCCCTTCCCAAAGCCCTCTCTGATCCTGCAGTTTATCCTGATGCATGGGCTACCTGCCTCTTTCTTCTTACAACTCAGGACCAGGTCCTCTCAGCGGCGGATACCTTGGAGCTGGCCACGAGTGACCTTTGAACACTCGTGCCCTATGCCCGAATCTGAGAGTGTGTTCTTTGCTTTGGTTCATGTCAGCACCCTGCATAATAGAATTAAAATGGGCGGGGGGGAGGCATGGAGGAGAAATAAAGGGCGATATGTAGTAAAATATCTGATGAGTGGCTTATTGAGAAAACAGAAAGAAAAAAATGAGAAGGAAGAAAACCACTATTTAGTGTGTGCCAGGCACTACATCAGACCATGAAAATACGGAAAAAACAAAAGAAATTATATTGCAATGTTACTGACAACAACATAGATGCTGTCTTTCTCCTATGTATACGATATGTCTACTCCTCTGCGATTTTAGCAGCAGCAGAGGGGGCTTTGAACTCAAGCTGCTCTCTTGTGGCAACTTTCACTTTTGGAACAAGGGTATCCATTCTTCTACCCATCCACTCACTCAGCTTTTTGGGGGAGGAGAGGGGATGGACCACATGTTTCATGTATTCAGGACCAAATCTTACAACTGAGTGATATGTTTATTAGTGAATTATTTGTTGGCACTTTTTATTTTAGTATATAGTGCCAACGACTTTTTGTTTAACAATTTTTTGAGCACTTACTAGGTGCTAGGCACTATCCCCAGTACAAGGGGTTCAAGAATAAATAAAACCAAGTCTTTGCCCCCCAGGGAACTAACACCCAGACACAGAACACAGGGGGTGGATTTATCAAGTCAGCCCCACGGACTCCAGCCGACTCAACTATTCCAGAACAAAAACCAAAAACGGTTGGTGTTGTGTTTGTTTTGGTTTTAGTTTTGTTTTGAAAAGGGTATTCAAGCTTAGAAGGACAGCAAGTCACTCAGATAAAAAAAAAGACAAACTCAAATCCTATCTCTGTATCCACTTGCATATCCCTTCTTCGACCTAGACACACGTTATCAGCTTGAACCTCTGATTACTACAAATCTATGGCCATTTTCAGGACCTCCTCGAGGCTGGTCAAAGATGTGTACAAATGAAATGTCTGGTCACTTTAAAAGTCTTCACTCTGGGTCCTTAGCAAAGAACTCTTTCCAGAGGAAGGCAAAGGGTACGAGGTAGGGAGGACGGGCAGCTGTTTGAGTTGGATTCACAAATTTCATGTTAGTTAAAGCCTCCATGAAACATTAGTTAAGGCTCCCTTTAGTCACTCAAAACATATTTTAGCTCCAATTATTTGTGTACCTTCCTGTCCTCAGGACTCAGTACCGTACCTGTCACCCAGCAGAATCTAATAAGTGGTTTTTTATAGTTCTCACTTTTCTCAAAATAACATGCATACAGTCACAAATCAAATCTTGCAGGAGTGCCCTTTTGTGCAAAGAGGATGTGAAGACATAAACGACTAATGCTAGGTGGTATAAATATAACACAGGGTTATCAAGGAAACATTCACAAGTCTGAGCAGTAGCAGGGTGCCCTGTCCCCTGGGCTCCCATCAACCCCAAAGAGGCGGCCAAAGCCAGGCCTGGCTAGAATGGACACTCCGGAGGTGGAAGTGAGCTCCGGGGCCATTCCCATCTGTCGTTCCTCCAGCTTTAGAGGACCTGACCCCTCCACTCATCCTCATCTCCTCTCCCAGAGACAATTTCTAAAACTGATCCATTTCCAGCTCTTTTGATGACCATTACTTTTTTTTTAATGCTATCAAACTTTAATAAGAGCAATGGTAGCATCAATTAAATGACAGGAGTTAAACTAAAGAGAGATAAATCAAAATTACTTCTACAAAGAGGAAACACAGGCAAATGTCTGGCTGTAGTCAGCTGAAACAAATCTGCCTCAGGCCCCTGATCCCCAGCCCCCACATCTTAAGTCTCCTCTCCCCCTGGTGGCCCTGATGACCCAGGGTGGGGGTGGGGGGGGTGGGTTGCAGGAAGAGTAGTAGTAGTAGCCAAGGGCTGGAACTGAAATCCGACATTAGCCAATACTGGCTGCGAGCATTTTCTTTTCCCAGCTCACTGAGCTTTCTCTCTGCTGACGGAGCTGCCATCCAACTTCCTTGAGCATTTTCTCATAGAACAGAATCTGGTTTTGATAAAAGGAAGTGGTTCTTTCCAATTCTTTGTCCGAGTCTTTGGCCATCTTCCCGTAGAGGTGGCCCTTCTGCTTTGTGTGGTTCATGTTTCCACGCACTTTGAGACCATTCTTCTCTATATCCAAGCACGACAGTTCCTTTTCAATGTATTTTCCCTGAGTTTGCATTACATGTTCTTGGTATACTTGAAGATTCAGCTGGAGCTTCCAAAACTCACTTTTAAACTCACATTCAAGCTAGAATTCTCGGACTGCAGAGACGCTTGCATGGTCTGGAGGCTTTTTATTTGTCCTGGAAGCTCTTCATTCGGTTTTCTTCACATAATTTTTTGGATATAATTTGTTTTTCTCCATGTTTTTTAAAGGACATATCTAAATTATTAGGTCCCTGATTCTCTTCAAATCAACCAGCAGCGAGACACTGGGTGATCTCTGCTGTCCTCTGTCTTCTTTCCTCTCGTTCCAAGTGGCCACCATCCATGTAGAGATCTGCTCTAGAGAAAGCAACTATGATGTTCAGCATGCGTTCAGCCCGAGACTGCAACCAGCTTTCTTTCTCATTCATGACTTGTTTCATCCATACGTTTGTACTTTCAAGCCTTTTTTCTGTTCTTTCAGTTCGCAGCCCTTGGCTTCCATCCCTCAGTTTCTTGGGCACAGAGTTCTAGACTCTCCTAAAGATTAGTGTTTTCATTCAAGTCATCTGTCATCTTCTTCTGAAGCTGTTCTCCACTGTTGTGAGATGCTTTTAGGGTGTGTTTTCATTTTTGTTTTTGCCTCTGTCTCTTGGGATTGGAAGGAGTTGCATCTTCAAGTGATTGCATCCGTCTTTGAAGGTGAACGTGGCCCGTGAAGTCAAGTTTAGAGGGCTCATTTTCTTTTCAATGATAAGGAAGCAATTTGTAAAAATTTTTTATTTAAATTCAATTTAATTAACATATAGTGTATTTTTAGTTTCAGAGGTAGATTTTAGGGATTCATCAATTGCATATAACACCCAGTGCTCATTACAAGTGCCCTCCTTACTGCCCATCACTGATTTACCCCATCCCTCCAGCCCCCTGCCCTCCAGCAACCCTCAGTTTGTTTCCTAGAGTTAAGAGCCTCTTATGGTTTGCCTGCCTCTTTGTTTTCATCTTATTTTATTTTTCCTTCCCTTCCCCTATGTTCATGTTTTGTTTCTTAAATTCCACATATGAGTGAAACCATGATATTTATCTTTCTCTGACTTATTTCGCTTAGCATAATACCCTCTACTTCCATCCACGTCCTTGCAAATGGCAAGACTTCATTCTTTTTGATGGCAGAGTAGCGCAACAGGCCCTTCCCCCAAAGACCAGCAAATTTCTTTTTTAAATGCTTAGTGTTGTTGAGAAAGGGGATGGGTCAACCAGAGGAGGAGCACGTTTCCCAGCTTGAACTCCGGGCAGGCAGAACTGGGCTGGCAGAGAAGAGAATCTTGCATTGGTTGGGAGGTTGGTATGGCTTCTCAGGTCTCTTTTAGCCATCAATTTTGAGTTTAGCTCTCAGGAACGTGACACTGTGCAGCAGGTTCTGTTATGTATCTACCCTTCCTTCTGGCAGCACCCTGGGCCCCTCTGAACACAGTGAGATACTACTAGCCTGGGCCAGTCACACCACACCATCAAGAGGGCTCGCTTTTCTGTACTTTTCCAAGCAAGTCTGCCACGTCCTCAAGTGCAGGCCAGTTCTGAGTTTTATTAAGTGCTGCCAAACACAGCATCAGTGGCTGCAGAGGACTGACCCCACTACAGGAGGCTGGGGGGACTTCACAGGCTTGTCATTAGCCCAGTCTACTCCCTGGCTCTTCAATACACTCTCATGGGGGCAGAAAGCCTTTTGGCTATCTTTTCTTCCCTCCTTAAAGTATGCCAGCTCCTTACTATAAAAACCACCATGGCAGGACACACTAGGATCTCACAGGGAAACCCACAGAGACCTGGGCCTGTCTCCAGCATGCAGACATCACCAGAACACTGCACAGCAACTCCAAGATTAGCCGGGAGGACATTTCTGAGGCATCCAGTGAGCTCCACGGCTCCAAAGAGTACGGCAGCTCAGCCTTGGATTGCCAGTCTCCTGTAGGCCACAACTGACCCCATACAACCCTGTGGAGTGCCCCATCTCAAATGCAAACAGGTGCCCAGCAGCCAGGACAGATCACAGGTGGGGATGGAAAAGAGCCAGGCCTGCCAGGTTCTGTAAAATAAGGCTCCCTGACTTTGCTCTCCTGAGTGCACAAACAGAAAGTGATATTACTCACACAGTGCGTCTGGGAAAGTGGAAAGAGTCCACGGTGGCCAGGGACCAGCCTAGAGTTCAGCTATTCTAGGCCCCACGTGGCCCTACAGATCAAGGTTGTAGCCTCCCGGTGGTTACCATCTTATTCTAAATGGTACGAATAACTCCACTTCTTGGTTTGTCAACTTTAAACAATATCCATTGCTTTCCCTCTGTAAAAATAGAAGGATTTAAAGCCATTTCAACTGCCTGCCTTTAAGACCTAGCTCAAGGCTTGTGGTTTCATATTATTTTTTACGAATATATTTGGTTACTCTCATAACATTAAATAACATATATACTGTGCTTTCTTTATTGTTCCATCAACTTGAGTCAGTGTTTTGATTCTCTTTCATGTAAAGATGATAATATTTATGCCCCTCCACTTCCTTCCCCTTCCATCTTCAACCTACTCTCAGATGTATTTTTATATTGAATTGAAAAGGTTAGCATTTACATTCTGCAACCACAAGCCCATCTTCTAAGCTTCCACAGGGTGACTCCAAATGTTTTTTTAAATAGTGTTTACATTACTATCACTATAGACATATTGCTCATGGTCCAAATTCAGTAAGGTTCCTGAATCAATTTCTCCTCTACAAATCTGAGATTACAATCCCCAGGCCACTGAAAGAAGAATGGTCACAGCATAAAACTCAATGAATTTGTTTTTCCTGATATTCCAGCAATTGCTCAAAATCGTGATACATTTTTCTTGCTATTTGGATAATGACTTTCTGGTACAGCTTCTTGTTTTTCTAGAAGTTTCTAAATACATTCTTTTTTTCTGTGAACAATGGGCATTTTTCAGATCCTCACCATTTTCCATCATCCCAAGGATAGCATCTACCACAAGGAGCTGCCTTTTTCCTCAGACACTCTTCCTGACAGAGCACTCTGTTCTTCCGTTCCAGTCTGGATTGGTGATCCTCAAGATCAGTTGTCCTGAAGACTTGCTGCCTTAGTTGTTAGTTTGGCATCCACTTAAGTATTCTCCTTGACTGGGCTGCTCTCCTGTCCCCTGGATGCCATATCTTTCTCTTCCTTTGTTTACCTCCCCATGCTGCTGGCATACATGCTCAAATAATTTAAGAAAGGGAACATGAAAATTAAATGTCCTTATTTTGCCCTGATACTTGATAATTTGGGCTGGTGTAAAAAAAAAATTAAGTTAGATCTTATTCTCCCAGAACTTTGGAGGCATTATTGTCTTCTAGCACTGAGAGTTACAGATGAAAAGTCAGTTACCAGTTCAAATTTCGTTCCATGGAAGTGACTTATTTGATCTCTCTGGAAGATTTGAGGAACTACCAATTATCCGTGGTGATTTAAGATTTTGCAAAGAAGTGTCTGAACGTTGGGTTGTTTTGCTGTTGTTTATTTCATTTATTTTGCTAGATACTCTGAGCCCTTTAAAATTAAGGTCCTCTTCAGCCCTGAGAAATTTTCTTTTACTGTTTCTTTGCTAATTTCTATTTTCTCCATTCTCTCTCTGATTCTTTTTCCTTTTATGTTTGACCTCAGGATGAGTTTTCATGTTTCTTGCCTTTTCTCCAATATTTCTCTTAATATTTCTGTTCTGCATTCTGAGAGGTCCCCTTGACTTTATATCCCAAGCTTGTTTTGAATTTATTTTGATGAGTGAGATTTTGTAATCTCTAAGAACTCTTATTTGCTTTCTGCTTTTTTATTGCATCTATCATGTTTTATGGATATAAGGTACCCTTGAATCTGAGTGTATAAATACAATTTTTTTTCTGAATTAACTCAATTTCCACTGGGGTCAGTCTATTTATCTTGGTCTGTGTCTTTCAGATTCTGGTTTTTGTCTAATTCCTGTGATCCCTGGTTGTCATTCTGTAGTTTAAAAGGACGAGGCAGCTAATGTGGTTTTCTTCTGCATTGTGCTGGAACACAAGAGATCTATTTTATCACCAGGTTTCTACCCTAGAAGTCTGATTAGCTCTCCATGGGGTGTGAAAAGTTGCCTGGTTGCATGCTGGTTGGCAGGTTTGGTGTTAGAGTGAGTGACTTGAAAATCAAACTACAGACTTCTTGAAGGGCAAAATGTGCACCAAAATCTGCACTAGATGCTTCAGCCTTTTCCAGAGAGCTAGTTTAAATTTAAAGATATACCTCTTGTATGTGGACTTGGAGCAGACACCAGATGACCTGTGCAAACATATACCAACTTAACCATCCCTCCATTTCTTACCCCTGGCTTCCACTGCACCTGCTAAGTCTGAGCCCAGAATCTTTCTTGGTTTCTAACAGGTTTTTAGGCTCCCATATCATATTGCAGCCTCCTTCTACTCCAGGTTGTGCTTTTGACTGTTGCATGCATCACAAATCCCATTCATTCCATCTTGCAGAAAAGTGTTGAGCTTTCTTGCCCTGTGACAATCTTCCTCTCTACTCTTTTGCCATAATAGACATTATTTATAGCTTGATTCCAGTGAAATCTAAGTAACAAAGATGAAAGCATGAGCTCAAGCCACCATCTTGAACCAGAAGTTCTCATTAAAAATTTGTTGGAATTCTACTGCGAATTTGAACCATCATTGCTGTTCCACTATGTGCCAAACATTGTGTCTGACTTTACTGGGCTGCCAGTATAAGAAGTGTTCAAGGAGCATCTGACTGGCTCAGTCAGTAGAGCATGTAACTCTTGACCTCAGGGTGGTGAGTTCAAGCCCCACTTTGGAGGGGGAGCCTACTTAAAAAAAAAAAAAGTGTTTGACTAAAAATTACATTTGAGTCCACTTTTACTAAAAAGTTACAAAGGAACTTGAAGTTAGACTTGAGAGAAATGTTTCAAAGGGTTCAAGGGCAGAAAGGCCAGGGTTGGCAGCTTCTGGCATTTCCTCTGATTGCAGCTGCTGGAGCACACAAGGTTTGGAGGCCACTCCAGCTCCTGCCAGGAGGACACAGTGGCTGTCAGTCAAGAGCAAGAGGCCACGCACTGGGGCTCTGATCCTGGGCTCCTCACCAGCAACTTTTTCTCTGCATCAGCTCAGCTGCCAACCTTTGTGCACACCTGCTTCTCCCGGCAGGGCCCGGGGAGGCTCACCAGCTCAGAAGATAAGACAAAGGGAAGGCCAGATCTCTGGGCTTAGCACTGATGTGCCGGTCCACCACTGATCTGTGAGTAGCAGGAGGCTCAGAGCTTCTCCAGGATATTTGTCAGGGGACTAGCTGTCAAAACCAGAAACAAATTTGAGCTAACTTAAGGAAAAAAAAAAGATGATTTTTATCATAAGGGTCTGGGAGTAACTACTGAAACCCAGTAACCTTAAAAAAGGTGTAGAACAAAGGCCTTGGGGACTATCCTGAGAAGGATTTACTCTCCTTCTCTTATCTCCCAACTCCAGGTCTGTTTCCTGTTTCTCTCTTTCTGCAGACTGGCCTTCCCTTCTCCTCAGTCTACTTGGCAGAATGTGGCTATCCCACAGATTGGGGGTTCACAGACACTGGCCCAGCCATTCAGAGAGACTAACTGACTTTCCCTTAGACTGGGAGTTGGCAAACTTCTTCTGTAAAGGCCATATAGAAAATATTTTTGGCTTTGTGGGCCATACAGTCTCTGTAGCACTACCCGACTCTATCATTGTTATGCAAAAGCATTCCCAGCTAATATGTAAAAAATGCTCATATGCCTGTGTTCCAATAAAACTTTATTTACAAAAACAGGCAGGCAGGAGGCAAGATTTGGCTAGTTTGCTGACCCCCGCCTTAGACACAACCCCAAATTTTCAGAAGAATCTGAATGGTTCAGCAGAGTTAGTAGTCAGTGCCTTAGTCAGTAAGCACATAGTCGGGGAAACACACCAGAAGCATGACTACAAGGAGTCAAAGCCTGGAGGTGAGGCACGCAGTTCTCAGAGAAGAGAGTCTGAGGAGACACCCCAATAAGCGTCCACTGTATCACTTCTCATCACTCATCACTTAGCAACCATAAGTTGGAAGTATTAGCTCTTGATCTTCTGACTTCAAGGTAATCTCCTGGAACTGAGTAGCAAGAAACGTCTCGCAGTCACTTGAGATCCTCAGAAACAAAGTCCTATTTAGAATGAGACACTTTGAAATTTCCCACCATAAAAAGAGGAAACGAAGTATGGGAGGCAATTAGCTCCCTAAATAACCTATAGTTCTATAACTCAGAGAGCTTATTCAAAACTTATATTGTTTAAGTAGACAGAGAAAATTTTTACATTCAAACCCAAGGCTCTGAAACTGAACAAGAGTCATTTTGAGCTGCATTGGCTTAGAGATTCCACTGCTCCCTGCCCCTCACCTCCAGGGCTCAAGAGTGTGTCGTAGTGTGGTTAAGGGTTGAATGATATGCCCGGTGTGGCCATAACTCAGCCTGTGTCCTCGACTCCCATGGTAGCCCTGTAGCTTACGGGCACATCATACAAAGTCTGGAGTGGCTATTGGTGGAAATGTAAAATGGTGTAGCTGCTGTGGAAAGCCGTACGGTGGTTCCTTAAAAATGTAGAAGTAGAATTACCACATGATCTAACAATTTCACTTCTGGGTATAGAGCCAAAAGAACTGGAAGCTGGTCTCAAGGAGACATCTGTACACCCCTGTTTACAGCAGCATTATTCACTGTGGTCAAAGCGTGGAAGTGACCCAAGGGCTAATTGACAAAGAAATGAACGAGATGTGGTATATACATAAATAGAATATTATTCACCCTTAAAAAGTTGGGAAATTCTGATGCACGCTACAAAACGGCTGACCCCAGAGGACATTCTACTAAGTGAAATAAGCCAGCTACAAAAAGACAAATACCATCTAAGTATATAAGAAGGCACCTGGAGTAGTCACATTGGCAGAGACAGAAAGTAGAATGGGGTTGCCAGGAGCTAGGGAGAGGGGAAGAGGGGTGTTGTCTCACGGACACAGTTTCTGCCAGATAGAGAGTTCTGGAGACCAGGTGCACAACAATGTGAATGTACCTAACTCTAATGTATACTTAGAAATAGTTAAGATGGTAAATTTTATCTTATGTGTATTTTACTACAACTTAAAAAAAAGAGTCTGTGGTGGGACATAGGCCCCAACAGCTAAAGACAGTGTATAGACCAGAGCCACTGCCCCAAAGGCTTTCCTGCAATGAGTTTCAGCCTCTCCTAATTATGTCTATAAAAATAAGAGTTGTGATTTTTTTTTTCTTCTTGCCAACAGAAACCAAGGAGCAAGAAACACCCTGCTCCTCTGGGAACCAGTCCAGCTTGCCTTCCCAGAATCCTCTAGGACCCAAGAAGGGAGATGTGGTCTCTCCCATGGTTGCTGTTCTCTGGACAGCAGCTTGACTGACACCCAGCCCCCATGCGATCCACTGCAGAAGCACAGTACCCTTTGTGGGCAAGAGAGGCCCTCTGTAAGGGCCTCTGAGGGAGAGGGGCAGTCCATACAACCCCAGAGCCTCCCATGAGCCCAAAGGAAGAGCCAGAAGCTTCTTCTTTAGATGCTGACAGACACTGTGCCAGCCTCCTATGGCCCTCCTTGCCTCTAGTCTTGTCCCCTCTGAGCCCTCCTCCAGACAGCCTCCTAGTGACATTTGAACACACATCTAAGTAGGTCACTGCCATACACTGACCTTCATTGGCTGCCTACCACTCTAAGGACCAAACTCCCTATCATGACACTCAGCATCCATGCCCTGATCCCTGCCCACCTCTGTAGCCACATTCCCCACAGCTCCCTATCTTTGTGCTTCTGATCCCAATGCATCCCTGCATTTCCATTGATGTGCTCTTTTGAAATCCCAGCCAATAAGTCGAATCCTTTTTTTCCATAGAACTCAGACTCTTGGACTATGCTCAATGTGGCAGGGTGGCCTGTCCACTCCATGTCCTATTTACTCTCCTCTGGAGGCCTCCAGTTTGTCCACATACTCTATACAGAAGGACACCCACGACTGACCATACATTTCAGGGGTGATCCAAATGGCTCTAAGATTAGCCCAAAGGTTCCGGGAATGACTTTGCAGTTTTGAGACATCGTAACAGGACACAATCCAACTGAAGACCATGGATCAAAATTACAGAAGAGGAATTTTAGGATGAACTGCCAAGGAAGGGCTTTGCAAAGCACTAGGATAAGCTCCAGAAGGTCATCTCCTTTCCTTCCCTCTGAGAAGTCAGAAGCATACCTGGCTGGGATGGTGTGGGTGCAGCCTGGAAGTAGGAGATGAGTGAGAAACATCCAGGAGCTCTTCTGCCACTGTGAGCTATATGGCCCCTTTGCTGGGGGCTCTCCAAACCTTTCTATTTTTTTTTTTTAAAGATTTTATTTATTTATTTGACAGAGAGAGACCGTGAGAGCAGGAACACAAGCAGGGTGAGTGAGAGAGGGAGAAGCAGGCTTCCCGCCGAGCAGGGAGCCCGATGTGGGACTCGATCCCAGGACCCTGGGGTCATGACATGAGCCGAAGGCAGACACTTAACGACTGAGCCACCCAGGCTCCCGCTTTCTCTTTATTTTTATTGCTGAAAATGGGATTGTTCTTTCAGTTTTGGGTTATGGGGTAAAATCCTTAAAAAGTAACCACCTTTCATTCTGGCCCAATTCCTAGGCTACTAAGGCCCTGCTGCCACAAGATGAGGTCAGAAACTATAACAACAGAAGGGAAGGATGAAGAAGCTAACCCTTCTCCAGAATCTCTGTGGAAGCTGGAATAACAGGGTCCTCTCCAGAGACCAATCTCTGTGGTCAATGATTTGAGAAATAAAACACAACTACAACTCCATATTCCTACAAGGTTTTCCCTTCTGGCAGACTGGTCACAGCATTAAACTTCGGTGAGCTTCAGCCATAAACATGACATGACCGCAAAGTGCAAGGCATGCTGAAAATAGTTATGTGTATTTACTTCCTATTCTGGTTATGCAATATCGAGAATGAATAAGGCCGATACAAAGTTCTAAAACCTTAACGTCAATGAAAGAAACAGTCCAAGGTAGACAGTGTGATTATTCAGAGAATGAAGAAAGAAGTGAGCCACCCCAGATGGGCAATGAGTAGGGGGAATGGGGCTGGAATGGCCGCTGAAGCACAGTCACCCATGTTCATGGCAGCATTGCTCACAATAGCCAAGGTAGGGAAACAACCTAAGTGTCTGTTGATGGACGAAGAATAAAGAAATTGTGGGGTATGTGTATCTATATAGACACATACATAAGGGAATATTATTCTGCTTACAAAGAAGGGAATCCCACCATTTGTGACATATAGGAACCTGGAGGACATTCTACTTAGTGAAATAAGCCACTTACAGAAAGAAAAATACTGCATGATCTCCCTTATATGTGGAATCTGAAAAAGCCAAATACATGGAATCAGAGAGTAGAATGGCCGATACCAGGGGCGGGGAGGTGGGGGAAGGGGGAGATGTTAGCCAAGGGTGCAAAGGTGCAGCTCTGTAGGATGGCTAAGTCGCGAGATCTAATGTACAAGCATGATGACTACTGCTAACAATTCTGTACTGAATATGGCACATTCGATGAGAGTAGATCTTGGGGGCTCTCATCACCACACGTGAGGCCTATGTGAAACAGCCTAACTGAAGTCAGCATTTAGTATGTGTACCAAAACACCACGTTTTACACCTTATAGACAATTTTTTATATTTTATTAAAAATACATATACAAATATATTTAAAAAACACACAAGAACTGAACAGTGTTAGTGAACATGGGTCTCTGTGCTGCTGGGCTCTCGGTCACCAACTGTTGTGTATCACCACCATCTCAGGCCCCCTGATACAATGGCCACCCCTGAACCTTGGGCCCCTCCATCCGTGGTCACTGGGGTAATGAAAGAGACAAGGGGCACAGCTCTTCCTAGGAAACATGGGCACGTGGCTGTCAGAATTCTTTCCCTTTTAACCCACTTCGAGCCGTATTGGGGTCCATGCTCAGGAGAGAGATGCTGAATCAAGCTGTCAGTTCCCAGAGATAGAGTTTCCTTCCCCAGGGCCTTGGGGACTCGTGCAATTGCCAAACTCCATGGCCCCCTCTTCCCCCTAAGTGTGATAGATGGACCCAGTTTTCGTGGCGGTTTAAACACTTTGCATTGATTTGTGTATTAGTTTGTATATTGTTTTGAGAGGCCAATTTCAAGACAAGCTTTGCCCATCGTCCATCAAAGCTCACTGGTGCTTTATCTTCATTCTGAGTTGGCTGCTCATCAGATGTCAGGCAGGCTGCTGCCAAAAGATCCTGCTGCCCAGGACCTCCATCCATCACAGCACCGGGAACACTCTGCCTCAGGTCCTCAAAGACTTAGGCAGAGACCACGGCCGCTGGGGAACAACACTCCACACTCAGCCACTCTGCTTCTTGGAGAAGAGCTGAGCAACTGGTCTTTGGGACTCTTAACATTTCCAGAAATGAGAATGTTCTAGGAATACTCGCAAGCATTTCACACACGTGGAAATTGAGTCAAGCATCATGGACTAGAAACCAACCTAAACCCCAGCTGCATCTTAACAGTGTTTTGGAAGGGACAGAGTGGAAACAACCATTGAGCATGGGGCACTTTTGCTTGTACTTGCCAAGCATCTCTGCCTAGGGCTGCTATGGGGTACAGCTTTGGTGGAGGGACACGGGAATTGCACATGAGACCAATCACCCTGCCGGCAGCATCTTACTCCCTCAAAGAGACTGGCTCCTGCCCTTCATCCATGCTGCAGAAGAAGCCAGTCCCTTGTCCTCCAGGAACAGATGGGGGACACCCTGGCTGGGTAGGTGGGGTCCTATGGACAGTTCACTCTCCCAGCCCTGGCTGCCATGGAGAGACAAAACCTGCAAGTTGCCCCTCTCCCTGGCCCCCAACACACACTTCTCCTGATGGCTGTCAGCAGTCCCACATCCTGGATTGAGGGGCCCCTGGACATAAATGGAGCTGACAGTGAATATCAGTTGCTAGAATAGCATTACCCTCTCTCTCTCTCTCTCCTTCCTACTATTTCTTTTCTCAAGGTCCCAGCCTCCCACAACAGCTCCATCCTCCAGCGTCAACAGTGACACAAGCTGGACCTCATCACCCTGCAATTTTGCTTCTCCAAAGGGCATCAGAACACAGTGATCAGGGCACCTGGGTGGCTCAGTTGGTTAAAGCGACTGCCTTCGGCTCAGGTCATGATCCCAGAGTCCTGGGATCGAGTCCCACATCGGGCTCCCGGCTCAGCGGGGAGCCTGCTTCTCCCTGTCCCCTCTCATGCTGTTTCTCTCTCTCTCTCTCTCTCTCTCTCAAATAAATAAATAAAATCTTTAAAAAAAAAAAAAAAAAAAGAACACAGTGATCAGCAAAACACAGTAGCCGGGCTCTCGCAGCTGGACCTTGGCAGGGTCACTTCAGCTCACCTAGGAAACCTCGTCCTGGAGGAGCTGCTGGGGAGCCTGAGATGTCCTAACAGCAGGGGCGTGACTGATCCACCGAAAGGGTCACTGTGAAGCCCAGGAGTGGGCAGCAGATGAGGAAAAGGGGCCGACTCTAATACAAATGGTAAGAAAAAAAATGAGTGACCTTCAGTCCATTTCTGACCCCTCAGCCCCACCTTTCCCCTCTGCTAAGGGGAACCAAGTTCTGGACTTTTCCTTTCTCTTCCCCTCCAGACTTACTTATTCAAAATAGAGATGGCTCTCCAATATATGAAAAGATGCTCAGTCTCATTCAGAATAAAAGAAATACCAAATAAAACTGCTGTGAGAGCCCACTTACCACCGTCAAGGTGGCAAAAGGCCAAAAGCTCAATGACCCATGGTGCTGGCCGAGCACCATGTGTCTCGGGACACAGGCAGTCTCTTTCACTAGGAGTGGGGTGTAAATTGATATATTAGGATATTTTGACTATCTTTCTGTAATATAATTTAAAAAATATATGTTTGGTCTTTGTCCCCGGTTTTTGGCACAGATCTCCTAGTAGGCTTGGAATTTCCTAAGTGATAGGAATATCTTTTGCTATTCATAGGGAGGCCCTGTAAACCATAGCTGAGTTTATGCTAATAGGGTGGCTCAGGATGGGGCCTGGCCATCAAAATCACCAAACTTGTTGGAAGCTCCCACTCCCCACCATAAACCTGGCCCTTCCATTGGACTGTCCCTGAGTTGCATCCTTTATAATAAACCAGTCATAGTAGTAAAGCACTTTCCTGAGTTCTAGGAGTCATTCCAGAGAATCTGTGAAGAGGGGAGGGGGGAGGGTTGCCACGAGAGCCCTTGAATTTGTAGTCAGCAGGCACCTCATTTGCAACTGGCATCTAAAGTGAGATCAGTCTGGTGGGACTGAGCACTTAAGCCTGTGAAGTCTGATGCTAACTCCAGGTAAATAGTGTCAGACTTGAACTGAATTGTTGCATACTCAGTTGGTGTCGGAGAATCGGGGAATTGGTGTTGGAAAAGATACCACACATTTGGTGTCAGAAGATAGACGTCAGTCTTTCAAAATTACCCATGTGTGTATCTTTGACCCACCCAGAAACTCTGCTTCTAGGAATTACCTTAGTAATACACTCGCCAGCATGCACAAGGATGTAATCACCACCCTGTACATTTGGGCGTGGTTTAGAATAGCAAAAGAATGGAAACAGCCACGGGTGCCTGGGTGGCTCAGGCAGTTGAGTGTCTGCCTTCAGCTCAGGTCATGATCCCAGGGTCCTGGGATCGAGCCCCACATCAGGCTCCTCGCTCAGAGGGGAGCCTGTTTCTCCCTCTGCCTGCAGCTCCCCCTGCTTGTGCTCTTTCTCTCTTTCCTCTTTCTCTGACAAATAAATAAATAAAATCTTAAGAAAAAATGGAAACAGCCAAACTGCCATCTATTTGGGAACTGGCTGAACCGCTGACATGCATACAGTGGAATTCTATATGGTGATAAAAACAAAAACAAAAAAGATTGAAGCAGCTCTTTACTAACATAAAAAAAGTCTTCAGGGTATCTTGTTAACTGGAGAAAAAAAGTCAATGGCAGGACAGTGTTCATAGCATGTTATATGTTGTGTTAAGTGAAAAAGGGATAAAGAATATAGATTTCAGTTGGCTAGTACATAATTTTTTTTTTTTTTAATCTCTGAAAGGATAAGCAGGCACTAACACCAATGGTGACCTGCTTGAATAGGAAGACAGAATTGGGCAGGTGACACACAAGGAAGGGGAAAGGGAGATTACTGATGTGCGAGCGAGGTGACTGTCATTCCTGCTCCACTCATCACAGGTCAGGCCTGCAAGGAACTTCAGGGAGCCTCTCCCACCCTCTCTCTCCACTTTAAAATTTAAAATGTGGAAATCATGACCCAAAGACATTCCCTGGTCTACCCAGCTCTCAGATCTGGTAGAGGACTGGGAAAAGAATCCCAGGCCATCACACCAGTTCAGTGCTCTTTCAGAGACAAGGCTAGACCAGGTGCTCCTCGGGGGGGGGGGGGGGGGGGCGGGGCTCACAGTAGGTCACGGGCCACATCTTTGCAAACATTGAAAACTCACAGAGCATTGGCACATGCTTACTATTTATTAAGAGTATTCCGAATGAATGAATGTTGCGTTATACTTCCTATGAGCCCTGACTCTCTAGCTAAGCTTATTAAGTCATCCTAGCCTGAGAGTGACATGATTTATATCCCTCAATGATGACAGAGTCACATTTTCCCAAGCACCTCGGCAGAGGAAACATGTCTGGTGAAGGGGGCCTTTTAACACCCAAGTGAAATGCCATAAACAACTGCCCATATTGTAACTTCTTGCGGAATCAGCCTATGTATGAAATAAGAAAAGAACGATGAGGTTAATATACTTAACACAGCACTCGGGAGAAGAGGAATTATTAATCTGCATATAGATTGTTCAACCAAACAAATGCCCATGGGGCGTGTCCTCTGAATTGTGCAGGCTGGATTTTGTGCATTGCATCATGAAGACCGATCTTCTACGCCAAACTTACTAAACTCCAAATACTGTTGCAAGGTAGGTGGCAGGGGCACCTCTATTCAAAACCTGTGATATGAGTCTTGTTAGCATCATCATCGAACCGACTACTACCCCACCCAGACAGACGGGGCACTCACCCCAGCCCGGGGCGAAAACTCAGAACCTTCCAGGACATCGCTGCACATCCTCCATACTGTGTGACAGACTCAAATTGTGTCTAAATAGGCTGGGAGGGTTCTGAGAGAGATGAGCTAAGTAAGACCATAAACACCTTGGAAAATCAGACTGAGTAAAGCTACCCATGACGGATGAATGTTTGCTAGATCAAAGAGATCTGGGGCTTATGTGGAGAGCCCCATTGGGGAGTTTTGGTCACAGATTAGAGGCCCGTTTGGCTCCTTAGACACAGCCGGGCTGGCTGCGGTGAAGGGAGCAAGGTTATCACAGCCGCCAGAGGGAGAACGGGTAAGTGAGATGGATGGAGAGCAAATCCTATTATAACCAACTCCGTTACAAAGAAAATTTCACCTTAACAAAAATATATCCAAGCCGGAGGCATCGGCCCATAATAATCGTATATTGTTCAAACAACCCCATTGTGAAGCACGCTGTTCTTCAGTCCTTCTGGCTAATAGTCTCTAGTTATAACAACACCCCAGCACATCCCCACTTACCACATGATGAATTATTTGTGGTACATGACAATACCTGCCTTCCTTTCCAACCCTCTGACTGTGGGAGGTGACTTTTGAGATGCTCTATTGGAGGCTGATGTTTTGAAAAATGGCAAGGAATTTGTCTTTATAAGAATCTTTACCTCATCTCAGTTACCCATCAAACCACTCACCTATATCTAATACCATTAGGAAGATTATTTAAAATGTTAGATGATCACCTCTACATAAGCTGAACAAAAATATTTGATAAAAAATCCATTTGTGGTTTTAAAAAAAATCATAGAAAAATAAGACTAGTAACTTCCTTAATCTAATAAACATCTGTCAAGAACCTATAGTAAACATCCTACTTAACACTGAAATGTTTAAATCATTCCCTGAAAAGTCTGGAACCAGATTAAATGCCTTTTATATCAGAGATTGGCAGAGCATAAAAGGCCTGGAAAATACTGTGTGGAGACAAGGATTTGGAATAATAAGAACTCTCCTGTAGTGCTGGTGGGTGTATAAATTCATATGACCCCTTTAAAAGCATTCTGGAAATAACAAATTGAAGATATACATGTTCTTTGATCCAGCAATACCATGTGCTCAAGATGATTAAAATGTGTATTGTAGCTTTACTTTTAATAGAAAAGGGGTTGGAAACAACATATATGTCCATCAAAAGAAGAATATATACATAGTGATATTCTTGCAATGCAAATGTACATAGTAGTTAAAATGAACCAGCTAGAGCTCCACGTATCAACATGGATACATGACACACACATACACAGGCACACAAAGTAAGCTTCAGAAAGCTAAGACAAATGGTACCTTTATATAAAGTTTTCATTTTAAAAGCATGCGAGTACTAGGGCTCAGCACAGGAGTCCAAGGACAGTAGATTCAGCCTCTCTAGGCAGACATTTGTCCTTGAAGCAGAGTGATTGGGGGATCACTCCAGTCCTGGAGTCAAGAAACAGGTTCCTACCCTGTGTCTTGGATGTTACCAGTGTCTTAGCTCAGACTGCTACAGCAAATACCACTGAATGGTAGCTTAAATAACAAACATTTATTTCTTACAGTCCTGGAGGCTGGCTGGAGTCCAGAATGATTGGATTTTTGGTGAAGGCCCTTCTTCCCATTTTACACACATCACTTTCTCATTATGGCCTCACAAGGCAGAGGGAGAAGACTAGCTCTCCTCCTGTGTTTATTAGGACAGTAATCCCATCATGGGGGCTTTACTCTCATGGCCTAATCACCTCCCAAAGTTCCCATCTCCAAATACCATCACAGTGGGGCTTCAACATAAGAATTTGCCGAGAGCATGGGCATTCAGTCCATAGCAATCAGCAAGCACCCTTGACCACTTGGGAATGACAGAAATCTATTTACCAGAAAAATGACAGTATTTTCTTTCCTCTCTTTCCCGGTTTCCACCTTCTGGTTTCTGATCCCCTTTCACTATCTGTTACATATGAATCTGTGAGACATCCGCAAAGCTACCCCAGAATAGTCCCCCTCCCACCTCTCTAATCAATAGAAACATTATGAGATAAGAACAAAATTGTGAAGTCCTGGTTGAATGGGTCACATTATCCCATAGCACTCATTAGAAATTTAGAGCTTTAAAGAAATTAAGATGACCCAGTTCCACTTGCTTCCTCTCTCAGGTCCTGCAGGGTGACAAGGTGCACCTAAGGACTAGTGAAAGAGCAAGACCCCAACTCAGGTCTCCTGTCTTCCAGGATGATGTTTCTACTATGCCACAGAAGCCTGTGATACATGTTTATTATGTAAAATCCACAAAACATCAGCTTGAGTCCTCTCATCTCTGTGGGGGTTCCAAAAATATCAGATCATGGTTTATGCCACTTTCAAGCTCACAGAGGATCATTTTCAGAATGCACTCCTCCATGAGGTCAGAGTCACGCTTCCCATTACAGACTGGGATGGCACCCAAGCACACACAGTTGTGCATGCAGAATGGTCTCCACATTTAGACAATGACTCAACATTTCGAATGTCACTGGATTTGGAACAACTTGAAAGACACCAAAGGAAGAAGAGTGATGTTGAAATCTCAGTGGCGTATGCTGATCAAGACATGCTCCTGCTAACAAAAGGTGAAAATGAATGTTTCTATCCTCTCGCTCACTGGCTGATACCCAATTATCACTAAGACTTTGGTAGCAAGAATTGTTCTAACAAGGGAAGGACTCAGCTCTAGATGCAGGAAAATGCCTACAAACATTCCAAACTCAATTGCTCTCTGGGTGATCTTGATTTGTGAAGATCAGTGAGAAATATAAATCAGATGTAAGAAGTTAGTAGTCCACCTTGATGGATAGAACTTTTATATTGATCAGTGCTACAAAGCTTGGAGAAATCTCCAGTTCCCAACCCCCCAAAACTTACAATCTAATGAGATTCAGAATGAACACCTGGGACAAATTTAGGACATCTATAGAGAAACATAAATAAACAGTACTTAATTTAAAGACAATACCACATTTTTCTGGCATTGGAGAAAAACAAAAAGGATGATCCAAGTGAGATGGGGTAAATCAAGAAGGACTTCTTAAAGAAATGTGAGGTTTGTGCCATGAGATTTGGAAGGAAAGGAAGCCTTGATGGTGAAAAGATAAGGAAAGCAGACATCCAAGGCAGATGAATGGCTTCTGAATATGCCCAGGAGAGGGGTTACGGTGACAGTGGCAAGTCTTTACATCAGTAAGATATATATTCACTTATTTCTCTATAGACAATGACCTCAGGAAAGAGATAAGGCAGGGATCCTCTCCATTTTACAGAGGGAGAGAAGGACTTAGTAGACTAAGTGGCTTGCCCTAGGGGTCATAGCCAACAAGTGGCAGAGCTAAATCTTGAACTGAGGACTTTGAATTCCAATTATAGAGCATTTTAGGGCTCCCTTAATGACCTGAATAGAAATAGGAACATAGAAAGTGACAGCTTTTAAAAAAAACTTGGGTCAAGTGCAAGTGTAGGGTAAGGTAATGTGTTACATACTTCCAAAGGACTCAACGGTTATAAACTTGACCTGTTTGGTTTGTTGGTCAAGAGTCCTAGAAAATGAATTAACGATATCAAGGTCACAGTTTCAGCATCTCAGGAAGCAGGATTGAAAACACAGCTGCAAGCCATTGTTCTCTTAGCTCACTCAGTTTGCAAAAATTTGAGGTGGGGAGCAAGTAAGAAATAGAGCCCTCAATATTAGAAAATAGATCTCTCAATGCACAAATCCCCACAGATGGAAAAATACCTCCAAACACCTACTCAACAATGGATTGCCCCTCAATTTTTCTGCATGCAAAGATCAGCATGTTATAATTGTTCATTTGAAGTTAAACTGGGCTGGACACTTATTCTTTTCCCTTGCAGCCTGAATTCAGAAGCTTCCATTTGGAATCCCACTACATCTCTGCACAAAATCACCCACCCTTGAAAGAGTGTCAGGTTCAAATTTGCTTAACTTTTATCCCTAATTAAGAAGGCCAGAGGAATACTTGGTAAATATTTTGGATCTAATTAAGTCTGATTGCATTATGAAATGGAATCAGTGTATTCAACTTCTAACATTTTGAAATTCCAAAGTGATCCTAGGCTCTCCATTGGCCACGGATGATAGCCCTTTGCACGTGAAGTACACAAACTGTTCTCACCAGCTGGTTAGTGGCTCAGTGGCACACAAACCACAAAATTAACCAATTCTCAGGCACTGCAAAATGAGCTCTGCCTTACACCATAGCTTTCCCTCTCTGGAGCACCCACCCTTACACACATGCAAGCGTCCTGGGCTCGCTTCTTTTCTCCAATGGCATTTCTCCCTTGTCAAGTGTTTTCAACCATGGCTGCATTCTGGGATCATTTGGGAGCTTTAAAAATCCCAACGGCTGGGTGGCATGCCCAGATTTAGTTAATTTGGAGAATGGCCTGGTGTCAAATTTTTTTAAAGCTTCCCAGATGATTCTAACCTGCTAAGGTCAAGAATGACTGCAACTAAGTGATCTTATCCAGTGCCTAGGCTTTAAATCCTAGCAATAGGCTATAGTTGCAAATATAATCTCCTGTCTTGGGCTCTCTCCTGAGTTCCAGAATCATTCATTCAAACTGCTTACTTGACATGCCCACGTGGGCATCTAAAAGGCTTTGCAAACTTCACAAGTTGCAAGAACAACTCTCAATTTCTCCTCACCTCCAATGTTTCTCTTCCAATAGTTCTCATTGTAGTAAGTAGCTCGAACCTAAAGCCTAGAAGCCATTCTAATTTTTTCCCTTTTCCTCATATGCTGCAAATTCACCAGCAAAGTCCTGTCTGTTCTACAACCAAAGAAGATCTCTCATAACCATTATGGTAGGCAGCTTCCAAGATAATCCTCAATGATTCCCATTTCCTGGTATTCGTACCCTGTACAGTTCCTTTCCACATTGTACCTGGGTTGGTCTCTATGACCAATAGCATATGGCAGAATTGATGGTATGTTACTTCAGAGATTAGGTTATGAAAAGACTCTGACTTCCATCTTGTTCTCCCCACCATCACCCTCACTCTGAGGGAATTAAGCTTCAAGCTGCCATGTTGTGAATAGCCCTTGGAGAGGCCCATGTGGTAGGGAACAGAAGCCTCTGGCCAACAGTCAAAAAAGGTACTGAGTCTTCCAACAACCACATGAGTGAGCTTGAAAGTGGATTCTTCAGCCCAATCAAGCTTTTGAGATGACTGTAGCCCCAAACAACAGCTTGAATTTAACCTCATAGGAGACCTTGAGCCAGAAATATCCAGGTAAGTTGCCCCTAGATCCCTAGCCCTCAAAAACTCTATAACATAACAAATGTTAATTGTTTTAAGTTGCTAAATCTGGCAGTAGTTAACAATAGACACTATACTCATCCACATTTTTGCATCTCATGGCTATCATGCTCCTCCAACCTACCTCCATTTCTTCTCTACTGTGGACTACTGTGATAGTGTCCCAGCAGGTCTCTCTTTTCCCATTTCTGCTCTCCAACAATTTGTCACCCTCATTTATATTCTTTAAATAAAATTAGCTTACATCTCTTCTCTAACACCCTTCAATGATTTCCCATTCTGCTTAGAATAAAACCCAGTTCCCCACAATAGCCCTTCCTGATCCGATTCCAGTCTATATCTCCAACTTATTCTTGTACGTCTCTTCCCATTTCTTGTTGTGTTCCAGTCACATTATTACTTCATTTTTATAGGAAGACCCTTGCTTTTCTTTTATGGTTAGAGAAGCTGAGGGAAAGAGACATTTTTAATATCAGGGGAATAAGATCCTGGTAACATTGCTCAAAACAGAAATTACTTTTTTGCTACATCTCTGACAAGTATTTGTCAAGCTTGAAGGACACGCAGTATAGTGTTGGAAAAAAAGAGGTGCTTTTGCTTCTGGCAATATGTTGGACTAAATGAGGAGAGAATATCTTCCCAGTATAGAACATCTAAAAATGCTGAATAAAATGAAAAACATATTTCAAAATATGGCTGAGCTAGGAGGAAAAGGAAACCAATCAGAGGAATTAAAAACAAGGAAGTGTAATTCAGTGGGGATAAGTAAGCTACAGAGGCATTTTCCTTGTGGATATCTATGTATTTCCTAGTGATCTAGAGTGACACACATATGAGAATGGAGAAAACATCCTGGGTCTCAAGCAGAATGGGACTTTATTAGTTGAGACTCCTATAGAGTGATACCTCAGTGGTCACATAGAGATTTGTCTGGCTTAGCCTTGGCCCTTTAAGCCAGGAAAGTAGCCAGTGGAAAAAAGTCTCCCCTGATATTTCCTACCACAAACTAATATTTATTAGGATCTGGAGCTGTAATTCATACCATCTGTGAAGCCAGAAGGAAGAAAAAGTGCCAAACTTAAAAGAAGTCCCAGATTGACAGTGCTCCAAACACTTGGGAGAAGAAAAAACAAGTCCTCTCTGAAGGAATGGCCCCTCAGCTCAGGCATCTTGATATGTTCATGAATGAAGAACAGAATTACAAAACACGTGGGAGTACAAACTAATATAAGAGTCAACAGAAATAATAAATTGCAGAATCAGACCCGTTGAGCCTACAGGTATTAGATTATCAGAGAAAGATTTTTAACATAAATAAGAGGGAATTCACAGTATTACAAAGGAGCAAAAGATTATCAAAGTTGAACAAACCTATTTTAATGAACCAAATATAACTTCATGAAATAAAAATTATAATATATGAAATTTAAAGTTCATTGCATGGGTTAAACATCAGATGAGACTCGGGAAAAATATACCTAGTAGATTGGAGGAAACAGCTGAAAAATTATCCAGAATGCATCAGCAAAAAAGAAAGAAATTAAGATACTTGAATGAAAGAATGAAAAGATACAACCAAAGTATAATTGGGATTACAGAAGCTGTAACTAGAAAGAGAAAGAACAAATATTTGAAAAGTTAATGGTTTAGGATTTTCCAGAGTTGATACCACTTCTCAGATTCAGGGAACCCAACCAATTCCAAGCAGGGCACATCATAAGAAAACTACAGAAATCAAGCTGAGAACTGAAAAAATAGAAAAAAAATCTTGCACTCATAGAGTTTACATTTAGTGAGGGAAAACTGACAGTTGGTAATTAGCAAAACAAAAACAAAAACAAAAAGCAACCCAGATCATCCAGACAGTGACATGTGCAATACGAAGAATTTAAAGAGGATGATGTGAGAGCCTAGGACTTGGGAACCACATCAACCTTGGTGATCATGAAAGATGATATGTAAGCTGAGATCTGAATGACAGAAGGGAGCGAGTCCCATAAAGTCATGGGAAACAGCACTCCATGCAGGGGGAAGAGTTAATGCAAAAGTTCCATATCTGTCTGTCCCAACTTCTCTTAGCCTCAGTTTCCTCATCTATAAGATGGGGAAAATATTTTTTTTTAAGATTTTATTTATTTATTTGAGAGAGAGAGAATGAGAGATAGAGAGCACAAGAGGGAAGAGGGTCAGAGGGAGAAGCAGACTCCCTGCTGAGCAGGGAGCCCGATGTGGGACTCGATCCCGGGACTCCAGGATCATGACCTGAGCCGAAGGCAGTCGCTTAACCAACTGAGCCACCCAGGCGCCCAAGATGGGGAAAATATTTTCCTCATATCTGTTGTGAGGCTTGAAATTTTGTATATAAAGTACTTGAAAATCTTTGAATCATAATATACGTGATAATTTTATGGAGGCAGCCTAGCTTCCCATGAAGAATACAGACTTTGGACCGCCCAGACCAGTATTCTTGGCCTGACGATTCATCTGTGAACACTCTGAGAGCCAGCGCCTCATTTGTTAAATGAGAATGATGCAGTTGCCATAAAGATTACAGGGCAAAACATTCACACAGAGCCTGGTGTTGTCCCTGGCAAAAGAACTCAATAATTACCTCTACCAAAATGTTACCTTTCCTATACAGGCTCTAGAGGCCTCCTCTACCCTCCACACCCTGACTGTAGCCAGAAGTTCTCTCTCTTCTCTGCTCTCCCACTGCACTTTATCCATAAGTCTCTCCCAAGTCTCTCTTTTTGGTTTTGTTTTGCATTTCTCCCAGTGGTCTCCCAGAATGACTAAAGTCATTCCATAGACTTTAGTCTATCCATCTTTTATCCCTCATACTACTTAACCCAGGATCTTGCACATTACAGGTATTTAATAAAATGTTACAAAGGCAAGAATAAACATATGAGTTATAATTGGAATATCTCCACCACCACCAAAGCAACTATTTCACAAGGCAGCTAATTGCATGGCTATAGTTGTTTAAAGCTTCTCTCCCATATCAAGTCAAAATCTGCTGACGGAGATTTTACACTAGTGGTCCACAGTGAATCACATCTCTGGGATTCACATGCTGATATTGTCTCCTCCCACCTTGACCCTGGGCTTGTCCCTACAACTCACTGTGGTCAATGAGACAGACATGGTGCAAGTCTTTGCTTGATAAGTCTTTGTGCCTTAGGCTCACCCTCTTGGATCGCTGCCATTACTATTTGAGGAATCCAATTTCACCTCCTTGAAGATGCAAGACCATGTGGTCTGAGGGACCCAGCTGAGCACAGAGCCTTGCCAATCCACAATCAGACTATAGTCGTATCAGCCCTGGAAAAACCAGCAGAAGAGCCACCCAACCAACTCAGAACAGAAAGAGAAATAATAAATCAATGTATTAAACTAATACATTTTGGGGTGGTTTGTTACACAGAAACCGATAACTCAAATACGTTCCCCTTTAACTTCTACCCTCCATCTATAAAAGCAAGAATGATCCTTCTTCCACAGGTCAGTCCTTCAAATGGCTAAATACCCTCCTGAACATTTTTAGTTCTTCAACAAATTTTCACAGTAGTGAAAGGCCTAAAGCCCCTCTGGTTTGTCCCTCTCTTTTACAAGTGTGGGTCTCGGTAAAGAAACACACTCACCTGTGTTCTAGCCATGCAGCTCTTAGACTACAATCATATTGGTCCAGATGCTGTGCTTCTGGTCATGTGGCCAAGTCAGTGTTGGTGTGGTGTTTGTGACATCCCCATCACATAGTGGCTCACATGGCACTCAGGGTCTTAAATCACAGACCCTTTCCCATGAACTACCGTGAAGTCACATCTTCAAAATCCTGTACCTGAGAACCCGACCATTTGAACCCACATGTGGGCTCCTATTAAATCGGTCATAACAGTTTTGGCCTGTTGGAGACTTTCTAAATTCAAATTCTATATAGCAATGGACCTCTACATCATTAAATTCAAGTTTCCATCTTTGGCAAATCTGACCTACTTGATCACTCTCTCCTCCTGGAAATGCTTTCATTTCTTGGCCTCACAAAAATCCCTCTCTCTTGGTTTCCATCCTATCCCATTGGCTGTTTCTTCTCTGTCTTTGCTGGGTCTGTGGACTTCTTCCCTTCTTTATCTATCTTGGCTCCCTAAAGCCATCTATAGCTAAACAACTCCCAACACTACTTCTCCCATCTTAATTTCTCCCCTGAATCTCAGACTCATATAACCCATTGCCTGCTGAAGATTTCTAACTACAGAATGGGCATCTTAAAATGTAATCCACCCAAAATAGAACATCTGGCTTCCTACCCCTACTTGTCCCCAAACTTCTCCTCATCTCCATAAATAATGACTCTATTCTCAATTTTCCTGGTCAGTCCAAAAGCCTTGGAATCATGGACTCCCCTCTCACATTCCACAAATTTATCAGAAAATCCTTACAACTCTGCCTTCAAAGTATCTACAACATCTAACCATTTTCACTACTGCCCCCACCCACACCCTAGTCCAAACCACCTAATCCCTAACCCAGACTGTTAGAGGACTCTCCTAAATGGTCTCCCAGCTTCCATCCCTAAAGCCCACCACAGCCTGTTCTGCATATGGCAACCAAAGCCATCACTTAAGACGTAAGTACCTAAGTTGTTCATACCTCCCATCCGCTCAAAACCTTCCAGTGGCTTCCCTTGTCACTCAGAGTAAAATCCAAAGTCATTACCCTGACCAGAATGCTCTATACGATCTGGCCTTAGCTACCTTTTGATCTTACCTATTATTCTCACCTTCACTCACTCCACCACAGCCACAACTGGCCTTCTTGCTGTTGGACAAACCCTCCTAGCATACCCCTGCCTCAGAGTCTGCATTTGCTCTTCCCATCGCCTGAAAACACCATCTTAATTGGTGCTCTCCTTCATTTTACACAAGTCTCTGCTCAATGGTCACCTTATCAGAGAAGCTGCCTTTCTGAGGCCAACAATAACCCCCATCACAAGCTGCTTGATATCTAGTCTTACTCATCTGACATGTCAGCCTGTCTTCCCTTCCCCGTATGCAAGCTCCATGAGAACAGAGGCTTTGTTTTGTTCCCTGCTACATCCCCAGTAGTGGAAGCAAGCCCAGCCTAGGTGTCAATATTCATTGATGAATGAATTCACTATCCCTGCCAGCTTTGGTCCATCCACAAAATGGATGTGTGTGTCAATTAAATATTTGTCCAAGAAACAGAGTTTTTCACATGGTCAAAAGTAATCTTTTGATTACTTTTGTTCTGGCCATGCACCAACCAAAAGTACATCCAAACCAAAATAATCTCTGTGGTATGAGAAACGGAGGTTATATCTTAAAGAGAAATAATGCTAGGTTAAGACTCTGGAAGGCCTTGAATGACCAGCCAGAACCTGGTTTGTTCACTACAGGCAATGAGATATCATTGAAATGTCTTGAGTGTAAAATGACAGAAATTGTCTCATAAATAACTTTCACTAGGTATATTTTTAAAAAAAATCCTACTTAGATCAATGTGGAAGCAACCTGACATTTTCCTTTTTTATTAACTGGCTTTTAGAACATGTTGACAAGTATGGCTCATTTTGAATGGTCCTAAGTAATTCTCTGGACTAAGGCAGGGACCACTGGGTCATTTGTAAACAGATACGCATGGCTGGCAATAAATAGATTTATGCATCTGAGGCTTAAGACCACATTTTATACTTACAACACATGTATTTCTTATCTCACACCTGTGCACAACTTATATAGCATACACAGAATCTTGTTTTCATATCCTACTGATAGGAAAGCCAGAACCCTCTTCTGAGCCAGGGAGTCTGAGAAAAAAGCTGAGGGAACAGACTAGAAAGCTCTGTCATACACACCAGACTCCAGTGAACTCACATGTGGAACACATACACCGCTCAACAGCTGCCCGCTTCAACAACTCAGTGGCCCAGGGGCAGCCGGGATGACAGAAGTCTTTTTGGCATGGACAGGCTTGTGGTGGAGAAGGAGGGGAGCAGTGGAGGCCCTTCTGAGGATCTGCTCACTAACTTCTTCAAAGGGAAAACAGCGGTGGCTGGAGCAGAGGCTCAGAAGCCCTGTCATCAGTCCCTCCAGCCATTACAGACACCTACAAGGGGCTGGTGGGCAGCAGCTCCAGAGCTGGAAGGGGCCTCTCGAAGGAAAAGCAGAAGCACATCTTCCTGTGTTGCAGCCCACACAGCAGGCCCTCAGTGACCACCCACCCTTGACATGCTCAGGAACTGAAACCAAAATTGGTTCCTTAATGCAACTGGGAATGTTATTTACATTGTTTTTCCCTAATTGTATCTATTCTTGCCTCTCATTTTCCTACCTCCCTTCCAGAATCACACTGAATCCCTCAACCCTTGACACTGCAATGAAATCCATACATTTTAAAACACATACATTTTACAGGTGTGTGTGTGTGTGTATGTTATACACATACATACATATATATGTATTTAACAACTTAGCCTTCTGCAGACCCATTTGGGTACTTTTCTGTATTCCTGGTCACTTTTATTTCAGGGCCCACATGGGGCCATAAAGCTCATTTTTTTCTCTCCATCAATAGATCTTCAAAATCCCTCATGAAGGAACAGCACTGCTCTTCATTGGTAAAATATATACTTATTCATACTTTTCAGGGTAAAAATATCATTCCAGTTACAACCCTTGAGCCCAAAAGTAGCACTCCTAAGAAAATGACTCATCCATGACATTACCAGGTGAATAAATGACAAGTGTGCCTCTCCAGTCATGAGACAACTTACCTAGTTAACCCATCATCCTTAGAATGGGGCATTTTCCCAAATGGAATATGAGTCACTTGGGCATGAGAAGAGTTTTTAAGTTCACAGACATAACATTTCCTCTGCTATGTTCTTCTCCATTAGTGAAAGTTTGATTATTAACATCCGGCACTTTAAGAAATCAGTCCTTAAATGACACTCCTCACTTCTGCTCACTCTTTCCTCTTTGGTGAAGTTCATGGTTGAGTTTCAGCTCAGATCTTTCTTTAGCATTTCTTCTGGGAATCCAGAGATTATACAGGTGGTTAAGCAATTGATAAATTTTTTAGGCAAAGAAGTGCTCAGAATGCATGCAATGGTTAGTCACCAACACACTGATAATTAAGTCAACGACATCATTTTCACAGGATCATGGAAGCTTGTACATTCAGTGGCTACAGTGAGCATGTAGAAATTTAGAGCCAGCATTTCACAATAGCAAAAGCACTTTCCAAACATTTGTTCATCTTATCATAATCTTCTCAAGACCAGCTAGACTGAGCCATATGTCTTAGTCATACTCCAACCCCAAGCCTTATCATAATGTCTAGATCATAAATATTTAATAGACTTTGTTGAATGAACAAATCCGTTCCCTGAACCATTCAGTGGAGTTTCAAATTTAGAGATTAAGAAGAAGCTACTAAGTATCAGACTCCGGACACAAGGACAAGTCTTTGGCTACGAAAAAGCTTTCCAGGCTCCTAGGAAATCATTACCTTGTGTGTGTGCTGGGGGCGGGGGACAATACCAGAAATTCCTTTGGGGGTAGAGACAACAGGACAAATGATCTGTTGTTTGGTTTACAAAGAGTTAGATGACCCAGTTGGAAGATCTTAGGGATTATCTACAAGCTACAGCATGGTATCATGTGAAAATGAAGCCAGACATACCTCAGACTCAGCCTCACTTCTGTTCTTTACTGCCCTGCCTACATTGCATTGTTGCTGTGAGCATTAAATTGGATAAGTGTGATGGTTATTTTTAATGTGTTGATTTGGCTAGGCTATGGCACCCAGTTGTTTAGTCAAACATCAGTCTAGGTATTGCTGAGAAGCTATTTTTTAAGATGTGATTAACATTTAATTCAGTAGACTTTGAGTAAAGCCGGTGGACCTCATCCAACCAGTTGAAGGCCTTAAAAACAAACAATGAGATTCCCTTTTTTTTTTTTAAGTAGGCTCTGTGCCCAGCATGGAGCCCAATGTGGGGTTGACCTCAGGACCCCGAGATCAAGACCTGAGCTGAGATTAAGAGTCAGACAATTAATCGACTGAGCCACCCAAGCACCCCCAAGATTCCCTTTCTAAAGAAGGGATTCTCGAGATGACGACATAGAAAACTTACATGAATTTTCTAGCCTGCTGAGAAATTCTGATTCAAGACGATAGCATCGACTATTCCCTGAGTTTCCAGCCTGCTGGCCCGTCCTATAGATTTCAGATTTGCCAGCCCCCACGATCCCACAAGCCAGTTCCTTAAAATAAACCTCTTAACCTCTCTCTCCCTGTATGCATATGTGTGTGTGTATGATTGGTTCTGTTTCTATGAACCTTGATTAATGTAAGTCAAGTCTGACAGAGAAAGTACAAATGTTCATTCTCTTCTATTATTTGCCCTGAATCTATCTCCACCCTCCTATAAACTATATGAATACCTGCTTGCAAGATGCCAAACGGGCAAAGATCCAGCAATAGCTATGACCTGTCCAAGGTCATGACCAGTCCATAACAATCTTGTGTTTGTCTGTTTCAAGTTTTTATTTAAATTCTAGTTTGTTAACATATAGTATAATATTGGTTTCAGGACTAGAATTTAGTGATTCATCACTTAACAGTCCATAACAATCTTAGGATCCAAATCCTCTTCTGACTCATCACCTGTTTATTCTTCTCCTTCCTGTTACTAACCCACATTTCCACCCCGAATCCACCCAGATGCTATGCCCACTGAACCCTAGGAATCAGAGTTCCCCTCCAGCAAGGATGCACTACAGTCATTTGGGCCATAATTACACTCTAACCCTGCATATTTACTTAGGATTTCTCTCCATCCTGGCAGCAGAAAGTGTTTCAGTGACAGCCCAGCTAGCTCAGTTTGTATCTGCACTTGAAGCTCACAAGGCCCATCATGCAGGGAGCTTGGCCCATAGCCCAGTGTCACTGCTGTGACATCTGTGCCTCTAAGCGCCTGTGTCTCTAGCACTTTTTTCTTGAAATTTTCTTAGGTTCAACCTGTCTGCCTGCCTGCCTGCAGTCCATGAACTTAGTCACATAGCCAGCAGTAAAAACACATTCAGATGGTAAAGGATTCTACTCTCCTGCATAATTACCAACTACAAGGTTTGGGGGTGTGGGGGTGTTCTTGAGACTATCCTGAGGTTCTATAATTTACTAGGACTTCCAGAACTCACTGCAAGCTGTTATAGTCCATTATAGTTTATTACAGCTAAAGGATACAGCTTCAAATCAGCCAAGGGAAAAGGCACATAAGGCAGAGTCCAGGAAATTCCACACGCAGAGCTCCCATGGAGTTGCGGACGATGTTAACTCCTCCCAGCAATGATGTAGGACATATGCACAGAGCATTTCCAACTAAGGGAGCTCGCCTGAGCTTTGGTGTGTAGAATTTGCATGGGGGTTCCACAGTTGACTGCCGACATGGCTGACCCCTCTGGAGGTAGAGTGGATATGGCATGGCCCAAAGCCCCTATCATAAACCACATTTTCCAGTGTGGCTCAAGGCCCCCAGGCAAAGAAAGACACTCTTATCAAGTGGGATATTCCAAGGGCCTAGAGATCACCAGCCAGGAGCTGAGAGCAAAGGCTAGATCTTTCTATGGGTTAACTTAATTTCTTTACTGTTAGACCCATCCCCCTGGTGTGTCAGGGCACGCAACTCGACTTTGCAGTATTCTATAGCTGCCTACCATATTCTTAACGCTGACTAGTACTTTTGAAAATGAAAGCTTCTTGCCTCAGGGGTCCAGGAGAGGGACTGGGGAGGACTCCTTGCTCACCAGACCCACCGTGGTCATTTAATGAGATGGCAGGTCGGCGTGACGCCCACCAGGGGGTGCTGTGGTTTGTCCCTCAGCCGCCTTCATTGGTACACTCATGCAGGGGTCAGCCCCAATTCTGGGGGTAGCCCAGAACCCTTCCTGCCCCAGTGAACTCTCCAACTCACTCCTTTCTGCTTATTGCAACCCCAGCTCAACCGATAGTGGCATCTTCATGTATTTAAAAATGCCTCTTCTTTCAACGGCCTAGCTTACCACAATTATGTCAGAAATAATTCACCAGGGGTGTGCCCGGGTGGCTCAGTCCGTTAAGTGTCTGCCTTCGGCTCAGGTCATGATCCCAGGGTCCTGGGATCGAGCCCCACATCGGGCTCCCTGCTCCGCAGGGAAGCCTGCTTCTCCCTCTCCCACTCCCCCTGCTTGTGTTCCCTGTGTCTCTCTCTGCCAAATAAATAAATAAAATCTTTAAAAAGAAAAAAAGAAATAATTCACCAGATTTGCAAAATCTAGATTACTGACATTAAGTGGTGAGACTGCTTAAGCTTTACAAATGAAGACCCGGGAACCCCTTGCGGGGTGGGGGTGCTCAAGTCACGCACCCGTTTTCCCATGTTGCAGGGCAGAGGATCCAGACTAAGAGAACACAGCTGTAGGCCAGAGGATTTGATTCACGTGAGAAAAGCCAGAACTGATGACTGACAGGGGTGGTAGAGGAGGACAGAAGGGAGGCAGGTGGGTGAGCTTTGTGGGTGGGGGGCTCAGCCGGACGGATCACAGGGGCAGGGCTGAAGAAACAGGTACAAACAGCGCAGCCTGGTCCATCCCAAAGGCAGATGCTGGGCATCACTGACAAGCTGTGAGGGCTCCTTCAGCCACAACCAGGCACCAGGCCAGCATCCTCCAGCAAACTTCTCTCTGCCCCAGGAGTGGGGCATTGGGGTCGGGTCACCCTCCTGGTTTTCTCACTTCATCTCACAACTACCTAAACAGGGCCCGTCCCTTGACCTGCCCTCCCAGGGCGCTGGCAGGGATTGGCAAATCTGCTTTGCTAAATGGGCCTGAGGTATTACAACTAATGTGGTCGGATAACGCTTTCTGTTTAACAAGGGCTCCAGGGCCCTCACTTCAGAGAAACCAGTGGCGGAAGAGACGTTTTCGCTTTCATAGGTAATTGGCTTAGCCTGGCACCAACCCTGTCCACAGAAGCAAAGAGACTCAAAGAAACTGGCAGGCTCAGTACTCCAAGATCATATAGATATAAAATAAAGAGATTCTGTAAGTAACCTGGATTTGCTAGGTCTCAGAATCTGATTCTAGAAGCCTGGACAAGCCAGCTCACCCCTGCCTTAGCCCAGCCTCATCCCTCCGCAGTGAGGTCCTTCCTCCCTCTGCGTTCCCACAGAAGCCTGCTTGACCAGGCCCAGCCCTGTGTCCCCCTGCCTGTCATTATCCTGTGAAGTCTGGGATAAGGCTGGGCAGGGATCTCACCTTTTATATCTCTGAGCCCCATGGTGCTTAGCAGGTCAAAATGGAATTGCCAGCACCCGCCTACCTACACTAGCCCTGGTTCTGGTTCCCAAGCTACAGGAAAAGAGGGAAGCGGGCAGCCTTGTTCTCACTTCCTGACCACATCAGACCCAGTTCTACTCTCTTCAAGGAGAGTGGGACGTGGGGAAAGGCCAGGTGCAGAGCCCCCAGAAACAGAACGTAAACCATGACAGTCTGCCAAGACCGCATCTTCAGGATTAAAATCTCATCTTCCCCAATAGTGAAGGGGCCAGCTGATCAGAGCCACCTCTCCCCAAGGTGCCCTGGCAGCTGAGCTCAACAATGACCACCCCCTTCCCCTCCCAGCAGTTATCATGAAGGTAGCAACAACTATCCAGGGGCCAGGAGGATGTTGCACAGGGTTGGGAGGTACTTTACACAGACAATGACTTCAAATGCCCCTTCTTAATCATCAAAACAAAATCGAGCGCAGTTGACTGGAGGTCCATTCCTGGTTCCTTTAATCCAGGGGTCATGAACTCAGCCCTCTTTCTCAGCCCTACCTCAGGAGGCCAGAAACCAAGGCCAGACCTGGTTGTAGTTAAGACCTGCCGCCCACACGCACCAATTCTTTGTGACCTTAAGCCATCTAACCTCTTCCCTTTCCACTATTTCTCCCTCAAATGGGAGTACACTAACTATACGGACATGTCCCAGGGAAGAGTGAGGACACATGCCAGGGGGAACCAGAAACACCTGCAGACGCAGCAAGCACTGGGTTTCTGTCCTACCTGAAAGCAACAGTATCTCCACAGAGTCTGCTGTGTTGGCTTTTCTGCCCATAATATTTGTGGTCGAATCAGGCCTGTATTTAAACCAAACACAATATTTAAGCCACCAGAAATAAGAAAGCAAAGCAAGGAAAATTCCATCACATATTTTTGGGGGATTTTTTTTTTTTTTTTAGTCTATTCATCCAGATGGTGTTAATTAGTGGGATCGCCTGTCTGCACCTGTTATTCCACCTATAGGAATGTGTTGGGAACTTTCTGGATGAGTCCACCAAGTGACGCTGTAGACCAGACACAACCTCTAGCTCTAGGAATCACCCTTCAGTTCTTTAGTGGAATCAATAGAGCTCTTAGTGCCACAGGGACATACAAAGCCAATGACAACTTGGCCTGAAAGCCTCAGAGACTCCTACTGCTGGCTTCAATAAAGCTGCTTACACACTATGAACAAAAATGCCGGGTTCTAGCAAGAGCAGCCACGTCAGTCACTTGGTGTTTCTTCAGCATCTCCATACCAGGGCCCCAGTCTAGACCTCCTGAATTGAATTCTTTGAAATCGGTGCCTGAAGACACCTATTTTAAACACCCGCGTGATTCTGACACTTGGTTGAGTTTGGAGTCTTCTGGACTGGAGGAACTCAAGCCTTTGAATGGAGAACTTGGTTCTGTCCCAGGCATGGAGCTAACTTTCTATCCTTGCTGTGTAACTCTGGGAAGCTCACTTTCCTCTGGGCCTATCTCTCAAACAAGGATGTTGGACTTGACGAAGTGAATTCCTGCTTATATTCTAGAAGCCCTAGGGTTTCCTTGGAGGTTCCAGAAGCTTCTAAGGGAAAGGGGGTAGGAAGAGAATAGTTTGGCCTTGGGGTTCCCTGCCTTGAGATTTCATCATGGGTGCTGATAAAAATCTATTTACAATGGCCTGACATTAAGCAAGCTCAAATGTGAACATGTGCTTGCGATACAGGAAATGCACAGCCCTGGAAGTAGTTTAAGGTGGCTTAAATGGGCATGGCTTTTTAAAAATCACATTCTTAAAATGGCAATCCCTAAGGAGTCAAGGATTTGGACTGTGGGACCTTAAGAGTATCACTTCATTCCTAGGAGTTGTGATTTCCTCATCCTTCAAAGTAAGGGGTAAACTAGGGATTTCAAAGGATTAGGGGTCTAACATTTTGCCATTGTAATGGGTAGGATGGTCTGCATCAAATCCAGACCCCCTATGCTGTGAGTACCTGTGCCTAGAACCAGGGTGAGTCAGCTAATCCCCTGGAACATGGTGCACAGCCTCGACCTCACTGCCATCTGCTACGGACTGAGTTGTGCCCGCCCCCCAATTCATATGTTGAAGTCCTAACCCCAATGTAACTGTATTCAGACATAATTAAGGTTGGATGAGGTCATCAGGGTAGGATTCTAGTCTGATAGGACTGGTGGCCTTATAGGAAGAGACACTGGAGAGTCTCCCTCTCCACATGTGTACTGAGCAAAGACTCTGAGGACACGGTGAGCAGGCTGCTATCTGCATGCCAGGAAAGAAGCCCTTCCCAGAACCCGACCCTGTGGGCACCCTGATCTCAGACTTCCAGCCTCCAGAACTGTGAGAAAATAACTGTATTTATGCCACCCAGTCTGTGGTATTTTGTCAGGGCATCCTGAGCTGGGACACCATCACACCACGATGTTAGGTTCCTTGGCCACGGCCAGCTCAAGTAGCCACGCAGCTCTGTGTGGATGTCACATTCTGCCTTATGGCAGCTCCTTCATCATAACAAAGTCACGTGCTCTTAGAGGATGAATCTTTCCTCCCACACTAAAATGAAGCCCCTTGAGGGCCAGAAGTTTGACATTTTCTTTCTTGTCTGCGAAACTGTTCATGAGGTCAGCATTATCAGATATTTTAGCAGATGGAGAAATGGAGACTCTGAAGTTGGTGGCTCATGCTCAGTCCCACCAGATGGACAGAGGACCATTGGCAGGAGGTGCACCTCCCATTTCTACCTCTGAGTGTTTGCTAGTGTGCTATTTCCCCTTGGGGCCCCAGATCAGTGAAGATCTGTTGACAGAGTGAGAGGGGGGAGGGAAGTGATGGCTTCCTGGTGCTCTGGCTACTTCTTACCATCCAGGACAGACGGAGCAGCGGTTCTCCTGGCCCAGCAGTTGGGCATCCTTGCGCAGGGGGACTTCCAACATGAATGGAGTGGGTTCCCATGGTGGGCCAGGGTGAGGTCGGCACGGCAGAGCAGGTGCTTCTGTGTTTTTCTCCAGGAAGTCCTAGAGAGTGAGGATGCTGTTTGTCAGGTTAGAAAGGCCTGTGGATTCTGGAGCACCAGGCATGAGCCAAGTTGATAAAACACAATACTATCAAGGTTATAATTTTTGGGTTTATTCCTATACTAATAAACACCTTAAAATTACTTGTCTAGAACATTTAGATTTAACTAAGCACTTTCATAAACAGTGTCATTTATTCTTCACAACAACCCTGGGAGGCAGATATTATCCCCAGTTTGTAGGCAAGGAAACAACCTCAGCTGTGATTAACCAAATTCACATAGTTTTCGAGCAGCAATGCTAGGACATGAAGCCCTGTGTTCTACTGTACACCCAATGTTCTATTTTACCCAAGGTTTGCTTCACACAGAAATCAGTAATGGCTCTAGGCTGCTCCTTAACTCAGCCACATGTAATCCTGTGCTACAGGCTTTGGGGTGTGAAGTGAACAGGTGAAAAGTTGGACAGGCTTAATATAAAGTGGTGTTTCTCAAATGGAGTTTCAGGGAATCCTAACTCCTAGCAAGATGTTAAAATGTACGTTTTTAAAACAAGTGTGGGACTATTCTATAATTGAGTTTGGGCAATACTCGATACAGCCTGTCATTCCTAGGAAATTATGTTAACTGTTAAAGCCTCTGAAAAGTCCTTCAATGAAGAGGCTGGTATAAATTTATTTAATTCAGCATTTGATAACACAATTTTTCTATCAACATCTTAGTTCAGGGAGAAAGTGATACAGGATGTAGAAGTATCAGTAGCTAAGAGTACAGCAGACATTTGTTCACTAGGACAGAAATAAAGGATTATTGAATTAAAAGGAATTAAAACTATCATTGTCAAATAAGCATGTTTAACTCCTCTCTTAAAACTTGTCACTAAAAATACATTAGCTAAATCTCTTTAAAGGATTAAATCATGTCATTGTTCATGTCTAAATGTATTTTCACTTAAAGGATTAATAAACAAAACAACTACTTTTGTTCTTATTTTATCTCACTTTCTTGCATTTTCCAAGTTTACAAATAGGTATCATTTATAAACTATCCAAAACAAATGATTTAAAATAATCTGCCACCCAACAGCTAAAGATTTAGGACCAAGAGTGGACCGTGGAGGACCAAGGGAACAGAGGAGGAAAGCTCAATGTGTAGTCTACCAGGTAGAGATACAACATACTGGAAGGTATTGAAAACTGTGTGTTCAAGAGTGATTCCATAGGTATGGAAATGTAGGTTTTAGATATGTAGATTTCTGGACCCAAGACATGTGGATACCCCAAGTTTGACTTATGTGCGTCCCCATGTGGCCAGAAGGAAGGCAGGCTGAGCCTGGGGAGCTTGGAGGGAGATGTGACACAGAGCAGAACTCAGCTCAACAAGTGGGAAATGGGGAGCAAGACAGCAGCATGGTCTGACACTCGGCAGCCCTTCCAGGGTAGACGGGGCAAGACTGTGTGCAGGATCAGCTGGAAACAGGCAAAACAGCAGTAGTTGTGATAATGAGGGCTCATGGTTAACCCTTATCCTGTGCTAGGCTCTGTTCAGAGAGCTTCATGATTGACTCACTTAATCCTCACAACAATCCATCCCCATTATATAGATGGAGAAATGGAGGCAAAACAGACTAGAGAGCTTGCCCAAGTTCACAGAGCTAGTGCCTGCCCCAGCAGCTGCCTCCCGTGAGAGATGGCAGATACAAGGTGTATCTGACCCACATGCCCTGAAAATGGAGGAAGAGAAAGGCACAGACCTCCATTTCAGACAGAGGAGACTGGCTATGGAAGCTCAAAGCAGGACCCAGAGTGGCCAGCCCTGCCTGGGAGGACAATATGGAAAATCAGAGCTGGGGGGTGAGGGCCTGGCCAGAGTCTAGTCAAGTCGTTCCTGTTCCCCAGGTAGATGAGTCCAGGCAAGGACTTAATTCCCAGGGGCACAAAGGTAGTTGACAACTCAGCAAGGCTTTAGTTTCTCGTAGCCCTTGTTCAGGGCTCCTTCCACTTCTCACATCCCATGTCAACTGTAGGTTGGGGTAGGTCCATGACAGGCAGAGACCAGGGTCTGGGGGTACATCAGGAAGATTCACTGCTCTGGGTCAGGGAACCAGGCTTTAAAAGGCTTTAGCTTGAAGGGGCCCTTCTCCCTCTCCAACCCACTGAGGTACCAGCCCTGACACTGGCCCCTTCAAAGCTAAAGCATTTTAAAGCCTGATAAGCCAACATGCAAATAAATAAATCATCTGGTTTGGTTAACCCAGAGCTGAAGTTCAGCTGATCTCATTAGATAGTGACTCAGGTGAGGGGGAGGAGAGCTCCCTGAAAAACGGGCAGAGCAGGGTGGGTATCCACAGCATGAGGCCCACCCTGGGCAGCAGCAGCATAGAGCAGCAGAGACACCAGGAGGAAGGGGAGGCACAGAGACGAGAAAGACACCAAGATGCCCCTCCATACACATGGACATGCACACAGCCTTTCAGCAGCCCTGGTAGGCTTGCTCTAAGATTCTCCTTTATCCCAACATTCTCTTCCACACATGCCACCTTCTTCCTCAATTGGATTCCCTTCCCTAATATCACTCCCCTCCACTATCCATCCTCCCCCGCCCCTTGCTGCTTCCACCTTCCTCCCTGAAGGGGAGATGCATGGGCCTGAAAGTAGGGCTCACAGGTATCTTGATAAGTGAGTATATGCAGGTAAAACACCCAGAATGGTGTCTGAGACTTAGTAAGCACCATGCCTTAGTGGTTTCCCCCAGGCAGTATTCTGCCAAGGACACAAACTTTGAGGCACTACTTAACATTTCATATTTTTAAAAAGTCCAAAGTGACTCCCAGTGTAATGCTGCTCCCAATTTAACAACCAGGAGAGAAGTGGGTGGTGCAAAAGAGATGCTGTCAGTTGAAATCCAAAGCTGGTCCCTCAGTCTGTTGGCTCTTTAGTTGCATACTCTCCATGCTCATCTTTCCCCAAATGGCATCTCAGGCACCACTTCACTTGCTGCTAGATGCCCTGAGAGGTGGGATGGGCCCGGGCGTGGGTTATAAACTGACAGCACAGGCTGAAGGGGGTGGAGTTATTCTCACTCTTTCAAAACAACTACACCTGTAAAAGAATGAAATCAGACCCCTTCCTCACTCCATATACAAAAATCAACTCAAAATGCGTCACTGACCTAAATGTAAAAGCTAAAACTATAAAACTCTTAGAAGAAAACATAGGTGGGATGCTTGGGTGGCTCAGTAGGTTAAGTGTCCAACTCTTGATTTCAGTTCAGGTCATGATCTTAGGGTCCTGAGATGGAGCCCTGCACTGGGCTCCATGCTCAGCGGGGTGTCTTCTTCTCTCCCTCCGACCCTCCCCTCACTCGTGCACATGCTCTCTCTCTAAATAAATCTTTTTTTTTAAAAAAGAAGAAAACATAGGACTAAATTGTTATAACCTTCATTTAGGCAACAGTTTCTTAGCTATGATGCCAAAACCACAAGAAACAAAAGAAAAACAAATACATTAGGCTTCATAAAGATCAACAGCTTTGTGCTGCAAATGATACCCACAGAATGGGAGCAAATATGTGCAAATCATATCTGATAAGGAATTTGTTTCCAAAATACCTAAAGAAATCTCACAACAGTAAAAAGCAACCCAAGTTAAAAAATGGGCAAATAATCTGAACAGACATATCTCCAAAGAAGATATACAAATGGTTAATAAACACACAAAAAGATGTTCAATATCATTTGTCATCAGGGAAATGTAATTCAAAAATCACAGTGTAACACCACTTCACAACAACTACGGTGGCTATGATCAAAAAGACAGACAAGGCATAAGTAATGATGAGGGTATGGAGAAATTAGAACCTTCAGATACTGCTGGTGGGAATGTGAAATGGTGGAGCCACTTTGGAAAAGTTTGGCAGTCCCTCAAAATTTCAAGCATAGGTAGGTACCATAGGGCCCAGCAATTCCACTCCTAGGTATATACCCAAGAGAAATGAAAACAAAAGTCTACACAAACACAGCAGTATTACTCATAATAGTAAAAAAGTGGAAACCCTAATCTCTAGCAACAAAATGTGGTATATTCATACAGTGAATTATTATTTGATCATTAGAAGAAATGAAGTTGTGGTACATGCTACAGCAGGGGTGAACCTTGCAAACATTGTGCTGAAAGAAACCACATACTCTAGGATTCCATTTTTATGAAATATCTACAACAAGGAACTCTAGAGAGAGAGAAAGTAGATTCGTGGTTGCCAGGGACTGAGGACTGGTGTGGGAAATGGGAAGTGACTGCTAAAGGCCATAGGATTTCTTTCCAGGGTGATGAAAATGCTCCAAAATTAGACTGTGGTGATGGTGGCACAACCTCATGATTATGCTAAAAGACACTGAAATGTATACTTGAAAAGGGGGAACTGTATGGCATATAGATGATATTTTAATAAGCTGTTCTTATTTTTTTTTAAAGATTAAGGAAATGGTATAACCCCATTATGAAACCAAATAGTTTGGCAATACTGATGGTCATATATTGACTATAATTTGATTCACAGACCTAGATACCTTCACTCAAACATTTGGGTATTTTCCTTCTGCGAGGCCTCGTGCTAACACTAATGAAAACAATGCCTGGGGTCAAGATATAGATAGAGTGGGCAGCAAAGGCCGTCAGCTGGGTAGGAGCCTCTGGGCCAAGAAGAAAGCCAGGACATGTGGCCTCTCCACCAACAGAAGCAGGGGATGCTATGATGCCTCTGAGCTCTCTGGGGAGAGCTTCCCAAGTCGAGAGGAAGAGCCAGACCATTTGAGCGTGCAGGGGGTCTCTCTCATCTATCCACTGTTGACTCTCTGAGCTCCCAACTGGCTTCTAAATGCTCCAAGATTTCCTCTTTCTAGACAGGGCCCACCTCCTGGCACTGGAGGCAAACCCCCTCCCCCCTAACCCCCCAGAGCTCATGGCAGCTTGGTGGTCTCTCCTGCCATGATGAAGAAGGTCTTACACGTCAATGCCTGTTAATGAGCTGGGAGAAGCAGGGCAAACAGTGTGTGATGAAATTCATAGATGATACTAATTTGGGAGGTGCAGGAAACACCAACCCTCAGAGAGAAAGCAAACAATCTGTGGAGGAAGAGGTTAGAAACCCAAGGCAAATGATCACCAAGGGAGGCATGTTGGAAATCAGTGTTTGTTAACCAACACTTCTGGCAGAGAGAAGGAGCATAAGCCTGTTTCTTGAGGTTCAGGAGGCACAACTGTTGACTTCAGCTCCTGATGATAATCTACAGCAAATGAAACGAAGATGTGCCAATGGAAAAGGCTGTGCCATGTGGAGCCATTAGCTCAGCCAGTCCAAGCAGAGCATGCCAACTCTTCTAGCAAAGACCCTGGTCCTACCATGATAGAATGATATTTTTTCAAAGATATTTCCATATCCGCTGGCATTCTCTTGGGTGGCATTAACAGAAACTTTTGAGAACAAAGATTTATTAGGACTGACACAAGGCTCTACAAATGTTGCCTACTGTGAGTTTATAGATTAAATCTGGTCCGCTGAGCAGAGCAGCGAACAGGGGCCATAATATGAAGAAAATCTGGCCAGGGCTGGGCGGGGGAGGAGTGGGCAGAAGCAAGAAAGGCAGATCTCTGGCAGGTCTAGCTAGGATTGAGGGGTGGGAAGAAGCACAGATATTTGCTGATGAGTTGGGCCTGGAGGAAGAACCAGGTGTTATGGATTGAACTGTGCCCCCCCCCCCCAAATTCATACGCTGAAGCCCTACCCGCAACGTGATGGTAATTGAAGATGGGGCCTTTGGGAAGTAATCAGGGTTAGATGAGGTCATGAGGGTGGGACCCTCATGATGCGATTAGGGGTTTTATAAGAAAAAGAGACACAGCTATGAGGACAGAGAGAGAAAGCAGTTATCTTTAAGCCAGGAAGAGTTTCCTTACTAGGCAACAAATCAGTCAGCGCCATGATCTTGGACTTCCCAGTCTCCAGAACTGTGAGAAATAAATGTCTCTTGTTTAAGCCACCCAGGCAATGGTATTTTGTTACGGCAGCTCGAGCCAACTAAGACACCAGGTGTCCACAATCAGGCAAATGGCGCTACTCACATTATGGCAAGGGACTCAGGGAACATTAACTCACAACAACTGCTGAAAAACCCTGTATCCCTCATGTCCTCAACAAATATTTAAGAATCAACTACTCTCCAGATACTGAAAACACAGCATGGAGCCAAAAACAGGGCCTTGCTCCCATAGGGTTTATATTCTATGGACTTCACCATATGGCTGACAGTTCAATAAAGACATTTCTGTGTGCCCTTGAGCTAAATCCTTCAAATAGTGTTTTCCTAAGACTGACATTGATGTAAGGATATACTTTAGAATATATCAACTCTTTTATGCCACTCTGATAAAAATTTATTAGGAGCCAGACACTGTATGAAGCATCTCAGATTTTTAACTGTTATTACATCAGCCCCATTGGGGGCAATGTTCTTGTCCCCATTTTAAAGACTATGAAACAGACTTGAAGAGGTTTAAGTAAGTTCCCAGAGTTTACACAGCTTTCCAGTTAACAGAACCAAGACCCAAGATAAGGTCTGTGACTCTCAAACTCTGCCATAACTGTGTCTTCATGATACACTGTGCTATGGCTTTGTATGCAACACTCAGCCTTCTTTCTGCAAATAAGCACCTTCCACTAGGCAGGAACCATTATTCTGAAGGCCAGAGCTCTCCTCTTGTCTCTCAGTTGGCAACCCTGAGCATGAGGAGGGTCTCTGGGGAGCTGCGCATTCCCTGACCTCACTCCCAGAGGGTCCGATCTGTAGGTCTCAGGAGATGCCCAGGGAATCCATAATTTAAACTCCCCAAGTGTTTTTTTTTTTAGATGCAAAGTCACATTTATTATTAGCCTATATAGCAAATGTTTTTGCCTATATTTTTTTTAAAAGATTTTATTTATTTATTTGAGAGAGAGAAAGAATGAGAGATAGAAAGCACGAGAGGGAAGAGGGTCAGAGGGAGAAGCAGACTCCCCGCCGAGCAGGGAGCCCGATGCGGAACTCGATCCCGGGACTCCAGGATCATGACCTGAGCCGAAGGCAGTCGCTTAACCAACTGAGCCACCCAGGCGCCCTATATTATTTCTTTTTAACAAATGAATGGGAGCAATTCCAATTCTTGTAAATTCAGAAAGCGAACATGGTTTAATTGGATTTCTTTCTTAAACAGCTTTAAGATAATTCACCTATCATAAAACTCGCCCATTTAATGTACACAATTCAATGATTTTTAGTATATTCAGAATTGTACAACTATTACCACCAAAAAAAAAAAAAAACAACCCTGTACTTTGTAGCAGTCATTCTCTGTTCCCCCTAACACTTACCCTGGCACCCACTATCTACTTTGTTGTCTCTGTGGATTTGCTTCTTCTGGACATTTCATATAAATGGATTCACACAGCACATGATCTTTTGTGACTGGCTTCTTTTGCTTAGCATGTTTTCAGGGCTCATCTGTACCATAGCAGATATTAGAATTTCATTCCCTTTCCTATCAAATATTCCACTGTATGGATATGCTACATTTTGTTTATTCATTCATCTGCTGGTGGAGATTTGGGTCATTTCCACTTTTTGACCATTATAAATAAAGCTGCTATCAGCATTCATGTACAAGATTTTGTGTGAACCTAGGTCTTCAGTTCTCTTGGGTCTATTTCTAGGAGTGGAATTGCTGGCTCATACAGTAACTATGTTTAACCCTCTGAGAAACTTCCGGACTCTCCCAAAAAAGCTGCACCATTTCACATTCCCAGAAGCATACGAGAGTTCTCCTTTCTGCACATCCTCGCCAACACTTGCTAGTGTCCTTTTTGATCACAGCCATCCTAGGGGGTGGGAAGTGGTATCTCACTGTGGTTTTGATTTGCGTTTCCCTAATGGTCAGTGATATGGAAGATCTTTTCATGCACTTATTACCCATTTGTGTATCTTCTCTGGATATTCTGCCCATTTCCCATGTAATTCTGATGTACCTGATTAGGGAATTCATTTCACACTGTTCCATTCTAGAGATTACAAGTCTAACCTTGAGCAACCATTTGGTGAGAAAGAGGCTGAGGTGACTGAATGTGAGGATATCATTAAAAACCCAACCCTCGCTAAAAAAAAAAAAAAAAAAAAAAGCTAGCCTGAAGTTGGTGCCCTAATGAGGGAAGTACAGGAAGTGGGAGAGGGAGGCTGCGTCTGTGTTAAATGCAGATGAATCAGGTTTTCAGCCCAAGTAACAGCAAACCCAGTTCAACCACATAAATGACAAGGAGAAAAGTATCACCTCTCATAAGAAGTCTAACAGTAGACCAGTTTTAGCTGATGCATGGGCTCTTCCCACATTTTACCTCTGCTATCCGCGGTGTCTTGGTCTCAGTCGTCAGGCCTGTTGTTCCGTGATCACAGGTGGGCACCCAAGCTCCAGTCTTGTGCACTTACACAGCAACATCCAAAGCCAACAGGGGACATAAAACCCAGCCTCACTAATGTCCCTATTTAATCTTCTCAGAAGCACCCAGAAAACTCCCCCACACCCCATTGGCAGAATTAGATCACATGTTCACTCCTAAGCTAATCACTGGCAAGGAAAATGGAATTACTATAATTGGCTTAGGTTATTCAAGATTCTTCCCTGCAGCTGGGAAGGCAAGGCAAGTTTCCCCCGAAAACACCTGGCCACCTGATAATTGAACAAACTCAAAGGATACTTTTACGTAGGCCACAGTGAACATCATTACGTTCTGCGTGAGATTATGGAAAAAAGCACTGGAAGAGACCTTGCCCTTCTTATACTACCCTCTACAGATTTTATAGAGATTTTCCCGAAGGATGTTATCGACCAGCCATAATCTTTTTAGTACCTAGAACGCTCACTCTAAGGACTTGATGTGATTCAATGGCCCAAGTCCTCCTGGCTCTAAAGGACTGTCAGGTCCAAATGGATGGTACTTGAAGGCGGGCAAGAGTAGGTGGGTGAGAGGGTGGGGGTGGGGTGAGTCTATGGACCCCTAGACTTCAGACCCATGAGGTAGGTGGTACAGGTATCAAAATAAATCCTGAGAAAGAGCCAGTCCAGGAGAGGTGAGGGAACTGTAAATAATTAGCTGTTTTGGACAACTTGAGATGGTGGTAAAAACTGTTGAGGAAAATATGTGTAGTTCTCAGAATTTGATTTCTTCTCTTGTTATTTTTAATCTTCTAGCAATAGGAAAAGGGCATAGTGAGCGCAAGTGGCAGAAGCTGAGCTGGTGATATTTCATGGAGCCCAATGCACCTGCTCTGTACCTGTATTGAGCAGCTCTGGCTTCAAAGACAGTGGCCAATCACCACTGAAGACGGCTTGAGAATTCCAAAACAAGTTACTTTTCTTTGGAAGTCTTGCCTCAGAAGACCTTGGGAAACCAGTAGCACTGTGGAAGTAGGAGTTTTATTTAGAATGGCTGAGCTCTGCGCCCTGCACCCTCCTGGCCCACCTAGGGCCTGCAGAGCGGTTGCACCTGGGGCACCCTCCGGAGGCAGAAGCAGAAGGCATGCACACAGGCTGGCTGTTTCTCCATCTATCGCTTCCTGGGTGGCAGGCCAAGGGAGGGAACACGATGAAGTTAAGCAGATGTCTCGGAGCTCAGGGAAGGCAAAAAAAGGAAGTTGGGAATTTGAACCCCGGCAAGCAAAACTAGCAACAGCCACAGGCAGGAGGCTTTCTGTGATTTTTCCTCTGCTTCAAACCTCAGCAACTTCGCACAGGAAAAAAAAATCTTGCACTAGTACTGCCGGTACATGAGAGAAAGTGGATGAAAAGAATGCAACTACCTTTACTGAAGGCTTATATTGTACAAGGCACTGGACTAGAGGCCGTGGTGGAGGGGGAGGGTTATGAAGTTTACAATAAACAGGGATGCCCTGAAGGTCTTGGTAGCAGGATAAGGCATCAGCTGAAAGGGGATCCTGTAGCAATTAAGAGTCAGACTTCTGGGGAGAACAGGACTGGGTGGAGTTTACTAGCTGTATGACCTTTGGCAAATTACTTAACCCCTCTAAGCCTCAGTTTCCTTATCTGTAAAATGGGAATAATAAAAGTACCTAATTTATAGGATTACTGCAATAAGAGATGATGTATATAAAATGCTCAATACAAATGTCAGTTACTAACTGGTAGGCATTGTCAAGAGAGTAGAAATGGCTTTGTCGTAGGGATAGCCTTAAACCTGTTTAAATTTATTTCGAAAACTTTTTATTGTGAAGCATAAGACACAGTAAGTACATAAATGTACAGCCCAGTGAATTATCATAAATTAAATACATCAATTTACCACTCAGGCAAAGAAAGAGTATTACCAGGACCCTTAAAGACCCATTTGTGTCCGTTCTCATCAGTACCCCACCCCGACACCCAGAAAGGTCACTACTATCCATTTATGCTAACACTTCATTTTTCTTTATAGTTTTACCACATAAGCATCCATCCATAAACACTATCATGTACTCTATCTTTTTAAGAAGTTCATATGAATGGAATTATACAATATGTATTCTTTAATACTTCTTTTCCTCAAGTTTGTGAGAATCACCCATTTTTACATGTAGCCATAATTCATTCATCTGTATTAATGTACAATATTCCATATGCCTCCATACATATTTTTTTACTACAAGGCACATTTGGTTATTTCCACTTTGTAGCTAGTATGAATGCTATTGGACGTTATCTGGGGTGTGCATAGGCATGATATTGCTGGGTCATCAGTTATGGGTATGTGCTATAAAGTGAATTTGTGTCCTCCCAAAGTCAAATGTTGATACCTAATCTCCAGTGTGATGGTATCTGGAAGTGGGACCTTGGAGGAGATGATTAGGCCATGAAGGTGGATCACCCATGAATGGGATTGGTGCCCTTATAAGAGAGACTTCACAGAGCCCCCTTGACCAAAGGGTCATGTGAGGGCCAAGGGAGAAAATGGCCATCTAACAACCAGGACCTGGCCTGCACCAGACCCAAATCTGCCAGCACTTTGATGTGGGATTCTCAGCCTCCAGAACTGTGGGAAATAAATTTATGTTGTTATAAGCCACCCAGTCATCTACAGTAGTTTTAAAAGGGAGTATGTTCAGCTTTAACAGATAATGCCAAATCATTTCTCAAATTGGTTGTACCAATTTGCAGTCTTACCAGCAATGTATTAGAAGCTAGTTGCTTCACATCCTTGTCAACATTCCATATTTTCCATCTTTTTAATTTTTGCCATTCTGGTGGTAAATGGTGGCATCGCATTGCGAATTTAATTTGCATTCCCCTAATTAGTAATGCTGTTGAGTACATTTCATATGCTTATTGGCCATTTAGATATTTACTTTCTGTGAAGTGCTTATTTTAGTCTCTTGCTCATTTTTCTGTTCATTTGCCTTTTTCTTACTGATTTGTAGTTCTTTATATAGTCTGGATATGAGCCCTTTGGCTTATGCTTCACAAGTATCTTGTCTTTTAAGGCCTGCCTTTTCACTCTCTTCATGGTGTCTTGATGAACAGAAATTCTTAGTTTTAAAGTGATCCAATTTATCAACCTTTTCCCTTATGGTGTTTTTTTGTATCCTGTTTTAAGAAATTTTCCCTTACGCTGAGGTCAGGAAGTTATTTTTCTATATTGTATTCTAGAAGTGTTAGTGTTTTGCTTATTTATTTTTTTTTAAAGATTTTATTTATTTATTTGACAGACAGAGACACAGAGAAAAGAGGGAACACAAGCAGGGGGAGTGGGAGAGGGAGAAGCAGACTCCCTGCGGAGCAGGGAGCCCGATGCGGGGCTTGATCCTAGGGCCTCAGGACCACGACCTGAGCCAAAGGCAGACGCCCAATGACTGAGCCACCCAGGCGCCCCTTGCTTATTCATTTAAATGACACTCCAATTAAAACTGACTTGAGTATGGAACAAAGTAGGGTCTAGTCTCCCTTTTGCTCCATGTGGATATTAAATTGACCCAGCACTATGTATTTTTTATTGAGATCTGACATACAACATTCTAACAGTTTCAGGTATATAACACAATGATTCAATATTTGCATATATTGTGTAAAGATCACCACAAGTAAATCTGATATCCATCACCACACATACACATTTTTTTTCTTGTGATGATAACACATTTCGCCCATCCCTCCCCCCTCACCTCTTGCAACCACCAATTTCTTCCCCGTTTCCATGAGCTTGGGCTTAAGATTCCATGTATAAGAGAGTTCATACAGAATTTGTCTTTCTTTGATTAGCATAATGCCCTCAAGGGCCATCCAGGTTGTCGCAAATGGCAGGATGTCCTTTTTTATGGTTGAATAATAACGCACCGTGTATATACATAGATCTCTTCTTCATCCATTCATCTGTTGATGGACACAGGTTGCTTCCCTATCCTGGCTATGATGGTAAAAAACCGCACTAAATAATGCTGCAGTGAACATGGGTGCATAAATCTTTTTGAGTTAGTGTTTTCATTTTCTTCAGTTAATACCACAAGTGGAATTTCTGGATCATATGGCAGTTCTATTTTTAATGTTTTGAGGACCTTCATACTATTTTCAATAGTGGCCACCCCAACTTACGTCCCCACCAACAGTGCACAAGGGCTCCCTTTTTCCCACATCTCCGCCAACACTTGTTGTCTTTTTGATAATAATCATTCTAACAGGTAAAAGGTGACATGTGTTTTTAAGGACCAGCTTATCCCCTCTGGCCTGCAGTATTACCTTGGTTATATAGCAACCATTCACCTATGCATCATTCTGTTCGTGGACACCCTATGCTGTTCCACTAGTCTGTCCAAGGTCACACTCTCATTAGTGTAACGTGATAATGACTCTAGTGCAGCAAGTCCTCCCATCTAATTCTTCAAGAGGTTCTTAGCTATTCCTTTTTTTATTTTTTAAAGTAAATCTCTTTACTCTTGGCTATTTTATAATTCTTTTTGATTTCAAAATAATTTCAAACCTATAGAAGTTTCAAGAAGAGTACAAATAACTTTTTATCCTGAACCATTTGAGAGTTGCTGACTTAAGCCCCATCACCCCAATACCCCAAATAAGAATAGTCCCTTACATAATCACCATGATCATCCAAAAAATAAAAAAGTCCCCCCTATTACTATCATCTAATCCATAGTCTAGTCCCTGTTCAAGTTCTGTCAAGTATCCCAACAAGTCTTTTACAGCAAAAGATCCAATCTAGGATCACGTACTGGATTTAGTTACTGTTGTCTCTTTTGTTTCCTTCAATTTGGAATAGTTCTTCAGTTTTTTTCTTGACATTCAGAATTTTGACACTTTGGAAGGTTACAAGCCTTTCGTATATTGTCCCTCACTTTGGGTTTGTCTGGTATTTCCTCATGATTAGATCAGGCTACTTTTGGTAGGAGTAGCGCAGAGATGATACCGTTTTGTGTTCTCACTGCATCCCATCAGATCTTGATTTGACCCATTACTGGAATTGGAATGTTGGTCACTTGATTAAGGTTTTGGTCAGGTTTCTTTACTATAAGGTTACTCTTCTTACTTTTGTAATTCATAAATTGGGCATCAATTTGAGACTATGTTTCTTAAAAAACTTCCACCCTAATGTTAATGTCCATTGTTATTTCTTGGATGAATTATTACTATAATGGTTGTCTAGTGATGATTTTATAATTCTATCATTCCTTTTCCATTTATTAGTTTGCATTCTATCCTAAGGAAGAAGTATTTCCTTTTCCCTATCTATTCATCCATTTATTTATATGTACCCATGTTATTCCATGGATTACTATCAGTATTTATTTTGATGCTTAAACTGTCCCAGATGTGAACGATGATATCCCCTTCAAGTTGGCTCTGCCCTTTTAATATGTTTCCATCTTGTATTTTCCCTTTCCCAGCCCTGGAGTTAGGCATTTCTTCGACAAGTTATGGTTCCTTTTAGCTCACTAAATGGTATTTAGAAACCAAGATCTGGGCATCTGGAATGCTCATTGCCATTAGGATGCTGTTGCTTCTCGGTCCTCTCAGTGACAGAGCTAAGGAATATATGTATGAATATACATACGAATATACACACATATTTATATCTGCACTTATATCTGCACCTATATTTATATTTAAAACCACAATCACATCAGTATCTCCAATTCCAAAACGACACCACAGAGTTCATCTTACTTTTCTCCTCTTCCATATCTGTAATTCCCTCCTCTGACAGTAAGAAGCTGGCTCCCATCATCTTCACTGTATTTATTTCCTAGGTCAGTGTCCTCTAGATGTTAACCACTTTCCCATTGCTACAGCCACCCTCCTCCAATCACACCACACTGAAAAGTTCCTCTTCTAGGAATGGACACCCTTCTCACCGTGTTGAGGCATCTCATTCTGGGCCACCATCACCCCAACCTCCAGCATGGAGGCCTACCTTGTGACTCCCACCTAATGGCTTTTGGACTGAATTATTCAGGAAGGAAGAAAAGGCAGAGAGAAAGGAAGGTGCTCAGCTACTTTAATTATTACTAGTGAACATTAACTTGGAATACTCCCCGTGGCTCATCAGAAAATAGACGCCATTAGAAGAGAATGACCTAACCCTCTCACGACCAAATCCATAGCCTGCCTGCATCTACATTCATGAACTTGACCTTCCCTCCTATCACAATAGACAAACTGTGCCTATCTAAGACCGGATCCCCACCTCTTGGCCTGCTTGCTCTGAAACTTTTCACTGAATTTCTCTTCCTCTGGTTATTTCCACTGGCATACAAAACAGGCTAAAATATCCCCGGTCTTAAAAAGAAACCTCCCTAGAATCTCACAGCTCTTCCACCTACTTCTCCGCCTTTTAGTAAAACTCCGAAGTGCTGCCTCGTCTGTCTCCACTTCCCAAACCCATTCTTTCCTCAACCCCACTGTGACCAGGCTTTCATTATCACAGTCACCAAAACTGCTCATCAAGTAGCCTTCATGTCGCGCTGAGTCCAATGGCTAGATCTGTCTTCCTCTTGTTCGATCCATCAGTAGCATTTAACACAGCTGGGCAGGCCCTCCTCCTTTAAACACTTTCTTCCCTTGGCCTCCAAGTCAGCCTTGGTTTGTCCCTCCCAGCAATGCCCACTGTCCCATTCCCCTCTGCTCACTTCTCTCCTGAGAGCCACAGGGCTAAGCTATCCGTTCACTCCCGGGGTGAGCACAATAAGTGCCAAGGCCACACTGTATGCCTCAATCTTCTATCTAGCCCCCGCGTTTACCTAACAGCCTACTAAGCATTTCTACTAAGAACTGTAATTTACATATTAAACGTAACATGATCAAAACTGAACCCTTCTCGCCTCCCCCCCGCCACCCCAAACTTGCTAGTGTTGTGTCTCAGCCCCAGTAAATGGCACCACTACTGAGTTAGTTGCTCAGGCAAATCTTGGGCATCTTATACTTTTCCTCTCTTTCTCTCACTCCCCGGCCCCCATGTAATGCAATAGTCAGTCTTACTGGGTCTACTTTTATCTACAGATGTCCTAAATCTGATGACTCCTCACTTTCTCCACTGCTATCACCCTAGTCCAAATCAGCACCTCTTGCTTACATCGTTAATGTGATAAGTTTCCTACTATTCTTTCCTCCACTTTACCCAAACTTCAGATAATTCTTCATACAGCAGCCAGAGTTATCTTTTAGAAATGTAAATTAGATAAACTGATGACCCTGCATCAAACCTTCCAATGGTTTTTAATCACACTCCGAATAAAACTGAATTCTTACCATGGCTCCTCTTTAGACCCTGCCTACCTCTCTGAACTCATCTCCCAAAACCATTTGCCTTTTTTACTCCACTCAAGCCACAATGACCTCTTTGCTGTTCCCCAACACAACAAACTTACTCTTACCTCAGGACTTCTGTGCTTACTATATGCTCCCCAGCCTGGAATCCAGTCCCCACTACCTTCAAGAATCTGCCAAACTGTCACCCCCTTATAGCTTGTCTTCACCAATGAATCTTACATAGCACCCTCCTCCCCCCACAGCCCTATTCCATCTCCCTGAACTCTCTAGTCCTCGCCCTGCTTTAATATTTGCGTAGCCATTTACTATTCCCTGACATTATGTTTACTGTACACCCCCCCTCACACCCCACCCAGTGTAAACTCCAAGAGGCCAGGGCCTGTCTATAGTGTTGACCACTGTATCCCTGACCCCTGGGACAGTGCCCGGGGCACAACAGTAGACTCTGCTGCATCAAGGTGTGGATGATTCAAGCAATGCCAGTGTGGCATGGTACTGTGGCTGAAAACCACCCCTCCCGGGTACCAGAGCGCAGCAGTGGTACGGGGAGACCTGTAAGGTGATGAACAAGCCACTCCTATACTGAGGAGGAAGTTGTAAGTGGTTATATAAACTCAGGACAGTAACTTCTGACGTTCCTGAAAGAACATCACCTCACTGCAGATCCATAACTTGTTTTCTGCTTCTATACAACAATGTCTTTCTAACTTCACAGATATATTCATTTCCAGTGGAGGAAAATCACCTTCTGCCTTCGTTACTGAAATTTCCAAATTCTGTGGTAAGCACCTGAGAGTGAGGAGTGTGGGCTCTTTTATTTTGGGTTCACATTTAACACGTGGATCCTGCAAAGGCATTTTAAGAACACTGAGGTAACTCAAAATCAACCCCCGCCAGCAGGTGAGCCGACACCCTGTTCACCCTCAGCTAGAGCAAAGTTGCCGCTGCTTGCTCTGCAGCCTGTCCTCTAAAGCTTGAAATAAAGACACTGCCAGTTCAACTCTGTGTGGAATAATATTTTCAATGAATTTGTGGACAAGTTTCTGAGACTAGGGTGCACAGTACGTCAGGGAGATGCCAAGCAAAACTAAAATTTGCAGGCTGGACTGGTCTCTGGTTTGATGCTGACAGAGGAAAGCAGCCTGTGGCTACGAGATGGAAGAAAATGTCTTTAGCTTGTCTCTCAGACTGCACAGGCAGATAATAAGCAGGTGGTCCCAGGCGCTTGGCCCTCAACCCCTATTTTATATATTTGCCAGGGACGGGGAGACAGAGTGAGCACAGCCTTTCAACCTGTGCTGAGGCCACTGCCAGGAACCTAGCAGCAGTCTGGCCCAGGGACACACCTGGCAGGGGCGGCTCCCCAGCCTGGGGAGGCCGTTACCTCACCAGGACCAAGTCTACGAAGGAGACGTGTGACCACAGCAGAGTGGTACCCTGCAACTTGGCCAGGGACTTCAGGCTGCCACATTTGCATTTAAAAGCCATTATGGAAATGTAATTTACTTTGAAGACAAGGTTATATTCAAATCACACTGCTCTCTCAGCAAAGTTAACAGTGACCAGGAGAGGAAGAGGGGAGACTACATAGGGAACAAACAGATGACGGAAGTTGAACTTTTCTGCAAGGGGAAACTCTTTGACGTGTACAGAGGCCTCGCCTAGTCACACTCACCTAAAGAGGTTTGAAGCACTTCATCAAATTGCGGTACAGCTATTTCCAATTTAGGTTGACTTGGTCTGAAGGAGTTTCAGGGACGGAACTTGACAAGTTTGTTTTCAGTTTCTAACTTCCTTAACTGAAAAGCCATAAATATGGTGACCATATGTTTTAAATCTAAACTGGGTTTAATACTGGACTGTCCCATAAATACAGGGCATATTATCACAATCTAAAGAAGGCTGTTGGGGGGGGGGTGTGCCTGGGTGGCTCAGTCAGTTAAGTGCCTGCCTTCAGCTCAGGTAGCGATCCCAGGGTCCTAGGATGGAGTCCCACATTGGGCTCCCTGCTCAGTGGGGGGCCTGCTTCTCCCTCTCCTCCTCCCTTGCACTCTCTCTGTCTCTATCCATCTCTCTCAAATAAATAAATAAAATTAAAAAAAAAAAGAAGGCTGTGGGTCTGGGGTGTCTGGCTGGCTCAGTCACTAGAGCATGTGACTCTTGATCTTCAGGGTCATGAGTTCGAGCGCCACATTGGGCGTTGAGCTTACTTCAAAACAATAATAAGTCTGTGGGTCTATTTGGAAGGTTCAAACCAACTGATAGGAAAAGTGGAAGATTCTTTGTTTTGGATGACTTTACTAAAGCAATCAGCTGGGGGGAGGGGGCATGGTCCTGCCAGGAATACTGAGCCTGGAAAAACGTGGAGAGAGCATATAGCATGAAATATAAAACATATATATACAAAAGAGAAGGTACAGCGAGAAACCTGAGAAGGGACTTGTACCAATTGGCAAGAGCAGCAGAACTAGAGTAGGAGTCCAAGATTCTGTACCCAAGGTAACGCTCTCGGCACCCCTGTGATAATACCTCCCAGGAGCCGGCCCTGAAAGGCCAAGGAGGATGAGAGAAGTTTAAACAGACAGAAGAAGCTAGAAGAGGAGAAACAGATGGGAAAGACAGAGAGAGGGGGAAGCAAAGAAATGGATGAAGACCTGGGGGAGTAGAACAGAGCAGTGACAGAAAACAAATGAATTCATTCATTCATTCAAAGTATTAGCTTTTCAAGAATATTAACTCAAAACAGACTCCTGGTTTTTCAGTTCACTTGGTCTGAATCACAGTAAGTTACTGTTACCCTTTCAATTGTTCGTCATCTGCTCGAATTCTTAAATCTTGAAAGGGTCAGATCCTACAACTCACCGAAATGGGGGAAAGAGAATTATCCTGTGGGTTTCTGGCAAAAGCAGTTAAACATGTGAGCTGAAAGATATCAAGCTAAGAACCACAGGTTCCCAGCTCCTAAGCCAGAGAAGCTAAGGCCATCTGGCTGCTTTTTCAGTTCTAAGCAAAATACAACTCAGAGCTACAGAGTCTCAATGGTTGACCAGTAGGCCACAAGCATCTGGCTTTTAGCACTCCATATTTGCTATTAATAATGATTAGCCAATAATTTTTTAAACCATCACATGTTAGCAAGTCTTCTGTAATAAATTACTGACTTTTCAGAGAGGACTTTGTACTGGTCTGACCCAGCTGTGTTCTAGAAGTTCCCCAGACATTTGCTTAGTGTGACCAGCTTTCAGGATACTTTATTCTTCTGGGTTTCAAGAGCTAATCTATTGTGGTTCAAGGTCTGCTCTACTTCATGGAGAAACTGATCAGAGCACGTCACTGTCATGAGACTCATAAATCACAGCGTTATTCCCAGGCAGCTGTCCTAGAGTCAACAGTGATCTGAAGAGAGCAGTGATGTAGTCAACAGTGAGGTCTCCAAAGGTAGAGAAAAGGCACCATCTCACCCTTTTATTTCCCCAAAGTGCTGTCTTTCCCCTCATACCCATCATGTTTATCAGAATGATAAATTAATAACCTGACAAACCACCCTCCCATTCTCATGTATCTAACCAGCTTGAAATGCCTCATGCTTCCAGTGCTGCATTTCTCTGCCAGCGACAAGACTGGCAGCCTGGGATGTGCCAAGTTCTTGGCTCTCAATTGCAAAACAAAACAGTATAGGAGGGAATTTGTGAGTTAGCTGATTTGCAAACACTACAGCAAGTCACCGCGTAAACACTTGTTTTTGTGTACCTATTATTTCTCCCAGGCAGTTACCTGGATGCCATCCTGACAGTGGCCAAATGTACTGCTCAAGTTACCTTGCTTCCTTCATTCACACTTAAGAGAGCTCAGCTTATTTTGCACCATTAAAAAACAAAGACAAAAACAAAAAAACCTTCATTAAACAGTAATCACAGAGCCTCTCGGTTAATTATGGAAGGAGAATCACCAACATCACTCAGAATCAACATCAGGTCCACAGGTAAATGCCATTAAAACGGAGCCAGCTCAGGAATTAAGAAGCCACACTTACATATACAGGGATTGGTTGAAATTTCCAAGCACAAGTTCATCCTGGTTCCTCTAAAGTAAAATGTAATCTGGGTATGTGGATATTCTTTCCATGCCCCCAACTCAAAATACCAGTTTACTGAATGATCACACAACCCAACAAGATCATATACTGGGCCTGACTGGATGTATGTAGAAAGCATTGTGACTCTTCGCTGGAAGTCTACAAGGCAGGTTCTTCAATTTTCCATCTATTTACGGTTGAAGAATGAGAAGAAAGGTATTGTTAGGTGACTTGTTAGTCCCAAATTGGTAAGAAGCAGAGACACAATCTGAATACAGATACTCCTTATTCCAAAGCCTGTATTCTTAATCATTTTGCTAAATTCTCTCTCTGTGTGTATCAAAATAAAAATGGAATAAAACTTCTACATGACAGAAGCTATTTAGATGACATCACAGAGCACTGGCATTTTCTTCTCCATGTATACCCCAGAAAGAACTTTCCATTCAGCTTTAGTGTAAATGCTAACTTCCAACTTACCAAAATCAAGGGTTGAAGCACCAATCCTCTGGTAGAAAAATAAGTTATAACCAAGAAATTTCAATGAAATTGGAAAGAGGAAAAACTGCAAGGGTTGATATTTTTTTTTTTTTTAACATTTTCGTAGTACTTCACGGTCATACATTCCTAACCAAGCTTATCTAGTCTAGTTCTTGCCCCAGGCAGGGTGATTTAAGTCATCCCAAAGACAGAAAGGTTCAGGCAATTTGTAGAGATCTTCCGGAATCCTACCTAGCTGAGAGGCAAGTTCTAGGTATCTCTTGCCTGTCTGAGGCTCTGCAAAGTGCTTTGGAGCTTTTTAGAGGAAAGGTATGGCCCATGTGCAAATTAATAACAATATAAATCAACTCAATTTCCATATGCATAGCCATCTAACCCAACGAAAGGAATACACGAGGCCCCAGGCTGCAATGCCAGTCTTCTTCGGAAAATATATTTATTATTAATAGTGAGTGCAGTAAAGATGTCAGTATTCATGATCAAGAAGAGGTGGTATAAGCCAAGGTTGCCTTTATGTTGATAAAAAATGCCTTATTTCACTTGTAATCATAAACATTATTCCAGTAAAAGAGGTACATTTTTCTCTCCGTTCTGTCTTACTTATATGATCACCATAATAAGTTAAAATGAAGTAGCTCTTATATAGTCAAGGGAGAAAAGCAAAAAGAGAAAACCCAAACACCAGAGCCTAGACGATTGCACCCAGCACTGCTGGGCTGAGATGGAGGTTTGGTGCCCTCTCCCGCCCCCATCCCAACCCCCAAAGCCCAGCTCTGCTGGAATGACGATTCACCCAACCCTGGAGCTTGGTGAGAAGAGAAAGCTGAATAGAAAGTTAAAAAGGTAGAAAGGTCTGCCTTTCTCTTTTAATCATCATGAACAGGGTTGACTAACACTGCAGTGTGTCCTTGCTGGCTGATACCTGATCTAGGCCTTGGCTTTTCAAACTGCAGTTGATCAACTGGGATATGCTTCAGCTGAATCTGCTCTTTGGTGCTTCTCTTTAATCGTCTTCTCCTTAAATGGGTTACTTTCTTACTAGGAAAAAAAAAATGTTCCGCCTCTGGAATTAACGTTGAGGAGTTCTGCTTGTTCTAAAAGTTGACTTTATCCTCCCTTCTCAAGCATGCTCTGCAAGAGAAACAGAAAACATGAGTTTTAGCAGCAGAAGGCGAGATCCCCAAAATGGCAATAACTATTTAGTACCATTTGTATTACTTTTCAAAGATCTACTCAAAAACACATAAAACAAGGTGTATGCGCTTCTTGGTCTCAAAATATTATTACTTTTAATGAACACCACTGCTTAATCATGTATAATCTCCAAATGACCCCACCCCCACCCCCGCCACCATACCAAGCTGAACTCAAGAGTGAGCATGGCATGGATCACTGGGGGGTGTGGACATGTATGCTCTCCACCAGGGGCATTTGGAAATGTGTGGGAGTATTTCTGGTAGCCACAGGGACTGGGGTGAAGCTATTGTCATGGCAACAGGGGTGGGGGGTGGGGTGTAGAGGTTAAACCCCAAAGGCTCCGAGAGGGCAAGAATCTCTCCCAGAAACCTCTGCCCACTCCAAGCAGAACACAGATGTTCATGAGCTTGTAATGCTGGATGGAGCTACAAAGATACGTATCTATTCTGAAATTGCTTTATTTTTGTGACTGGGGGTGTGTGGGGAGGGTAAACAGGAAGAGTTCTCAACTATCAGGGTAGAACTCTATAACTAGCCGGGGCAGGGGATATACTCTCTCCATTCTCAGGAATCTTTAAAAGACAAAAAGTGATGCTTTCCCCTTTTGATTTGAAATTATTCAGGAAGAGGCAGCTAGGTCAGGCCCAAGGTTGCCTATAGTTCATCTGTTCACACCCTTTCAGCCATTTATTCACCCAGCTCTTAAACTGAGCTCCTACTAGGTTAATCATTGTACTGAATGAGGTGCTATGGGGAAACCAATACACAGGCCCGTGGAAAATTAAGGCATAATATAATGTAGTAATTAGCTATTTTTAAAAAATACTTGCTAAATATATGCTAAAAATTAATTTTACTGAATAAGTAATACATACACACAGTATAAAATTCAAGATAAACAAAAGAAAAAAGTAATTTTTTTCCTCCCTTCTGTTTCCCAGTTTCTTGGGTATCGTTCCAGAGTAGGTAATACTTCAAAAGACGAGTTGTTCTAACTCGTTCAGAGGAAGAGAACTCTCTAGAACTGGAGTGGTCAGAGGAGGCTCCTAATAGGACCTTTCAGACCATCTCCCTGAGTCTTTCAGAATCTAGATAGAAGGACCAGGAGTGGGCCGGGGAGGGGTGAGGGCAGGAAGCAGCAGCAAGGATTCAGAGGTAGGAGCAATCCCAGTATGTATGGGGGGGAGAGGAGAAAGACCAGCCTAACTAAAGGAAAGGGTGTATCAAGGATGTACCAAGGAAAAGAGTGTCCAAAGGGCCCAGAGTGAAAGCCCATTGGCTTTCTGGAAAAAACCTGTTGGCCTCTGGAAAAAACGTGGGAATCCAACACATGTCTTTAAACAGGAAAATGTCATTTAGGAGGGTTACCCTTCATCCTTGGCATAACGGATCCAATAGATGAGAGTCTGGAGGCAAGAAGACCAGGGCAGAGGCAGATTAGGAATCAAGGGTGGGAATGAGAAATAGAGCCATAAAAGACCTGGCGAGAAAAACAGAGGTGGTGAGACCTAAGGTATGGTGATCCTCAGTGACAGGGAGAATGGTGGTGTCACCAAGAAAAATGGAAAAGTCAGGGGGAGGAGTCAGCTTGGGAATGAGGGAAAGGACTTAAGTTTTGGGTGTATAAGAAATCCCAGATGGAAATGTCTAGAAGGAAGTTACAGCCTTGGGAAGAGATGTCAACAGTCTTTAGAGATAAAGATTTAAAGCCAAAGATAAAGAGAAATGATTGAAATAATAGGGCAGAACGGAAAGAGTGGAAGGACAAGTAAGAGAGCGTGTTCGGTGACAAAGCACAGGACAGGCACATACCCCAACTTAGCCATGGTTACAAGCGGCTACGAAGTCTATGTACATAGGGCACAAAGGACCAGATACAAAAGCAGGCAAACTAGTTTAGAGAGAACACACACAGAAATGGTCACAAAAGATGATACATTCAAGGAGGAAGTAAATTAGAAAACCCAGGTGCATCTAGAGAAAAAAGGAAAGACAACGCAGATAAAGCAGAAGACTTTGCTCAGCAGAGCTGTCTTAACAGAACAAACACCACAATGTGAGATTTCTCTCAAACCCATCATTCACATATGCTCTGTAGTTGTTGGAAAAAATGAAAACTGAGCACCTACGATGTAAGAGTCAGACCAATGTCCCAGTATCATAGTGTCTCATTTATCCTCTTGTGGCTTGCTCTGTGTGAGACAACAACCGTGTGTCCAGTTATTTGGACAGGAAATGATGAATTCCAGACATATAGACCATCTCACCACATTATATGTTAATACAAAATAGAAGTCAGTATAAAGTAGATTTATACTTGGCCCATCTGCACTTAGTTACTAAAGAAAATTATAAGTTTATGAGTGATGCCATTTTGCATTTTGGGAGTTATACACTCACTACTTTCTTCAACATACCAATGGGAACTTTAAGCTATTATCTGCCTGATCAAGATTACATGGCTGTGCCTTATTCTATAGTTTAGGTCTTATGGTTATGATAGCTATGTGTCACATGTTGCAAAATAATCCATAGTGACCACAATACAATTAAAGCAATAAAAAGTGTTGTGTTTTTTTTTTGAGAGTCAAAGCAATAAAAAGTGTTGTGTTTTTTTTTTGAGAGTCTAGGGAATCTTTTTACTATTCTTCTTTCTGTAACCCCAACCAAATATATAAGGGTAATTTTCCAGCCAGATTACATAATGTTAAGAGTATCACACTCTCTTTAATCTTTGAGGTAGACAAGCTAGGCCCTGGCTGGTTTGAAGATCAGCGGGCCAGTCTAATGAAAAGACTAACAGAACACTTCTGAGCAAATATAAAACACAGAGAAATCACTACATTCACAGAATAGCCTGCTATATGTATTAAAATTCTGATTTTCAAAGATAGCACAACAGTTCAGCTAATGCACGGGGGCTCCTTGAAGTCACAGGAACAAGGGAAGGCTCAAGCCAGTCTATACCCATGTTGTAAACTGCACTCAGCTGCCACCAAAGGGTGGCACAGGTGACACAAAACCTCTTCACTCAGTCAAAGACATTAATAAATACGTCAAGCTGAATTAAAAAAAAAAATCGGCAAAACACTCTGTTATTACTCTTCTAACTATGCAATAAAACCTACTCAGAACCCAGGCCCAATGATCTCTGGCTGGAGGGATGCCGAACCGAGGCCTGGAAAGGTCTGTGTCATTAGTGTCACCTTATAGGTTAGGTCTGTGTCATTAGTGTCACCTTACAGGTTCTCCCACAGTCTCTGCATCAGTTCTGTAAGTAGCTGCTTTGGGGCTGAATTTCAACACTGTATAAATTTAACACTGCATAAATTAACATAGGAAATTCCCCAAAGAATCAGGGAGAAGATCTGCAAGTTATAAAAAATTGCTCCCTTCATTTAAGGAACTGCTAACACTTAATCTTAATGTGGAGAAAGAAATTCCTTGCATTTGCTCATTATTCACGTACAGGGGACCTGCAGAAACCCCTCTTATGGGGGCGCCTGGGTGGCTCAGTCGTTAAGCGTCTGTCTTCGGCTCAGGTCATGGTCCCGGGGTCCTGGGATCGAGCCCCGCGTCGGGCTCCCTGCTCCGCGGGAAGCCTGCTTCTCCCTCTCCCGCTCCCCCTGCTTGTGTCCCCTCTCTCTCTGTCTCTCTCTCTGTCAAATAGATAAATAAAATCTTAAAAAAAAAAAAAGAAACCCCTTTTATGAAGAGCTGGGTAAACTGCCAAAAGGAGAGAATGGCTCAGGCATCCGTACTGCTCCGTCCTCTAGTGTCTCTCTGATTCCGGCCACCGAGGAAGGAACGACTGGTGGCTCACAGTATCAGACAAGAGCAGGGCCTCTGAAGACCACAGACTGCCTGCCATTTCCATTTATTAAAATGATCTTTGGGCGCCTGGGTGGCTCAGTTGGTTAAGCGACTGCCTTCAGCTCAGGTCATGATCCTGGAGTCCTGGGATCGAGTCCCACATCGGGCTCCCTGCTCAGCAGGGAGTCTGCTTCTCCCTCTGACCCTCTTCCCTCTCATGCTTCCTATCTCTCATTCTCTCTCTCTCTCAAATAAATAAATAAAATCTTTAAAAAAAAAATGATCTTCACCGTTTTCCTCAAATATTTTTGTTACACAGTAATCTCATCAACTGATTTTTGAATTATAGCTTTCTTGAAGGGGTTGACTATCAGAGCCATGTGTCAGCTACTGGATGTCTCAATGTATTGAAGAGGAATTACGGCAATCCTGGGTTGCTAAACAATCATCACAAAGAGAAAAAACATACTTTTTTTTTTTTTTTTTTAAAGATACTATTCAGAGTGCTTGTCTCTGAGCTCACCCAGCATCTTGCCAAGATTTCAAAAGCCCTAACAAAGCTGAGTATGGAAGCAGGAGGGTTTACGGGGGAGAACTGAAATGGGAATGTGTCTGGGTACACCTGAGTTTTTCCCAAGGAGGGACATGAAAAGTGGGGAGAGTAAAAGACAAGGAGTGGTGAAGACACAATGAGGAGAGGAGAGACAGAAACAAAAGTAATCAATAAATTCAATTTAGGAGGAGCACAAAGAGAGCTTTGCCTGTGCACCAAGCATGACTCCTGACCACCTGCAAATCTGATTAGCTAACTTCCTGTGTTCTCGCTGTCTCTCCCTGGACAGCCAGTGCTGTTCTCTATTCTCCCTGCTTTATGCCTGGGTCTGTTTCATACCTTCTCTGACAAATGCTCTGTGTAATATTCAAATTAAGTTACAAGTAATTAACTGTTTACACAAAATGCTGCAATAACAAACAAAACACGAACATATTGCAGCTCTAATTCTTGAAGGATAAGCACTAGAAAAGAAATGCCTATTAAGAAAAAGGAGTCTATTACCATTGTAATATTTATTCTATTAAACCCAAATTAAAAAAAAAAGAAAATGTCATAGAGCAATGATTACTCTCAGAGGTTTTAAGGGTTCCCTATGATAGAAGAGGCTGATAACACATGTAAAAGTTTGGAATTCAGTTTGCTTTGATGTGACTCCAAGTCCAAAGGGCCACCCCACTGAAGGATGGGAAATGTATTGTGGAACACGAACATGTCATCCTGAGTATGAGCAGCCCAGCTGGGCCATTAATAAATGTCACTAGGTGATGATGATAAAGAAGCCTTTGAACACAATAAAAATATGCTCCCATAGGTCTTCCCAGAATATTAACCTTCTTGATTTATCTCTGTGCTCCCTGAAGGTGGGTGTCTGTGGACGTCAGAAGCAAACACATCAAGAAAGGGGCCCCTGTGGTCACTCAGGAGAGGGAAACAGGGTGACTGGAGGAGCAGAGCCAAGGGAGGGTTAGTCACAATTGTGAGCTGGCCAGGGGACCGTGTTACCTTGGTTCAATACCTCTTTCCTCCCTCCCACCCATGAAAACCAGGCATGGCTCCTCACCCAGGGGTACCTACAATTTCAAAGGAGGCAACAGGAGGGGAAAAAATAACTTCTTTTTAAGGGGCTCCCACCCTCTGTCCAAGACCTCTTCCAATTTGTTCCTGAGGCTGAAACACAAGTTCCCAGGGTCTGTCTGATGAGACCTCTGCCAGATGGCTCAGACCTGAGAAGCACTGACAGGTAGTGGCAAGTCCTCAACTCCCGAAAAGGGAACACAGAGACTTAGCAGGGTCTCTGAAAGATCGAAGACCTCTAATCCAGGTTAGGCCAATGGGCTCTAGAGTATGTCTGTCAAACTCTTGTGCACAGAGTTACTTGGGAAATTTGTTGAAAGTTCAGATGTCCCAGTCCAACCTTAGACCTTCTGAACCATAATCTCCAGGGATGGGGCCAGATGTGTGCATTTCAAATATGCTCCCCAGCTGATTCTGATGTTCACCCATGTCTGACAGCTGATATTACAGAAAACAGCACGCTGGGTTTGGCATCAGGAATGGGCTATTCTGGTTTGGACTCTGTCCCATAAACAGATCACTGACCCTCTGTGAGTGCAAATTTTTCCAGGTGAAAAGATGGGATTAGGTCACACGATCTCTAAGGTCTGTCTAGCTCTAACAGCCTATGACTCTGTTCAATCATTTGGATGTAATTTATAATTCATCTGAAAACAATGACAAAATACAGCTTGCTCTGGCACTGGGTTTTTCTTTCAAGAATGCTGATTTCTAAAGCGACAATGACTACTGTGTTTTTAGACCTTCTTCACACTTAGACAACAGGGAGGTATTTGAGACCTCATCTAACACAAACCCAGATCACAGGGGAGATAAAATGCAATGTCCTTAAGAAGGCTGACACTTCCTGCCATAGAAAATCCCTCCATATGCCCTGATCTTAGTTCAGGTTTTCTATTTTGGGGGTTACCCATGGACTGGAAGTATCATTTCCATTTTGGAAATGAAGAACTGAATGCACTAGCACTGGGCTGAAGTAACTTCATATTAAGATCTAGCTTCATTTACCAGGGTCTTGACCTCACGCTCTCCACTACCACTTGGTGACGTTCTCATCTCCCCAACGATACCAGCAGAAAGCATAGGCCTAAGGTAGGCACTGCCTCGCTTACAAGATGTCCTCATTTTGATCCTTCCTTTAACTGAGCTGCTTACTTGGCTATTGACCCACTGCCCCCTTGTTGATTTAAACTTCTATGATGGTTTACCTTCTCCTGACTGGCCTCTGTCATCTGACTCTAGGCTCCACACTGGCCTCTGTCCTTAGGCATCTCCTGGGTCTGGCCCTTGCTTTTAGTCCCAGGCCCTCCTTGGCTCTTCTGATGTGGCTTCCTGCTCTGTCTCTACACTCCCTTACCACCCACGATCCACGGAGGATAGATGAAAGCCACTGTAGAACAGGGGAGTCTAGGGCTGGCTAGAGGTAGACAGCCTACATTTTCTAATGGAGTTTATTAGCTGGCAGGCTACATTCTGCCAGGCAGTGCTGAAACAGCTGTTTCTCAGTACACTGCCTTTGGAGAAACTGTTTTTACCCCCTCCTAGTTCATTCCGCCACTTTGGATTCCCTGGGGCTGTCAGGAGCATCAGCTTCAAGGAAAGGCGATATAGCTGTGGGAGGCCAGGCAACACACAGGAAAACCAGAAGTACAAGTTTAAGGCGGACAGAAAAATCTAAGAGGCAGAGGCACAAATGCTGGAGGTCCCCAAAGCAGGGGTGCTGCCTACACTAGAGATGCCTCTTGACTGAAATGTGCTCAAAGACGTGCGTCATGTTCCTGTGCACACAAACTCTTGCTCTCATGCGTGGAAGTAGAATTAGTCCCACAGCATCACAGCTGGAAGGCCCTCAGGGATCACCTAGTTCAAACCCGTAATTTAGCAAAGAAGAAACTGAAGCCCAGGTCACCATGACTAGATTGGAATGTTACCTACAGTATTTCCCCAAAACTCTACCTTCCAGGCAACAAAGAATGTTTGCCCAGAATCCAGCCAGCTTTTGTACTATCCTGTCAGCAGCAGGGTTGGGAAAAGAGTTGGAATGCTTCAAGTTGCCCTTTAAGCATGCTACCCACCAAGCAGCCAGATGTTGCAAGAAAATATCAGGGCAGTGGGATGTTCAGGGAATGGAGCAATGCAGATCTGAGAGGGACCCTTTCTCTATCCTTTCCCCACCTTTTGATAAAAAAAACTTGGGTACATTTTGGTCCACTAGTGGCAAATATCCCTGGCTTCCCATTTCTCTCCCACCTTCTGTAGTCTCCTGTTAGGTAGGTGAACCAAGATCTGAATAGGAATCAGGTTTTCATGGTAAGAACAGGTAATTCAATCATGGGGAGTTTATAGAAAGCTATGAAGCTAAGCAGATATGACAAATAAAAGACACAGTCTATCAATCGATGTCCTCCTACATTTTTAAAAGCCGTACCTCATACAGCTAGCCAGTAGCTTTTAAGTCTTAGAAATAATAATTACAGCAATTTATTACCTCTTTACCCTTATGAAGAATACATAACTTAATATACTGGAAGTAACAGTCTACATGTCTCATATCAACCCATGAGGAATTTAAGAATAGCTGAAGAAAGATTGATATGAGTAAATGGATGAAGAAAGGAAAAATAAGGCTAAGGAATAACCGGAAATTTTCCAATCAGCAAAATCTATTAGTCTATAGAACAGTGCCTCAAGGGAACCAGTGAAAGCCCAATCTTATGAGTCATTTAAAAGTGGAGTGGATTTGGTTCTTGGAATTATTCCAAGGGGAAAACTCTTGTACTATGCCGGAAATGGACAATATGACCTAATGGGTTGTTGTCATGTTGACCATTTTCTACATTAGCATGTCTAGATGGTTCTCTGGATTTAACAAAGGAACACAGAAGGGAAGCTGACTGGTCAGGATGGGCTACAACGATGCTCAGAACCACTATACAGCTGAAGCCCCTTCTAACAACGGGCAGAGTCAGGGGTCACAAGGTTAGACAAACTTCACACTGAGAAAAAGGGAAACGTGGTATGAGAGGAAAAGTGCTCAGGAAATGCTGGTATCAACCCCCTGTGGCCATTCTGGTGTGGTCTTAAAATAGGGCACCTTAAAAGCTGAGCTGCACCTTTGTCCATGGCCTTTATAATCCCACCTCCCTATTTATTACCTTTAGTCTCCATTACGACTTAATTTGATATTCATGCTTTTCTCTTCACTTCATGATCATCGTTGACATTTTCTCTCATTGCCTTATTTCTGTATTAGTGGATAATGGCTGTCTCTTCTCACACCCAACTCAAAAACCAAACACCATTAACTTTTTTGTTTTTATGGTAGGTATATTTTGGTTTAGTTGTTACATTTACCATCATGACTTCCCTGGGTTTCAAGTCTCTCAACTGTAAAACCATGAAAATAAAACCATCTCTATTTACATCTCAGGTTGTCATAAAAACAAGCGAGAGAATAAATGTGAAATCACCTAGAAATCTAAAGTACTAGAGAAATACAAGGTATTATCGCTTCTTGTTTTCTTGCCCATTACAATGTTGCCCATCTTAGGGTAAAAATACCTTGTGGACAGTTATCTTTGTATTATTACCTGGTGTTATATGCTCCCTAATATTTGAATATATGAGTTGTGAAAACAACAGGTACCTCAAAACACACTTCACGGGAAGGATATTAAATTATGTTGCAGATTGGGGCAGGGGGGTCTCTTTTGGAATCACTAGTAATAATTTGGCGCTTTGGGATGATCTGTTTAGTGGTTTCAACATGAAATAATACAACTGAGGGAAGAAGGAAAAAATAAGATTTACCAAATACTTTATATAAATGTAATCCCCACAATACTGGGGATAACATCACCCTAATTCGGAGAGAAAAATCAATACCCAAGGTCACAGAGTTAGTAAAAGACAAAGCTTCAATACAAACCCAGATCTGCCCAATTTGAATTCCCTACTGCACAGTGTGGCATATTTGATGTTGTTACAAAGTAACTTTGTTTTATTCTATAAATATATACCACTGATAGCATGGGGCTAGGTGCAAACAATTCAACAAAACCCAGATAGGGTGAAGTCGAAACTCCATACACAACATTGCAGTTGCCACTTTGGTAATGTTACAAATCACACTGTGCAAATAGGCATGTTTGTCAGACACCAGCATAGAAACATACACTTTGTCACAGCCGTTCTTTGCACTAACTACTACCCCCTCCTCAATTGGCACTAATATCAAGTTAGAAAAATCCATGAGTCAGCTTGCAGGTCCCAGGTGCTTCAGTTAGTATCAGTATTAAAGGTTCGGACTTGTTAAGAGCATATCAGAAGCTGTCTTTGACAAATAAAGTGTACTACGTTAACATTAGCAACATTACTTCTACCAAAGACCTTTAAAGAAAAGAATCACTGGCATGCTACTAGGAATTACACAGTTGGAGCTACAAGCAAGAAACAGAAGAAAGCCTCAAGCCACTAGGCTTTTAAAGAAAACATGGGCTTTCAATAAATCTTGATTATGTTTTTTTCTACTAGTGTTGATGTTACTTTCCAGCTACACAGACAATACCAATCCTCCCATAAATACCAGAAATTTATAGAGTGTTAGAAATTTACACTAAGTGGTTTTATTATAACTACAGCAAATTAGACTGCAGAAAGGCATGCTGTGTAACTCAAACACTAGATTTAGTTAGAGTCAGAAGGTCAACTCTAGGGAGTTTGTCAGCAGAAAGAATCAAGGTTTCCAACAATTTCTGTCTGTCAGAACAACCTACATCCAACTGTTAAGTCAGTTAAATGCTAGGCAATTATGTGACCTGCCAGAACTGATCATTTGCTTCAGGGTTTATCATTAGCTTTCTAAAGCACGTGAATTCGAGAAAACACATGTCCTGTGAACATCGAATTATTCTGGAATGGGGGGAGGGTCAAAAGAAGAGTATGGCTGCGGTACATAAAAGTGATGGAAAGTGTTGCCTAAATCCCATCTCTGGCCTCCCTTTCCCTGCTCAATCCAGTGGGCTCTACCAACTGGTAGAAGACTGAATGGAACGCAAAAGGTGGCTTTTTGTTTTAGCTTTCTGTTTGTTTTTTGTGTTTCTAAACCAGGCTCTCTGCACAACTACTTGCTGCTTATAGACCCTAAGCTGTTGGACCCTTAACTTGTATCCTTCCTCTTTGCTGGCTTTGAGTATTGGCCCAGAAATACGGGACAATGGCCTTCAGGACACAATTATCATAAAGGACAGAAGTTTAAAGCAACTGGAAAAAAATATTGTTTTAGTAAGAATCTTTTTCTTTCTTGCAAGTAAATGAGGTAAACACAAGGAGAATATGGGCTCTTCCCACAACCAGCTGGATGGAAGTTGATTACTAACTAATGGACTTGTTATGGCAATTTTTAAAATTTTTTTATTGTTATGTTAATCACCATACATTACATCATTAGTTTTTGATGTAGTGATCCATGATTCATTGTTTGTGCATAACACCCAGTGCTCCACGCAGAACGTGCCCTCTTTAATACCCATCACCAGGCTAACCCATCCCCCCACCCCCCTCCCCTCTAGAATCCTCAGTTTGTGTTATGGCAATTTTTGATGATGACGACTAGTTTGGCTTATAAAGCTCTTCCATTAACATTAGCCTATTCAGTCCTTATCTCTGCCCCATGATGCTGCGCTTGCTTTCTCCTGGTGCCCCCGTTAACAGGGCCTGCACACCCACCTGTTTGGCCTGATTGACACAGCGCATGTACTGGCTGGCCAGAGCAGAGCAGCTGAGGGTCTGCTGGGTATTCTGGCGGTAACACTGGAGAATTTTGGCCTGCAGATCAGCACAGACAGGATGAAACTCATACCGCCTAAAAACAAAAACAGGAACCAGTGAGACAAACTGTCTTCAATCAGAATGAAGATCAAGGCTAAAGAGTATATAAAACATTAAATAAGATATAAATGTTGCAAGTATAGAAAAAAAGTTTCTAAAAATGATTTCTATGAAATCAGTTCCAGTAATTGATACCACCATGAGCCTCTCCGGACACTGTAGCATTCCCAGCCAAACATATACCTAAACCAGGTGAATGGTGCCAATACTCTTCAGCCCAGTCAGCCAAATCAAAAACCTGAGAGCCCTAACTTCTCTCTTTCATGCCCACAACCAATAGGTTGCAAAGTTCGAGATAATGCAGTATGGTCCTCTTTCTCTATATTCACTGTCATTACATTAATTCATAATCACTTTTATCCTGGAATCAGGCAAAGCCCTCTAATCTTTTAGTTTTTGCCTCTTTACTCCTGCCTTCCAGAAGGTTCTTTCTAACACATATTATCTGAGACCGTATCTCTCCCTACTGCTTTCTAAACAAAATGCAAGGTCAACCAGGCAAGTCCTTCTGGATCAGGTTTCCACCTACTCTTCAGCCTTCATTCCCTAATTGCTGCAGCCTGACCAAACCACTTTCAGGGTTTGATCTATAAATGTCCCTTCATGTCTTTGTTCATGCTGCTCTTGATCTTGGACATGCCCTGTACCCAAACTCCCACCCATTCCTATATATCCAGAAAATAAGTACTCATCTTTCAATATTTGAGCTAGGTATTGAAGTGTAACCTTCTCTAGACAGCTTCACTAGCTCTCCATTGAGGGTGGACTCTACTACTCTCTTTTTGGCGACCCCACTGACCCTGTATGAGCTTCTTCTACCACTTCTTTCACCTTCCACTTAACACTGACTGCACCATAACCTGGTGTAATTTACTAGCCTACATCTACTAGGAGGCAAATCCCAAGAAGTAAAGACTGTTATAGAAGTCACGCAATAAACCACTGAGAATACAAATGCGTGGAGAAAAAACATTTATTAATTTTCTGGGCTAAAATTTTACTAATTATACTTACAAATCTCAGATTTTAGTTAGATTTGCTTTCTGTGAATATGCAGTACCAAACATAAATGCCTCCAAAAATCTTAAAATATACACTTGAAAGATGATAATAAAATCAACCAAATGAATTATACCAATGAAAAGGAAATATCCTTGTTAAGATGGTAGAGGAACTTGAATTATAAGGACTAAACATACACAGAAAAAATACATAATATTATCACTTTTAATCTAGGAATTCATATTTTTCAAATTAGTTCTGTTTAGTACAAGAGGCTTCCAGTCTTTCATATCAGTTCTTTTTTTGCAATTTAAATTTTTTATTTCTGTAGTAATCTTGAAATAGCATTATTTTATATTAAGTGGGTTCTAAAAAAAAAAAAACCCCTAGAGAATATAGGGGGAATATTTCTCATCAATAAGGAAACCCCTGGGTGACGATATGTCTCATTCCTTTTATCCAACACACTAAGCTGATACATATTTTGCTTGTACAGAAAACTGAAATGGAAACCATGTTACTGGTCCCTGAGGGAATTTACTTCTTACTACCTTCTAAGGAAAGTAGACATACAGGGGGAAAAAAAAATAATCCCACAAATTTTACATTACATCCCTTTTACTTTTTCATTCACTACCTTAATGCTCTGCCAAATACCTAAGAACAGAATTTATATCCAATCCCTGGAGTTTCCATTCTCCCTAAGATTTCAAAGTTCATTATGTCTATGAATTTTTTTGGACATGGATTTCCCTAATTCCCTCCCATGAACATCAGCATCTAAAGGGAGTTAGCTAGGCTTCGAAAAGCAGAGGCACAGACACCACAAACTGATTATAGCAAGATACACATCTGGGTAAAGACTGAATAAAATATAATCAAGCATTCGGTCAGCTGAACCCAGCAAGTACATGACTAACGCCGAGGATCATTCACGGGAAAACAGGGTTATGCTCCGTCCTAGTGCTGAGGACCACGATTCTCCGACCACATCTTCGGTTTCAAGGCAAAGGAAGGAGGACGGGGAAAGCAGACAAGAACAATGCCGACCTTCTCTTCAGCTCTTCCCATCAACATTCAGGGAGAAGACTGAAGAACGAGCTTCCACACACCACACGTCATAAAGAAGAGGGTGTTTTTTTTCTTTAAAAAACTATTTGTGATGGAATAATTCATCCAATACTATGAACTCCTTAGAAAGAAGTAATTTAAGCTGTATATAAACATTTACCGAGTTGAGCTGTTAGTCATGTAAGTTAATGTCCATGAGTCATTTATGATTTGAAATGTGTCAAAATATACTTTTATCACCACAAATCAATACTGCTCACTTCCAGGGTCCTTGATTTCCTGTCTGCTAGTCTGGTCTATGTGTGTGTGTCCACACACACATCTGCTGAAATCCTTTTCGTATACATTTCAATGTGTACTGATGATTAGATAGTAGAAATGGGGGGAACAGGGGTGGAAATCAGCATAATTGTCTCCCAGTCGCTGGAGTAGACTCTGGTACATTCTTCTTGGATTAATCTGTAAGGGCAAAGCTCTGCCTCCGTATTGATCCGCAATGCTTGTTATGCTACTCTAATGCACTGTTTTCACTCTGGGAAAATGCTAAATGAGATTACTGTCCACCATTAGAAGGCCATAAAACACAAGCCATGGCACCTTCCATTCAGGAAAAGGTTTAAAGGCATTTCCAATATGCATTATGGTAAGCTCTCCATATAGCCACTGAGTCAGCAATTGATTTCTATTGACTGCTTTCCTTCCTGCTGATGGAAAAAGCCACTACTAGGCAAAAATAACAAGAGGGCAGAATTTCAAGATACCTAAGAAGGAAAATTAAATCTTAGCTGCAAGAGACATTTAAACAATTTAATCTTTGCATGAAAATAAGATTAAAAAAGGCAATGGTGAATGAGAAATGTAAGACAAAGACGAAATACAAATCTGGAGAACTCGAAACGGTAATAGAGAAGAGATAGAACAGTAATCCAAAAATATACTTGGCAAAAAGGAATTGGTGGAATAAAGTCGATACTTGAAAATATATATTGATGAAAAACAAGAAAAAAAACCCAGTTTTGTGGTCACTTGAAATGACTGGGATTTTGATGTGTCCCACCACGTATCTTTACGCCCCTCTTCACTTCCCTTTTCCTTCCTGGACTCTACACTCTGTTCCCTTCCTCCTCCCCTCACTCCCACAAGCACCACCAGCAGCTGCCTTCGCCCTTCCTACTCCACCCCACAGTGGCACTGAGGACCAAGGGGGTTGATGACTGTATTCAGCGAGAGAACTGGAAAGCCAAAGACCTGAACAGAGAATAAAATCACTCCTGGTAAGGCATTCTGTAGCTGGTGAAACCATCTTTGCTAATGTTTAACGCTAAATATTCACTTAAAAGGCAGCTAAGAAAATAGATCCAAGTATTTTGCTCATTACACTGACAGGGCCATTGTAGAAACTCTGGGGAGAAAAAAACCCAGAAAAGAATGCAGAAATATATTTGGGCTGTTTCTGATTTTTCAGTGCTTAAAATAACATGGAGATGGATATAAATTGTTACTGTTGTCTCTGATTCTTTCCTGGGGATAATTTCTTGTAAGTTGAATTAAGGGTCAAAGACAAATAAAAACATTTTGGTAAAATTGAAGCTGAGATAGGCAGTGTTCAGCTCTCCTCTTCAGACTCGGTGACACTCTGATACTAGGCCATCTGTTTTCAAGCTATCTGCAGGTTTCACTGCTGCTTCCCCCACCTTCATGTCTGAGAAACTTCTTTGATGTGGGTCTGAGCTTTATATTTCGAGGAAACTACTTACCCATCTTTTTAGTTCTGCTAATATAAATGGCAAGGATAATAAGGTAACTTCAGAGAAGGAAAGAAAATATGGAGGCAGCTCTCCTCAGGCCAGTCTCCACCAGAAGGCTAAAGAAGTCATGTAATAACAATCAGCAGCCACAAATTCCTAACGCTCTCGGGAACACAGAAATCATTCATTAGGAGTACAGATGCACAAAAAAAGAACCCTTTGCCTGTATCTGGACCAGTAAGTACAGAGTGGTGGGGGGGATGAGGGAGGGAAGTAGAGGGAGGGATGGAGGGGAAGAGGGGAAGAGAGGGAGAGGGAAGGAAGGAAGGGAGGCAGGGAAGGAATGGATGGGTAGATGGATAGATATGAGAATGGATGGTGCTAAAAGATTTCTGATTCTTTTAACAGGTTGCGACAATGCATCCTTCATGGGATCTGGTGATCTCATAAAGTGGTATCTACCACATTAAAAGCAGGCACACAACACAGCCATGGAGTTAAATCTTTAGCTCTAATTCCTATGGCACAATGCAAAAACTCTTAATTTTATTCTGTATTAAACATTTCATTAGATGTTAAGCCCAGGAGTCAGGATTTCTGCTTTTATAATACAAAACTAAAGCTCTCAACCCCACTGCCAATAGTTAAAAATACGTAATAATCCACTCATCATTTATAATAAAGCTATCATAAAATGCAATATCAAGGAAGAAAGTATTAATTCAAAGTATTATCTATTCAACTTTTTTCATTTTTCTTTTTACCTTAAATTACAATATCCTAATAGTTTCCAGAATAAAATGTAAACAGCCTCTTTCTAACAATGCAAAATCTGAAAGACAACTCAATTACACTTAAAAGGCCAAACATCTCCAAAAGCTGCTTACTTTCTTAGTTTCAACTTGTCTCCATATACACTTTGCTATAAAATCTGAAAAAATAAAGTGAAATAAAAGCAGAGGACTTGGGGCGCCCGGGTGGCTCAGCCGTTAAACATCTGCCTTTGGCTCAGATCGTGATCCCAGGGTCCTGGGATTGAGCCTCACACTGGGCTCCCTGCTCCGCGGGGAAGCCTGCTTCTCCCTCTCCCACTCCCCCTGCTTGTGTTCCCTCTCTCGCTATGTCTCTCTCTGTCAAATAAATAAATAAAAAATCTTAAAAAAAAAAAAGCAGAGGACTTTTTTTTACGTTTATTTTCTAAAATGATGAATGTGAGCTATGATGTTGTCTATCATCTCAACACAAAAAATGCCAAGAGGCCTCCCCCGTTATCAGAGGAGGGACTGCTGACCTTGAGGACACCTGGTCCAGCACTCAGTTCAACAAACCAATCAGGCTGGAGAGCGGATCGTTACCCACAATGAGTGCCATACCATTCAACCAGCAGATTCAACTGGGTTTTGTTAAAGAAAAACTCAGCTTTGGCTAGAGGTACAACAGAGTTTACAGAATTCTATCCTCTACACCCAAGGCTTGAAAGAGCAAGATCTATCTGAAAATATTTTAATATTTAATTTTTAATTTTAATCTATGGTTGATTTTGGAGAAAGAGGTCAGTATCACAACTCAATAATCTGGATCCACAGGAGGAAGGTGACCTATCTGCAAGGAAGGGAGGGGAAAACACTGCCAGTCCTACAGGTATTAATATCTCACATAGAAGGCCTAATACCAGGAAAAATGGGGCCATCTTCTGCTGTATCTCCAAGGAATAAGGGCCCAAACCATTTTTGTTTTATAAATATTTTCTTAAAATCTGGTAACCTAGAAAGACTAATGGCCACTTAATATTAGTAAAAAAAAAAAAAAAAAAAAAACTTTTCCAGAAAATTTCTCCAAATAATAATGTCTTGGACAAGAAATAGTTATTTATTTGGTTGAAAAGATTTGTGAAGTGAGGCATCAGGTATGAGGCAGAAAAGAACAATCAGTTGGCTAATTTCAATTTTCTACCACATCATGGTACCCTTGACATATCTGGGCTATGTGCAGCGAGGAACACATCTCAAAAAGAGAGATAAAATACTTCTTACTTACATAAAAGATATCTGGAATAAGAGGCAATAATTATACAGAGTTTAGGGACACAGAACATAAACGAGGCCAACATTAACTCAACCTGGGAGGACCCCAAATCAATTTCCGATCACACTTTCTTTGGAACAACCCAGGACTCATGAGATGTTGTTTTCTCAAACTCACACAATCTTCTCATTAGGCGAAATGCCTGAGCTAACATATTGCACTGAGTAGGCCCTAATTTAGAGAAGTATAAGCCAACCTTCCCTTTCTCCCTTTCTTTCTTAACGATGCTTGAAATATTGTTATTGCTTAATAAATGCCAAGTAATAATACTGTAATAAAAACAGGGACTAGTGGGTTAACAATGCAGCTCTTTGCTTTAGCAGTGCCTGAGACAGCAGCAGTTTACACAAGAATCCTGACTAGAAACATCACCTCCTGCATCCACACAGTAGGAACAAAACAGAATCGCAGTTCACAGAAGCAGCCCTTGTTTATAAGAACTGTACTATCTGCAGAAGCATTCTCTGTCCCTTCAAAAGACCTACAAGCCATGGAATGCAGAGATGTCCAGGGCCAAATGTTAAATGTGAATCTCCAAGGGATACATCACTGTGTGAGCGAGACCAAGCCATCTTAATACACCAAATTATTTTTATTTGAAATATCTCAATAAGGCTTCAAGGTGAAGAAATGCATTATTTATTAATAGTATAAGTACGACTAAAGAAAAGCATGGCATTTACTCTCACCTGATTTGGCAAAGTAACTGTTTAATTAAACTACTTACAAAATGTTAATCCTGTGCATACAACACATCACCCTTGCATTCTCTTACTTTAAATATGTGTATACCTATATATAACACATTGAACTTACACCAACACAATTTATTATGCCCCCCAGACTTTATGAGTAATTTATTTCTATTTCCCCTATCCTGTTACTTTGGAATGTTCACTAAAATTGGTCTAAGAATGGAAAATATGAGGGTTGGCTGGTTCATTCATTCTTTCATCTGTTCTGTTATTCCAATAACAGACATCATTAAGCATTCATTAAATGCCATTCACTATGATAGGCTCTGAATAAGATACAATCTTTGCCTTCAGATAGCTCACAGTCTAATGGGGGTGGGGAGAGACAAATTGCACATGACGTCTTATAATGAGATTGAGAGGTAATATAATTGTAAACATAGTGCTAAACAAATCCGGAGATCTGGTTTTGGATAGGACAGAAATGGAATATAGTGTTTTAGACAAGAGGACATCCATCATTAGTGAACAGGAAGCAAGAACTGGCCTTATGATTTTCTCGAAGCAACTTTCGAGCCTGCTGAAGATCTGTCCAGTGTATCTAGACTACTGAGACAGATTCAGAGATGGAGAGGAGAGACCTCCTTTGACCTTGGGGATACAAACACACCCATAATCTGGTGACTCCAAGCCTTCTGAACTCCTCTACTTCCCCCTAGAGTAAAAGCTTGTTATTTGTGTTCATGACACTTGCTGACTCAGGCTTGGTTTGGAGAGGTGGAAGTAGCTGTATAGAGTTAGAGCTTATACATTCTCTGAGTCGAGTAGGAATCCACAAGGAAATAATCAGAAGCCAGAGCACAATTTTAGACCTACCAACAATAAACAAATGTTGAGAAAAGTTCCCATTTGCTGTCTTAGTAGGAGAGCTCTGGTGGTAACTCTCCACTGGTGCTAAAATGACTCTTCAGCCTTCATTATTTTTCCTATTTGGGAATGACTTTTGTAATCACTCTATTGCTTTATTACTTGATATGGCCAAGGAGATTAAACTGGATAATTTGGTCCTGGACCAACGCCCAAATTTGGAGGTAAGAGGGAGACAGGAGGAACTGGGACAAGATGGGGAAGGTAGAAAGATACTGGGAAGCAAAAGAACATACCAGAATTATAGGGAAATCATGGAGGAGGAAGGAAGATATTTGGGGCCAGATGAGTTTCAGTGGAGAAAAAACACAGGATCTGGCTGAGCATCCCAACCAGCCCATGGGGAAGGACAATGCAAAGGGGAGGCTGTACATTCTAGACCATGGAAGCAAACTGTGGCATTTGTTTTCCAAGACAACTTTCACTGCAATTTCTGGAAGGGGGATATTACACTTCTCTTCATCGCCCATTCTTCCTCAGAAAGTCCTCAAGTTCAGAAGAGGAAGAACTGGCTATAGCCAGTGTGGTTCTCCCCGGTACAACCAAAAGGCAGGCACCAGTCCTGGCAATTTAGCAGGTTTTTTCTGACGGAGTATACGCACAATGAATCCAAGACTCTCCAAGCAAATGTAATGAAACACTGAATACAACCTCCCAGAGATAATCCTTCCATATTTTGGAGAAATATATATTTCTTAGGCCTTATTATATCATTTTCATCAACTAGATCTAACTACTATAATAGCATAGAGTCACAGAATCTTCTAGTTGAGTAGTATGGTACCAGCAGTCTGCACAGAAATATGGCTGAGCATACACATTCATGTTAAGCTCTTATTTTTAGGCACTTACAATTTTTCAAAAAGAATTACCCTTTGGGATGGATTTCTTATGCTCTTCAACTGAGGGGATGCTTGGGGGGGTGACACGTTTGGTGAAATCCCATTTGAGTCACCCAAGCATAAAAATACACCCCTCTATCCCCACCTCTTCCCTGCTGTGATCACATGTGAGAGAATGCTTTTCATACTAAGAGAAGTCAGGGATAGCTTCATTTTTAAAATTTCAAAACTGTCACAGAGCTCAGTGCGGACTGTGGCACATCCTAACACCCCTAGGTAAAGAACAAATGTTAAGACTGTAGTGACACAGTGCGCTGCATCACTTGAGGTGAGACTCCTTCCTCCGCTACACTGGGAAAGCAAGAGCCGACTCCCAGATACACCCAGGAAGGCATGTGGCTGGCTCTCTTAACTGTAAGAATTGCGAATGTATTTATTTTAGTGACAAGTGAAGGAAAGAAAAAATCACCCCTACTGATTTGCCCTCTAAGTGTCAGAGTGCCAGGAGCGAGGAGTGCGGGGGGAGTCGCAGGTGGGTAGGAGCCGGAGCTAAGCCCGTTGTTGGTTCTCCCTGCCGTGGGGAGGACTTGAAGGGCAGAGGGCGTGAGCATTGCCACTGGATGCAGGAAATCCCTGAATGGGGGCACCAGGCCACACCGGCGGAGCTCCAGGGATACAGGACAGCCAGGCAGGGAAAGCCACATGGGCATCACTGTGCTGGCCACCCTGTACACACTGTGAAGGGGGTGCTAAAGGGTGTGTAGAGACAAAAGGAAGGAGAAAAACACACGCTCATTAAAGACACACCCTCGCAGAAGTCGTGGGTAGACCAAGGCAATGAGGGTGCCAAGGAAAGGTGCTATACTGTTCTGAGGAAGGAGTGGTCTTTCCCGGATGGGGCTAGTGTGGAAGTCCACGGAAAAGGAGATGGGATAATAGAAGACCCTTGAATGAAGGGTGGGACTGCAAGAGGTCATTTGCTGGGGGTGTGTGGGGTGTGAGCCCCAGTCCAGGCTCAGTGGAGCCAGGCTCCTTCAGGGGAGTCAGGCTGGAGGCAGCGCTTGCAGAGGTGAGAGGCGATGCTGGAAAGGAAGGGGCTGGAACTGGGAGAGACTGCTTATAACAGACAGCAGCTTAGAGTCTACTCTGCAGCTGATGGCAAGCCACCCGCCTTTCCAAATGAGGAGGTGAAATTATAAAGGTGCCACTGTGAAAAGGTCGATCTGTTCTGAATAGATCAGATAGATGGCAGAGGGACCTGCCTAGCCTGGGAGGCCAGCAGGGCACTCCCTAGGTACAGAAACAGGCCAGAGGGCAGCCTTGGAAAGCAGGAATGGAAGGATGTGTTAGCAGACGGACACGGAGGTAAGAAGAGGAAAGACTTAATGACACACACATGGCTTAGGCCCAAGGATTTACAGAATGAAAGTGCTTAAGGATGCCAGGAACCCCAGGTGGACAGGCATGGAGCTGCAGCTGAGCACAGGGCAGGGCTGCAAGCACAGAGAAATCCCCGAGCAAGACACAGAGGGCACTGGGATAGAACTGCAGCCTCCGGTGAGGGGGACAGAAGCAGGGAAGGGAGTGGGGCAGTCCCAGAGCTCAGAGTACAGGTAAGAACCCATGCAACGCACTGTCCCAGGCAGGGGAGGTGGGAGGGCTAAGCCTCATGACCAAAGAGACTGTCAACAAGAAAGCGGCTGATAAAAGCCATGGCATTTGATCCCTCGCCATTTGGAGAAACAATTTCAGGAATGAGCATTAAGAGAAATGGAGGGAGCTACTTTAATGGGGTACAACTGGGTGGGAAAAATATGAAAGGGGAAGATTATATCTGGCTGAAGATGTGGAGGTCGTAGATGAAAGAATTTCAGTAGGGTCTTAAAGAACGGGAAAGGCTTAGGCAGTTAAGGGAGGGGACGGAAAAGTAAAGGAAGTAAAGGCAGTGATGTCACTAATAAACTTTTTCTTCCAAAGATTCCTGCGGAAATTTATGTAAGATCAGAAAGCCACATACTTCCAACAGACACGTTCTAGGAGAAAAGGAATTCCCATCAAGGGCAGTCATGACTGAAGGTGTGCTCAGAAGTCAGGAAATAGGGAAGGCTGTGTGGAAAAAAGGAGTTTTCAACAGCCCTTTAAAGGAAGGCAAGAAGGGCAGAATGGAGGGCCCGGTCCTTGCCGACGTGGTACGATCACAGAGAAACACAGATTTCCTGCTTAAAGCAAGAAGTCCACTGTCAAGAATACAAAAAATGAGGCTGGTGAGGTGCAGGAGGAGAAGGCAATAGTCTGCTGAGAAACCGCAACGGCTAGTGGAAGCATGTGACAGAAACGGAAATCTTGTGAGTACAGAGCAGGGATCCTCCTCCTAAAGGTGTCCCTAGGTGCTGGTGGCAGAAGAGCAGAGACAGCCCTGCAAACCCGGAGCGCGCCGACTGGCCAGGCACGCAGTGGTGTCCAAACGACACTTGATGCCGCCAAGGGACCCGGCCAGAGACCCTCCTGTCCCCCCCCCCCCCACGCTGGATTTCTCACTACAGCTCTTCTTTTATATATAAAGTAAATGCATTGGAGGCAGGGATTGATGTGTGCATTTAGCGGTAGGTCTTGTCCTCACGCTCATACTGTGTCTCGTACGTTCATTTTGAGCCCCTTCTCACTCTCCAAAACAGACACGCAGTGTAAGTAATGGTTGATTAATGGTTAACAGAAGATGGAGAAAGCCTGGCATAAAGTACATTCGAAAAAGAGGAGTTTATGGGTGTTAGGCAACAACAGTTACTTATTCTCTGTAAGCCCATCATGTACTCAAGTTCAATTTAAAATCATGTAACATGCATATGCTGATATATGCATAGGATGTATCTGAAAAAGACACACAACTGGTAACGGGAGTTGCTTCAAAGGAGAGGACTTGGATAGGAGGTCACGGACTTAAGGAGGAGGTCTACTTTTGCATGTGACATTTAAATCTTCTATCACAGGTATATGTTGTTTATCAAAAAATAATTCATTTTAAAGATTACAATGCCATATTATCTACAGATACTGTGTATGCCCTGAAAAACTGCTAAAAGAAAGGTTGCTTTCCCTCGGGTTGCCTAAGCACCAAAACCTGTTTCTGTGAATCCATAGCACTTAACAAACAGCACCCAGACACCAGGTAAGAAATCCCACATGCCAACTCTACACAGAAACAAAAATGTGAACTGGGCAATAATTCACAATGCCTTCACACATGTCAGCCTTCAGCACAGCCCTTCTGGTTTAATATCTCAGCAACCTTGTGAGAAAGAAGGACAGAGAAACCACCCGATTATTTTAAGTTACAGGGTAAGCCACTGGGAGTAAAATGTAACACAAGTGGAAAGCCTGGAAGCTGTCTCCATCCACGCAATCCTTGTCTGTCAGGGAGGTTGGTCCCTTCCCTATGGTTTTCACTGCACTTTCCCCACTCCCTCCCTCTCTTAGTTGTGCGTGATCCCCAAAGCTCAGGTCTTTGCCCCTGTTGTTCTTCTGGGGTTCCAGGTGCAGTTATCCTTCCCTCTTTGGGGGGTTTCCCATTGCTTTCTGTGTGACAGAATGGGTTTTCTAGTTGCTCTCCATCAGTTAGTAGCTGTGTGACCTTTGGCTTCTTTGGGCATCAGTTCTTTATAAAATACACAGATGGTAATCTTCCCTACCTGAAGCTAGGGACTAGATCTGGTGGCCCTCTTATATTCCTTCTAACTCAAAGACCTTTAGACTAAGCAATAACTGGATACGTCCAATTTATTTGATTTCCAGTTCCTTATCCAAACAAGATTTTCCTTCCATTTTTCACCAATAGCAATACCATTAGCTTATCAGTAAGCATTACATTTTTGTTCTTTTGTGCCCTTAATACTTTATATTCCAGAAGTCACTGAGATTGTTAGTTCTTCCTTTGAAAAGTCTTTCACTTTCAACCATTGCTCGGTTCACCTTAACAGCGCCCTAGGCTAAGCTAACAGTTTATGCACAGACTACTATTACTATTACCCTCTGAACAGTCTCTCTGCCCTCCGCTGCCTCCTCTTCAAGCTCATCAACGTCAATTCTACCAACTGCACACCCTGCAAAATGCCAACCTTTCGTAGGAGGCAATCAGTGTTCTTACTTCTCCCTCTTCACCTCCGGTAACTAATTTTACTTTTGAAATATTTCTCATATCCTTTGCCTCCTCAACAAGCTACTATTTGTGGTGCTGGGAGAAAAAGAACCCACTGAAACTTCTACTAAACCACTATTTACCTATTCTGGCTTCAACGTGAAGGACAGATGGTGACATGCAAGATTGTTTTCAAACACAATCTAAACAGCTCCAGAGTACAACTACACATATTCCTCATGTCCACTTCCCAAGCCATGTTATAAAATTATACAATCATACTCTGAATTTATTTTATTTTTCACTGTGGGTAAGGGCACTACCTACCACAGTGATAAGTTTCCATAGGAACTAAATCCATTTCAAAGGGTTGGAACATAGAGGCTTAAAAAAAATGCTCAAACATGACTTTGTACACAGTGCCTTGCATCTCTGAAACTCAGTATTATAAATATTAACCTCTTAATTCCCTGGAAGTCCCAGAAATGAGGAAAAAAAGGTCTCTTTGTATTTGGGAAATGGATGTTTAATGTAACTGGTAGGGAAAAGAAAGAACTTGGAAGGTAAGTTGCTGATAATCCATTTCATCTCTAGCATTAAGCACAACTAATCACATGACTGACCAAGTTTTAGAAGAAAAGTACATTATGAATTCAAGTAACTAATATTTCCCTATTTAATACCCTGTAAATGAGGGCTACACCTTCAAGCATTTTATAGCTAATGAAAGTGGAAAGTTTATATGGGATGTATAATCACATTGAACTACATGCACGCCTATGAAACATCAACAACACAATTACTCCTTAATTTAAAAATTCTAACATGTTTCTTTTTTTGGTTCTGATTAACTAAAGTATTCAGTACTGATGCCATAAGAAGGCATTAAATTCTAACATATCATATAACCTCAACCCCTTGTGTTACATAAATGGATTTAAGCATTTTTCAGAGGGCAGGCAAGATTTAGCAAATTGGCTTAACATTCTAGGCTGCTGCTGAGACCGAAATTAACAAGACCAACCATGAAGTACAGAAAACAACAGCCTGCTATACAAATACTCCAAATGATTATGATGAGCCTCATACATGAGTATTTCAGAGGTGGAATCTCAATGATTCCTATATAAAGGGATAATGATGTATTACTGCAGGACTAAACAATGCATTTCTCAATTCATGTCCTGGATTGGATTCACCATGCTGAGCTCCATTAGTTTTACATCTCCCTAAGGGTTCCAATTCAGCAGCATTAATCTAAGCCATTACACACAGCCCCAATCTATGAACGTCTGCCTTATGAATGTCCCTTAATACAGCTCTCCAGTTGAGTGTTTCTGGGGAAAAATCACATAAGCCAGGGAAACTTGAATCATTATAAATTCATAAGCAGACACTAAATTCTGCCTGCCATACTTTTACATTTCTGTGATAAATTTACTCTCACCCCATTTACAATGATCATTTTGTCCCATCTCCAACCCTCTCCCCCCGCCAAAAAAAAATCTCACCCCTTTCCTTCCTCTTTCACGCTTGGCCATTTGTCTATGTTATGCTGAGAAAAACAGAAACCAAGAGAGAACTCCTTTATCTTCCCACTATAAACATTGGATCTGCACTTTTTCTAGTGTTACTTTGGAGGAAGAGTCCCTTTTTTTTTTATTATGTTATGTTAATCATCATACATTACATCATTAGTTTTTGATGTAGTGTTCCACGATTCATTGTTTGCGTATAACATCTAGTGCCCCATTCAGTACGTGCCCTCTTGAATACCTGTCACCAGGTTAACCCATCTGAGTCCCTTCTTTTGTAAAAAGAAAGGCAATTCCTACATACGGATCTAATTCTTACCTTCCCCTACCATACTTTCTAGTGGGATTTCTTCCTCCTTCTATCTTCAATCTCTTTCTTGACTACATCATTGTCACTAGCATTCCAATAGTCTCTCCAACAGTCTCTCCAACAGGACTTTCTGTGATGACGGGAAATGTCCTATACCTATGTAGTCCAACACTGTGGTGACAGCCACATGGTGCTACTGAGCACCTGATAGGTGACTATTTCGAAGGGAATGCATTTTAAATTTTACTTAATTTTAATAAATTTAAATCTAAACAATGACTATCATATTGGTGAAAGCACAGCTCTGGGAAATACTATGCTTACAACAACCACCTTGCCTGCCCTACTTTCCATCCATGTGCTTTTATTCACACCCAAGTGGCCAAATCCACTGATTTTTTGTACACATCATCTAGGAACAATCAGCACGTTGTTCCCACTATTTAAGATTGTTGTAAAGATTAGTAAGGTAATGTTTAAGCTCTCAATGCAATGCCTGGCACAGAGTAAGCTTTTAATGAATACGAATATTATTATTAATATTGTATTGTCTAATAAACTTCAGTACGTTATTCTGGAAACTTATTAGTTATCACCTTACGTCCAAAGCTAAACGAAGCTCCACTTTTAAAACAACCAACTTAAAAATCAAGTTCTAGAATCTAATCCATGTGAGAGCTGCTAACTGTTCATACAACATGAAGGTGCCCACAAAGTGTTCAGGTGGTGGCAAAATAAGGCTCCTGCATGTATTTTGATAAAGGGATTAAAAAGCTGTACTCGTGTTAAAATCAAACTTCCAGCATGGGGTATATAATTAACATAAACCTATGTATCTTTTCTTTTCTCAACGAAGTTCTCACGGGGAGCAACAGTCCTCCCTTTGAATAAACGGAATTGTGTTTGAAGTAATTACTCTTGGCACAGATTTGCCCACTGCTGGTGGCAGGGCTGCTACCTGTGACTAGGCAGTGAGGGGAACTCAGTGGAATTGGTGGCAAACTGCTTTAATTAGCTTTCATAGTAGCAAAAGCCTGTCTAAAACAAGTTGGGCATTTCAAGAATAATCAACAACACACAGCTAACGTTCTATTACCATTAAACCAGTATTCAAACTGGCCAGGAACTGGTTTGCAGCCTCTTTCAGGGAGTTTCCGTAACTTTAGTGTCATAAATGTCATTTTGTAAAGTCAAGCCGGCAGTCCTCAGCAGGAAGCCTAGAAGTGCCAGTGTTAATTAAAAATGTTGGGTAACTTTTTTCAGTTCATTCATGCTGTGAGATCTGGTCCCCCACTCCATCCTCAAAAACTTGGACCACCAAAGGACACTCAGGAGCAGGCAGAAATAGGAGAGTACTATGGGGGTGCCTGGGTGGTTCAGTCGTTAAGCGTCTGCCTTCGGCTCAGGTCATGATCCCAGGGTCCTGGGATCGAGCCCCGCATTGGGCTCCCTGCTCGGCTGGGAGCCTGCTTCTCCCTCTCCCACTCCCCCTGCTTGTGTTCCCTCTCTTGCTGTGTCTCTGTCAAATAAATAAATAAAATCTTTAAAAAAAAAAAAAAGGAGAGTACTATGATTTCATTTCCAAATGGTTTGAAATCGACAGGCAGTGCAGCAATGACCCTAACGGTGTTGGAGCACAGTCCCCAAGCTGGGTATGGGGGAAAGGATGGCCGGGATGGTTCTCTTCTCTCTGATACTGGATGCAAAGAAAACCCAGATCAGAAATTAGAAATGGTTTTCCCTGCGCCTGAATGAGTAGCCCTTGTGAAGGACAGACGAGATACCCAGGGATCCCTACACACACACACACACACACACACCAGAATGAACACACACACACACACACACCAGAACGAACACATACACACACACACACACACACACACACAGAACAGCACAATAGATATCCGTGGATTGATTCCTGCTCAGAAATTAGTTGCACATGACTAACTTATGATGTAAAAAGCTTATAAAATTTAGAGTTTTGCTGTATCTCTCTCTACATATATATATATATATATATACACACACACACACACACACACAATTTCACATCATGGTAAGAAGTATATAATCGCTGTGGCTATACAGCATGTCATGAAGGAGAAATTTTAGACTTATCTGCCTAATTTGATCAATGTAAGCTGTCAGAAACTGCCTGATTGTGGCCAGCAACTTCAGCTGGAGTTAGGACTGAAGAATCTTGAAAGAGGAAGGTCTTAAGTACTGCTCAGGATTGTAACTTCAGTTTCAGGTCTGAATAGCTGGTGTGGTTATCCAAAGGGAATAAATTAATTAGATAATTTGCCACAATCACACAGTGAAATTAAGCGCTGAGGCTTTGTGAAAACTTTTTGTTTTGTTTTCTAAGTAGGCTCCATGCCCAACACAGGGCTTGAACTCATGACCCTAAGATCCAACACCTGAGCTGAGATCAAGAGATGCTTAACCGACTGGCCACCCAGGCGCCCCTGAAAACTTTTCAACACAATGATAAATCAAGTATAATATTAACTTCTACCAAATACCGTAAATTTTTACCACTTTGAGATCTCTGATATTAGCTATAAGTGCCAATATTTAGACTGAAGGAAAAATCACTTAAGTAGAGCCTTACTACTCTCAGTATTTAGGAAAGAGGTCATTTGATTCAAGTCTTATTTCCCTACTTGAAAACTAAGGCTTCGGCCCAGGAGACACTATTTCAGAAATGCACTGAAGGTTACTATCTTTGCATGTATTACAAATGCTAATCAAAGTGGAATGTTAATATATTCTCCTCTTCATTACAAAGAAAATGGTAGATATGACTGCACATGAAGGACATTTTACCAACAGTTGTTTCTTTCCTGCTTATTTCTTAGGTCCCTGCAAATGCCAGGAACAGTTTCAGTGGTGCTCAGGTAGCTGACATGAGGCAAAAGAAATGGGCTCTCCTACGACGAGCCACATCAGGACAAGAGGTAACAAAATGTCTTGGTTTGTGGTATTTCATTTCACTAAACCTGCTGGTAGGAGGGAAGGTGAAAAGAGAACAGTGGGGAAAGAAGGTTTTTTTTTTGAGAAAAGATATTAAAATTGCAGCCTTTCCTGCTCCCTCCCCATTCTCCTCCTTCCTATTTCTAGTTTAGGCACTGTCAGGGAGTAAACAGATTCTTATATATGCTTCTAAAGCAGGGGCAGCAAATATCAAGGAAACATGCCCACTCTCTCAATGCTCATGCCAATGCTGGACGTCACTCAGCAATCAGGACAGTCCAGGCGGAGCCTCGTCACAGCCTCAGAACCCTTCTCAACAACACGCTGCGGGGAAGTCACTATAATCAGCTGGAGTTTGTTCCTGAAACCAAATTTATTTGTGTTCCCTTGCTCTAAAGTTTGCCCCAGTGTTCTAGCTTTAGCACGGGGTCTGACCCTCTTGGTTCCGCACTCTCCTAGGTCCTGCAGTGAAGGCTGAGTAGTCTGTGATGTCAAAATTCACAAGAGGCCTCGCTTTCTTCCAATGAACACTTTGCCATACAAAAGCCCAGGCTTCTGAAAGTAAGCAAGAGACCAGGTAATACCCCTTTCTGACTCATTCTACATCCCTCTAAAATGTGAGCAAAACCAAGAAAAATCATCTGAGCTTAGTCTATTTCTTTCCTTCCTGGAGAAAAAGAGTAGGGGTCTATTAATGTTCAAGCTGGATCTTAACCATGCTTGTTTTTAAAGCTGATAGGAGGTTCAGATTCAGCATTTACACTTTTTAAAGTATGTGTTTAAAAGAAAGTTTCATGACAGTCACTAGATCACCTGCATGAGCATTTTAGGAGTACCTTCCCCATGCATTAACATACTCGTCCATTTGACTTCCAGTATTATTGCTCCCTCTCTCCAGGAAGCTGTTAATGACACCATCTCGTATCCAACCTTCCCAATTTGGCTCCCTCCACCTCAGAGAGCAGGACTTCCTGGGTATGGTCTTCCTGCCCGTAGCTGTGGGCCAAATATGATTCTCCCCAGCCACGGCTGTGCTTCCTGCTTTATGACAGGGGCCTGCCTGATCGCTCTGGGCCATTCCAGGAACGGAAGCCTTCCAGGCAACAAGAAGCTATTAGATGCAAACCGCCTGGGCCAGGCCCATGTTCTGCTCCCAAGGATAACTCATATATGCTTCTGCCTCTATTCTTTCATTCCATAGCTTAAGACAGGATCGTCTCCCACACTTGCACAAAGGATCTCTCTGGATAAACAAGTCAAAAGAAGATCAGTGAATGGCAAAACCTTGCCAGAAGTTCATTCGATAAATGGCACATAAAGGCCTCAAAAATAATTTATCAAAATGGAGGCAGTAGGTTCCAATGACTAGGAACGTGGCTGCCTGAAATATGGACAGAGGCCAGAATAGACACAGTGCATCTCTGTCTATACGTGGGAACTGAAGGAAACGTGTCTTTTCTCCTGTGCATGTGTTTGTCCCTTGTCCCTCACAGCTGCTGGCTCTAAAGAAAATGCAAGTGCAGGAGACGGCCATATAAAGGGCAGCACTTATCTGCTTTAGAGAGAATTGAAAAGATTTACATATTTTTTCTGGGGTCCCAAGCTTTTTTTTTTTTTTTTTGGCATTACCCATAATGTATTTGTCCATGGGATAAACAGAGACGCCTTCCCCCACAATTATATTTGCTTAAAGGAAAACACAGCTGCCTTTCTTGCATATTAAGACGCAACTGGAACTAGAAAGACCAAACAAAGATTTCAAAGGGAAGGAAAGTTTTTACAGCATAAAAGACACTCCACCATACCAAAGTGCATTGAAACTAAAAAACCAAGGCAGAGTAATGACTATTCTCCTTGGGGACAAAGTCCTATTGAGCAAGAAGCTATAGGTGCCATTTTCCAGAAGAGCCACCTGCTACTACTTGGAGCTATTGCTGATATTCAGGAGCCAGAATTTCAGAGTCCTTCCCTCTATGGTGTTTGTGTGGGAGAGTATGCACTCACGTGTGCCCTGAGGCAAAACCAATAGGTAATTACTTGATGCTGTCACTGGGATAACTGAACCATCAAGTCGACTACTTAATGATGCCCTCTTAGAGGACCAGCATCACACTGCATGCTCCTGTTAAGAGGAAACATTTGGAGAAACATGCTAATCCAAGAGAAAGCAAGGAAGATACTGTATTGCTAAGAGGGCCCACCCCATCTGAAGAACAGAATGTAGGAAGAAGATAATGAGCCTAATTCGTTAGTCATTACTTGCTATACTTACAACTGCATCTAATAACACTGCTACCACAGTGCTGTTTTATGTGATATCTTCTTCATGTAGCCACCTTTTCATAAATCAAAGCACAAGCCACACCAATTTCTTTTATCCCCCCAGTTTTACGGAGAAATAATTGACACACGTCACCGTTTAAGTTTAAGGCGTATGGCATGACGGTTTGATTTCCATACGTTGTGAAGTGATGACCACGAGAGCTTGGGCTAACACCCACCTTCTCATACAGATACAAGAGGAAAGAAGGGGCAAATATTTTCTCCTTGTGATGAGGACCCTTAGGATCTGACCTCTTAACAACTTCAACTGTGTATCATACAGCAGTGTCAGCTCTAGTCATCATATTGTATTTATTTATCTGGTAACTTGGAAGTTTGTACCTTTGTCCACCTTCCTCTAGTTTCCCCTACCCCTGCTAACCGCAGGTCTCATCTCTTTTTTCTACAAATTTGTGGGGTTTTCTTGGATTCCACATATACGTGAGATCATTCAATGTTTGTCTTTCTCTGACTTATCTCCCTTAGCATGATGCTGTCAGGGTCCATCCATGTTGCCACAAATGGTAGGACTTCCTCTTTTTATGGCTGAATTATATATATTTATATACACATACACACATATCACAACTTCTTTATACATTCATCAATGGACACTTAGGCTGTTTCCATGTTGTTTCCTTTGAAACATTCCCAGAAGTGGAATTGCTGGATCATATGGTTGTTCTATTTTTAATTTTTCAAGGAACATCAATACCGTAGTGACTGCACCATTTTACAATCCCCCCAGAGTGCACAAGGGTTCCCTTTCCTCCACATCCTCACCAGCATTTGTAATCTCTTATCTTTTTGGTGATGGCCATCCTAACAGGCCTGAGGTGATATTTCAATGTGGTTTCAACTGGCATGTCCCTGATGATGTTGAGCCTTGTCTAGCTTCTTTGAAGAAATGTATAATCAGGTCCTTTGCCAATTTTTTAACTGGGTTATTTGTTCTTTTGCTATTGAGTGTATGAGTTCTTTATGTATTTTGGATATTAATCCCTTATTAGAAGATATATGGTTTGCAAATATTTTCTTCCCATTCCATGGATTGTCTTTTCACTTTGTTGGTGGTTTCTTTTGCTGTGCAGAAGCTTTTTAGTTTGATGGAGGTCCACTTGTTTTTTATTTTGTTGCTTGTTCTTTAGGTATATCTAAAAAAAAAAGTCATTATCAAAATCTCTGTCAAAGAGATTAGGTCCCATGTTTTCTAGGATTTTCATACATTTAAGTCTTTAATCAATTTGAGTTAATTTTTCTGAGTGGCATAAGATATGGGTCTAGTTTCATTCTTTTACATGTGAATATTCCATTATCCCAGTACCATTTATTAAAGAGACTGTCTTTTCTTCACTGGGTATCCTGGGCTCTCTTACCAAATATTAGTTGACCGTATACAATGTGGTTTATTTCTGGGCTACTGATTCGGTTCCACTGGTCTATTTGTCTGTTTTTATGCCAGTATCATACTGTTTTGATGCCAGGCAGTTTCTTATACAGCCTGCCTGACAATAAAAGTTAACACTGAACCTCAGCTGTTATCTATCTTAGTAAATGTGTCCATGATGTGGCAACTGCTCCACGTTACAGTGGGGCTGCCAGTAATGCCTTCAAAGGAGCAACCCACTAGGATCAATGGGACTTGACCACTGGTACAGTTCTAATTGAGCCAGAAAAAGAAACGGCCCTCTTAGCCTTCTCTTAAAGCATATAGTTTTCTCCTCTGTCTTGGTTCCACCAGTGCCTTGATCAGAAAATGCCTATAATCAAGTTTAATAAAGATTTGTATAGCAGACAGTAAGAGACCTCATGGGGAAAGCAAGTTGGCTTTCATAAGATAACTTCTTACGAAGTATTTAATTGGCTTTCTTGGTAGAGAGCTACCTGACTTAAAGATGTCATGTTTCCAAGGTCAACTAGAAAATGTTAATGAGACACACTTTAGTTATGGAAAATATATAAATCTATCTTCATTCACAGAGGCGAAAAATAGTCCTCAAAAATAGCAAATGTCAGGAAGTTTTTCAAATATCTTCTTTAACAAAAATTCACACTGTACAGAAATCTGAACTGAAGGAGTTTCCAATTAATGACAGAATTTAAACTAATAAATAATACTCCACTGTATGTTGAATCTTGCTATAATCTTAACTACCCTATTGATACTGTCAAGAGGAATGCTTGCCTTCTCTCCGGCACGTATTGGAGATGTCCTCCAGCAATTAGCTAGTGAACAACAAAAATCAGCCCTGAATTAACAACCTGTACTAAAGAACACCAACAGCTAGATAAAGCAAACCATTAAGCTAGACAGAGTGATGTCACATAGCCACAGTCCCCTAATTTACTGAAGGAACTTATTTCAGCATGTATTTACTAAGTGCAGTACCTGTGCTAGGTGCTGGGGGAGATCTATAATCAGAATAAAATACGATTCCTGCCCTCAAGAAGGTTTCATTTCAACTGGGAATGAGATTTGCACACTGTAACTAGATTATACAACCTTGATAATGGACCCTTCAAACTCCCAAGAGTCTGTAATTCTTAGTCAGCTTTTTACACAAGGGTTTCCTTTAATGTAAATTCAAGGTCCCTTCTCGAGTAGAAGGGTAGAAGCTGAAAAGCAGGAAAAAGTTTTGTAAGCGCTTAAATCAATTTAGTAAATAACAATATTGATATTAATTGAACACCTGTCAAGAGCACTACTGCTATAAAGGTGGCTAAGACACAGCTCATGCGCTAAGGGGTTCTTGTTTTGGAAGGGAGACAGGGGCCCAGGCAACTACGATACAAACTGGACTGTAACAAGGGGTTGAGTTACCCAAACACAGGGGGAGCAATTAATTGTGCTCTTTTCTGGGAGGTAGAGGGGGAAAGGCAGTGTCAAGGAAGACTTCAGAGACACGAACATACACGACAGGTCTTGACAGTGGAGTTTACCAGCAGGAGACGGTGAAGGTGTGCTGTGTTAGGGGCAAGTGTGAACAAACCTGCAGAAGCACAAAGGCACATTCTCTCTTTAATGAGTAACTCCAAGGTCCATGAAAGATGAAAAGATGAGGTTGAGGTCATGTCAACGGTTATGTTTATACTGTGCTTTAATGTTGTAAGTTTTGGGTGTTTGTCCCCACTTCTATATAATGATTTATTAGATACTGTCAATTATTCGGCTTTAAAACAGAAACTTATCTCCCCTTCGATCATAAGGATCAGACTGATGAATGAATATGTTGAGATTGCAAGGAAAAGCCGCTAAAAAAACAAACTGTTATCAGTTGCCACTACTTATCACTGCAAATCAGGATTATCTCAATGCCATGCAACCAAATAAAAATTTGGGTGCTGAGGCTGATATAAGCCTGCAGCCACCACCCTTAGCAATTACTTTCAAACGCTGTGTTCATGAAAATAAATCTTTGTTTTCTTGATAATTAGAAAATATTGTAAATAAGCTTAAAACTACATTTTTTAAAAAACAGCATATTATCATTTGTAAGTGTTATGACTGCACCCGAGATGTCATTTTAAAATTGAATCCCACTCACTGCTCAACATCCCCCAACCCTGGAAAAAAGTCTGAAAGCTACCAAAGGGACAAGGGGGGGAGAGAGCGATTCTTTCCAAGGTTTCTGTATTCCCGGATCACTCTCTACAAGGATCTACATTTTTTTCACAGAAACAAAGTTATACCCATGATTAGATTAGCTTTTAAAATCCAGAATGTAGTTTAAACACATGAGCATAAGCAAATGCACTATTTCCTTTTTTCCTTTTTGCTTCTTTTCCTTCCCACATCCCCCAACCTCCAGTCTTTTCATTCTTAACTGCAAATATACAGGGGTTAAATAGGCTTTTGAGGACTAACCTAGACACTTCACCACAAATTAAGTCCTTCTCATTTCTGGAAAAAATTATGGTCCAAATGCCAAGCAAGTGACTTCAGAAGAAATTTTAGGAAGAATTTTGTTCATTCATTATAGACTACCACCCTGTAATTGCCCACAATCTCAAATTAATATAAATATCCTAAAGGTAAGACAAGTTATTAGATGAAAACTATACTATAAGCAATAGCAACATTTATCCAAGCAGAGCCTCCCATATGCATTTCTAACTAAATTATGTACATCCTGGCATGTTAAAATATAATTATTATTTTGAGTAGTTTTGTTAATTGTTGGTTAATGATCTGACAGAAAACATATGTCCTTAAACACATGTTTTTAGAGGCATGGTATATTCTCAATTGCAAATTTGTATGTCTAGGGATTATCACCAAGGGAAACATATATTGAATTATATGACGGATATCAATTTAAAAACACACAAAATTCACTCAACAGAAGCTTGAACTATTGATGACTATACTAATTAGTTAAATACTAACAGCTTGGGTGTGCCAAAAACAAGAATGGTCTTCATTTAATTCCTATACAGCATCTCCATGATTATCACCTTTCACAGATGTAGAAATACAACGAAAGTGGGGAAGGAGGAGAGAACTTGACAGAACTCTACTGCATTATGTGAAGGATATTTATAAAGATTACACCCAGTAAAACTTCTGCTGACAGGGAAATTTACTATTTCATTACAGCTATACTGACGTTATGGAATGGAAGGAACAATTAAGAGAAGACCTAGCGGAGGGATGGGGGGGGCACCCAGGGAGACCTAGAACCACAAACAAGAGAAAATGAGCATATGTTCTTGGTAGCTGCTATAGCAAAACCTGTAGCATTATTAAACATTCTCTTTTTCTTAAAACTACTTCCTAGAGACTATATCATACAAAAGGGGAATTTTATGGTGCAAGGTACAAATAGATGTATCATTAATAAGAACAGATCAGCTTTCTGAAGAACGTGGCCAAAAGCCTAGCACTTAGATCTTTTACAGATCTAGCCTTAACGCACTCTCTGGAGCAATGATCCTATTTTCTTTCCATCATCAAGTTCTGAGACTATATTTTTCATACGTCTTGTCATCAGGAAAGGTGAAGATGTGTATACATTTCGGTTTTCAATTCTCCTATTAAATCAGCTTCTCAGTGCTTCAGTCTCCAAATGCTCCAGAAGAGGTATGGATTGACATTTCTGCCAAAGGACAATTTTTTGCTCTGTAGTTTTTCCCAGAGTTAATGGAAAAAGTTCTACCACTAATCTTTTCAACTCACCTCTAGGGAATTACAAACCAGCAGCAAAAACTCTAAAGGTTGTGCCAAAATGTAGTATTTTTAAATTACAAAAGTCAAAAAAGCCAAAAATTTTCACAAAATGGGTTTTCCTTTTCTTAAAGAAGAGAGAGGGACACTTGGGAGGTCAGATTTAGATTCACACTGTAATAAAACCTCTAAAGTTAAGTAACCAAGCTCTGCCAATTCTAACCCTACTAGATCCATATAGAAATTGATCCTGTATAGCGCTGAGTGCCTACTATATGCCCAGAATTTTACCTATATTGTTCATCACCTCTTAAACAATTCAATGAGTTATTATAGCATATACATTTCCTACATCAGCAAAGAACAGCACAATGCAAATTAGTGAGAAGGACTGGTCATGATTCTAACTCCACTCATGTTATGGGAACAAAAGTACCACTTTCTAAAGATTTATGTACAAATTTGTTTCACTGCAGTTGTTTTTTGTTTTTACTTGTCAAAAAAACCAAATAATTTGGAACACAACCTGAGTGCCTGTCAATAGGGGATGGGCTCCATGAATTCTGATGGATCAATGCCATGGAATAAAGAATGAGGTGGAATTACAGGCGTTGATTAAGGAGGATATATCCATAATAAATGGAAGTTAAGGAAAATATATATGGCACAATATGTTTTTTTCAACTAAAACAAAATCTATTTTTTATTAATGTTTCTATGGATAGAGATAAATGTGGAAGGATGTCTATCAAACTGCAATTTCACATGATTTGCTTTTAAGGGTTAATCTGGAACAAAAGAGAGGGAAAAATTACATTTGCCTTGTTACAAAAAAAAAAAAGTACAACCTTGATAATTTTAAAAAATCCAATAGCATTTATTAATTTCATATTCTTTTCACTACACTAAGTCTCTAGGAAGGGTATCAAAAGGCAAAGGCTGATCACAAAATACAACAGGAAGGAAAAAGTTCTTAAAATATTCATTTAATGATAATACTAGGATCTTATTAGGTGGAATAGCAATATAGGTGCTAATTTTATATATCTTGGGTGCATGCAATCACAGACATAAACCAAAAATCATGCACCCAGACAGATCGTATCTGAATAAACCATATAAAATTTGTTTTTAACACATTCTTTGTAACAACATGCAGAATTTGGTATCATATTAATTCTTAGGATGCCATTCAAAGAGATCATGGCTAGGAATACTTTTATAAGTTCACCATTATACCGTTTCCGTTAAAAGATGATCCCACAACATGGTCTGCAGGGACAGTGCTAAAATGAGGAACCAGCCTACTGGCTTTTGGTGTTCCTTTATCTGAAATGTTCTTTCTCTGCTAAAATACTCTAGGATTTCCCCAAACAGCATCCCATGAACCAAACCTTTCTTGAATTCTCTATTCCCTATCTTTTTAATCATAACTGCTCTTTCCTACGTCCCAAACTCTCAAAGCCCTGAACTCCGCTAAGAGATAATTAATATGTTAACATATGCTTATTTCTGAATCGATATTAATAATGTTAAAATAATAGTAACTAAAAGGGTCTAATAAGCTGTGATTATAATAAACACATATATATGCACCGAACATTACACTTGTATATTTGATAGATGTCTAGAAACAATGACCAACTTAAAGGCAAAATTCCATGGTGAGAATCATGGACACCAGAGATGGGGGGCAGAAAAATATTTTCAAGTAGGTAGAACTTTTTTGCTGAATCCTCACACCCTCACCCCCCAGAGTTAATAACTCTTCCTCTCACAGCATGGAATGTAAAGTCTGACTCTAATCTTCTTTTATGGCCTCCTATTCCATCACAGCTCCCTCCACATTCATCCCAACCACTTCCAGCATCAGATTCCCTCTTGATGGAAAGCTACTTTCCCTCTTCTTACCTTATGAAAATCTCAAAGTGAAAAGACCCAGCCTACGTCAGTCACCTCTGCCTGTAATCCAGCTTCCCTTATTCTTACAGCATTTTGTTTATACCGTTATATTAGTATTTACCATACTTTAGTCACTTTTGTATTAATCTGTCTCCCCCAAGTGTTCTGAAGTCAGGGATCGTGCCCATTTCATCTATTTCCCATTTATAAAAACCACCTGGAATGTATGCAATAGGAGATACTCAACAATTTTTTTTGAACAAATGTTACAGTTATAGTTCCTGTATGAGGTTCTGACATCTCGAGAGCAGAGCTAATGATCTCAACAAGTATAAGACCTCCGAGGGCAGGAACTCAAACTTCTATTTCTGTATTTCCAGTGCTCACAGAGCATGGAGCATCGAAGACCCTTGATGGGTAGTTTTGTTGATTTTAATGATGATTTAAATTCCCTAAAGCAAAAATTATCATATTAATAATCTTTCAAAATAAATAGATGTCACTGCATTCTGTGCTGGGGGGAGAATCCAAATAAATGAGGACAGTGTGTCAGAATCCACGCACTGAAAGGAACTCCAGGACAGGGGCATCAGTGAAATTTCTGCTGGCAAAATCCAGTATCTCAAACTCAAAGATTTCAAAAATACGCCCAAACCAACGCTCACCTAACCAAACCAAAACCATGCATTATTTACGGAGTGACAACACATTTGATTCCTGCTGCCTGTCAACTACCCAGGATATCTGAAAGAAGGAGTGTACATCCAGCAATGTTATTTTCTTCTTTATAGTAGCGTCTTTTGTACTGGAGAAAACATGATCATGAAAAGAAAAGAACCGGTTAATTACGAGCAGTGCCCAATGAGCTGTGAGGGAGGTGTTATGAATGTGTATCAGTGAAGCCTGATGCGGAAAACAGAAGCATCTGGGCATGCAGCTTGCAAAGTAATGAGACAGTGAGGATGTGCTGGCACTGGGCTTTGATCGCTTCATCTTGTTCAAGAGCTCTGCTGGGGAAACAAAGGTGAGAGGCACTGACCTCCTTCCCACAGCTTGTACAAGCACAAAAAATAGTTAATGGATCAAGGATGGAGGCCCTTCTCTCTTCTGCTGCTCGCCAACACACCCCTTTTTCAGAACTGATGGTTCATAGTTGGGGGCCCAGCATAAAGCAGGCTGAGCAAGCTTCTGCCATATGAAGTGTCATGTCTGAACATGTCTACAGTAACTGGCAATTCATTTTTCATACTGAAAGCAGAAACAGGTATATGCTACCTTCAAAATCCGAATCATAAACCACGTAGAATGTGCCTCTCAGACAGCAGCTTTGTTGAGGTCTCTACCAGTGGCAGGCTGGTGGACTTCAGAGTCTTCAATAGGTGGGTGTGGCTCACAAATAGGCATGTGTGTAATCTCAGGAGCACAAGAGAACAAGACAAAGAACAAATGGCAGCACATTAAAAAAAAAAAAAAATCCCACCACACAACAGCAGCCCTTAGTCTTTCTTGTGTTAATACTGTAATTGGCAAGTAGCTGACTTCTTTGTACTTAAGATCCCTACAAAGAAGCATGTTTAACCTACTGAAAAAGGAGGTGTAAGTCCTTGCAAAGGAGTACAAAGCCAGATGTATCACTGCACAGTATTTTTTGCCAGCTTCATCCAGAAACAGTAGCTGAGGTGACTTTTAAGTGGAGCCAAGAGCAAGAACTCCCCTTAATGAGCGCATCTATCAATTTGCAAGGGACGCAGCTGATTACCAGCATTTAGACATACACACTCACAAAAGGAACACGGCAATTTAACTGTTGGCCACTGAATGAGAAAGCACATAAAACAGCTTAAGGCAGCCATGTGAGCAAGTTGGGGATGCTTGGCGACACTTGAACATGGGAACATGTGTGCTTTCGTTTCAACATGTAGGGAAGGGCCAAGATGCAAGCTTTTGCAAGTTCTGAAGCATTTTGCCAGGACGTAATACATAGTAGGAACAAACTGCTGCCTAAGATAATTATATTAAAAAGTACCAGTGTTACTGTATAAATGTTTCATTTATAAATACTGCCTTCAAACCCCTTTATCAAAAATAACTTTCCAAAATGTAACCAGGTCTATCTATAAGACTCTCGGCTAATGAGGAAGAGAGTATATGAGGCAAATGTAACTTAGTAAGGAGGAAAAAAGACTGATTCTTAAGAAAATAAATAAAATAAAGCAAGGTTTACTTATATATTTCTATAGCATTGAAATATACTGGATGATGAAAAAATACGATTATGGATAAAATTAATAATCGTAAGTTTCTTAAGACTAATTAAATTGAAGAAACTTATTTTACCTCTGACAAATTATAGTTAGAAGTTGGGCACTCCTAATATTTTGGGCATTTTTTTTCCCCTAGGTAAAATTAATTAACAATGAATGTAGGGTGTTTAAAGTATAATTAGCATTTTTTTAAAAAGCACCTATCTTAATTGTTCATATTGTAAAAATTGTTTGTCTGTATAACTATGATCTAGAAAATAAATACTCACAGTGCCTCAGAAAGTCTGTGTCCCTTTCCAATCAAATTGCCCTCCCTCCCCATCAACTGTTCTGATTTCTGTCAGTACAGATGAATTTTTCCTATTTTTGCACTTCATATATAGAACCAAACAAATGGAAGCACACAGTATTGTTTTGTGTTGGGCTTCTTTTTGCTTAACATGTTTCTCAGATTCATCCATGTTATTACATGTATCAATAGTTTGCCTTTTTTTTTTTTTTTTTTTAAACTCCTGAAGCGTATTCTATTCTATTGTGTGAATATACCACAATTGGTTTATCCATTCTCTGGACCATTTGGGTTGTTGCTAGTTTTTGACTACTATGAATAAACCTGATGCGAACATATGCGTACAAATCTTTTTGTGGATGTATATTTTCTTTCCTTTGGGATAAATACCTAGGACTAGAATTGCTGAGTCATAGAGCAAATGTATGTTTAAATTTGTAAGAAACTGCCAAACTTTTTCCAAGGTGGCTGCCATTTTAGAACTCCACCAGCAAAGGATGTAAATTCTGGCTTCTCCACATCCTTTCAAACAATTAGTATTGTCAGTCCTTAGGGTTTTCAGCATTCCAACATTTTAAATTCACATTTTCCTAATAACTAATGATGTTATTAGCACTTTTAATGTGCTAATGGCCATCCTTATATCTTCCTTTGAAGTGTCTGTTCAAATCTTTCACCCATTTTATAAATTTTCTTAATGGTGTCTTTAGATGAACAGAAGTTTTAAATTATAGTAAGGACCAAGTTATCAACTTCCGTATTTTGTTTGCTTATGTCTTAAGAAAATTCAAAAGAGCCAGCAATGGGAATCCTTAATAGAATGAAACCATGAGACATCTCATGATAAATTATAATTTCAAATGTGCTATGGAAATGTATGTGCAATTATCCTAGAAATTCTGCTTTCAATCTTACTACCATGGTTTTAACCCACACATGGTGAAAGGGCAACCACAGACATCTATAATTATCTGATTGGAGGCAGGAAGGCCTGACAGTATTTGGAATAGGCTTACCAAACTGTGGAGCGATAAAACATAATTGGATCTTACAATATGGCCAAACCTATACAACTTCCCAGAAACCATCCTGACAGCTATCATTTTTATGTGCAGATAATGGCTATGATGAAATTTTTAACCATGCTCAAGACTTTAAGATGGTTAATTCTGTAACCTTGACAAAAGGAAAGAATTAAAAATCTACATCCTAGAACTCTTCCCGGACATTTTAAAATATGGCAGGTTAGTCAGACAATAATTAACTCTAACTGACCCTCCTTACAAGCTTCTCTCTACCTGCAGCTGAGTGGCACTCAAAAAGCAAAATAACTTTTTCTTATCTTTGAAAACATCAAAGGAAAATCAAAAATTATTTTCTATGGATCTTTAAAATGTAAAGGAACTCGAGTCAGAATGAGCCAGAGGAAAAGATTTCCTACTTCCAGTTAGAAATAGCTTTTGGGAACTATGAGCTGTACCATTAATGACTCAAATAAGCAAGGATCAGTAGACAAATTCCAAAATACCATGTACTCTAGAACTCCAAATGTTCTCATTTTAAATACTATGATACAAGGAAAGAAACAAGCTATCATTCTGGCAGAACCTCCATTTATCTAACAGTGTGTAATTAATATTTCATATAACCATGTAGGGTATGCTAGATTCTTAATGGATTGTATTGATTAAGAAAGAAAGTTCAATGCTAATGTTCTTGAAGGGGAAAACAGAACAATTTGTTATCTCACGTGGAACAAATCATGAATTCAGGATCTTATGGCCACAAACCTAAGGGCTCCAACAAGACTGGTTAGGATCATTTACATGTAACACATAAATAGGTTAAAGTAAAGAAGATGCCCAGAGCAAACCAAACCAACCCTGACTGCCACAGCTGGGACAGAGACGAGAGTTCTGGGTCCCAGACAGGATGGAGCTAATCGGACTGGACCTTCGGCAGCTTCTGTCACCACTCGCAGTTCCTTTACATACTTCTGATGACACTGACGTGAGGAGGAAGTGGCTGCAGCAACCGTCTCTCGACCTTGTGACCAACTGCAGGTGTTCATGTGATGGCTGCAGTTTGTGTCTTTTGTGAAACAGACCATACCGTCTGTGGTTTACACTCCCGCACCTGCCCTATATTCCAATCAACTTTGCCACCCTGCCCCGCCCCTTTCTGCAGACGCTTCTGGATTGAGTGGAATGCTGTGAGGGACAGTTTAGGAAGCAGAGAAAAAGTGCAGACAAAAAGCTTACTCCCATGTGGTGTTAATGTTTCTTGCCATTTACTTCTGTTCCCTCAGAAGACAGTGTATAGATTCAGTATAGAGATCCAAACCAAGGAACAAAAAGAAACTAAGTAACTCAGATCTGATTAGAAGGGCTCCAATCTTAAAGGAATTTAAAAAAGCATTACTCACCTAAGGTTTCTTTACAAATCTAACCAATTTTAAATGCCTATCATATGAAATGTTGTCAAATACTGGTGTATTCCAAAGCAGATCTCACTTTACTTGGAACTAATTTGTGGTTGGAGGTGGGTGGGATGTAGGGGATGGAAAGGGAGACAGACTCATAGCTTGACAGGTGGCAGACTACCCTGTACATATCCCCTGAGGAAGTACTGAAGGGCTGCCACACCATCCAGAACATACTTAAAATGGCAGCCAGCGCCTTTAGAACTGAGTAAAACCACCATTTATAACCATTTTTAGATGAGGCTCAATGACAACTTTCTTTTCTTTCTTTTTTAACTTTTAAACCTTCTCAGCTTGGATGCCCTAAAGAGAGTGGCGGTTATAAATTACATTTTACAGATGGAAAAGACAAGCCAAAGATGTAATAAATAACCTGCCTGAGGAATTAGTTGTTCTAAGTAACCAAGACTATGTTTCAGCCAAATGTGTTTTTGCCATTAGCTTCATATACAAAGTATATTCTTCAGCTCATAAACATTGTTTCTCAATTTCAGAATCGAAATCCTCTGCCAGCAACACACTGACAAACTCTAGAGGGTTTGAGATACCCTGCCAGTTGACATAGGTGAGCTGATGTTTTTTAAAAAACAATAAATAACCTTAAACTTCTAAATAGGCTATTGAAACCAAGTTTATACACAAAGGGTACAGGTATATTTACTTTATCTAGAATTTTGCCTCTTCAGTTACTAAATCTCTTACTGAATAATCAAGATGTTACTTGGCTCCGAGGACCCTAGGGAATAAAATGTCACCAGTGCAGCTGCTATACTCGCTGCTCACAGCCTTTCAAATTAAAAAAAGGGGAAGGAGGGCCCAATACAAATGCAGAATTTAATTAGTTAGTAAAAGCCCAAATCCTTGCTCAAAGCCCTGTTCTTCCTGCAATATCGCATTCTTTTCTTCTTGTGTAAACTTTTCATTATGAAGGAGACATCTTTATAATACAATAACTCTAGTTATAATGTAACTGCTGGTAACATAACTCCTGCATTAGAAAAGACAGCATGTTCAAGTAATGTTGTTTTAATACAATTTGTGTTCAGCAGAAGCCAAGTCAACTTGGTCATTTAGAATTTGATCAATGTGAATTAGTGTCTTACTGAGATAAACCATTTGATCATTTAGAAATTGATCAATGAGAATCAGAGATAAAACATTTATCATGTACATTTGGTCTATCAGAGCCATTCACGCAGCACTAAAGTAGGTTATAAACAGACATCAATAAGTGTTAGAGATGATGTGCAGGGTACCTGTCAGCTGCAGATACAAATACATATACAACAGTATATAATTTTAAGCCTTTTGATAAGGCAAGCTATTCAATAGGGCAGCTGGAGTCACCAAAAAATTGCTGGAGCTCCACTTTGGAGAAACCAAAGAGAAGGAGAAGCACAGCAAAACTGAACAGCTCAAACTTTTGAAATAAGTTTTAATTAAAAGTAAGAGGTAAGTAACAAATTTACTTGGCTACACTTCTAGAAAAGTTTTAAGACTATTAATCAGGGTAAATTTTGTACCTGCAGTACAATTAGTTCTATTAATCTAGTATTTCCAAATTGAAGTCACACTGACATTCAGGCACACTGGCTTCTCATCTAACAGAATTATAAATTTGCCAGTCAAAACCTTATTTAATTATTTTACAGCCAATTAAGCAGGATCTTTAAACACTGTTGCTTAAAACTGTCCATGATCCCATGTGTAATTACAGAGAACACAAGAAACACCTGCTGATACCACCGGCATGTAATCCTCAGCTTCACTAATTCATTTCCAGTATAGCTATTAAAATCATCCACCCAAAAGAAACAAAACGGGACTGCCGGTGCAGAGGAGCAGAATTTGCCACCCCAAGACATGTCTCTCTGGCATAAGGATTATTTTTGGTTGATGGGTTTTAAGAAACTGCCAACACGTGAGAAGTTCTGCAAACCAAAGAGAAGTGACCCTTTTGCAGGAGACACTGACTCGTCTAAAGGAATCCTCCATTTGCAGGGGCCTCTCTCTTGTGGTATCAGGAAGAGAGGATGACTCAACCTCTAGAAACTCATCAGTGGAGAAGAGGATGACTTAAGTCTGCAATAACAACCTTACCCATGTTTACCGTGCTCGCATAACTGATTTTGTATCTCCGAAATCTTTTGTCTTTTGCTGAAGGTGCTATTTAAGGTGATGGTTAAGGCCATTTTGGAGAGTTACTCACCCCTCCAGGTCTCTCTCATGTATACACGTTACTACACTTTGAGTTGTTTTCTCCTGTTAATTGTTTTTAAACCAACTTAATTATTCGACCAGCCAAAGATCCTAGACGAAGGGAAAACTTTTCCACCCCTACATCAAAGTGAAAAACCTAATAAAACCAAAAACATTTTGAAGTTAAAGCATTTCACATTGAAGAAAACTTTGAAAATATGGTAATACTTACAAAATCCATTTTATCTCTAAGAGTTTTGCATAGCATTCCTCAGATACTCTAAAATCACCTAAACTTCTTCCACAGGGTAATTAATCTCTTAATACCTTATAAGGATAACCCAGGCTTCTTCCATGAGCCTAAATTTATAAGTCAGGTTTCAACAACTTCGTTCAAGGATAAAAGTGAAAACCCTTCTAAAGTTGGGCACACAAAGGAGTATTACTAGTATTCAGGTACGATCTCATAGAATCACACTCCTTTACAAGTGCTTCATCTTTCAACAAAACTGAAGCCAAGCTGAAATGTTACACCTTGAACGAAAGGAGTCCAAAAATATTTTCAACAGACCTATGTCACTTCCCACATTCATACTTTCTCCTTTAGGGAAGGTGGAAACGGTCCACTTTGTTATCTATGACAGCATGGGAAAGAAATATCAATTGTCTTTAAAATGCTTTTCATTTATTTGATATTGTATTGTCTTCACAAGGTTTCCATTGCCTTCAGAATATTCTGTATTTCTTTGATATGTGCTTAACATTTTTTTTATTTAAAAAAAACTCATATGTACAAAATACACTTGTAATAATGCTTCCTTTTTACAGATGTGGTACACAGGATCTAATCCACCCAAGGAGGTCTGATTCTGATAGGGATCAAGAGATGGAGCCCCTGCAGCCCTCTCCCTGTTCTCTGACACATCCCTCACCACACCCTCCCTGTCTCCACGGCTTCATCCCTTGTCTTTGGTTGGGCTGAGAGCTCCTGGAGGATAAGAACTCTTTCTATTGTTTGTTTGTTTTCAGAGGGGGGTTTAACATCACATAGATTTTGTCTGGAAACAAATACAGAAATTTCTCCTATGGCGCACAGTCATATAACTAGAGTTGGACAGAATAATAAAATTATCACAATATATATAACAATAAAATCAAATATTCACTGAGCATTTATCTTGTGCTAGACCTGTGCTAAGTACCATCAATGTAACATTTAATATAGTATTTTGTTTAATTAATTACCTACCAGGTGAAGAATAAGGATTAACACAGGGAACAATTCTCAGTACACTGAGCTATGTGACATGGTACCAGCATCACGAAACTAAGAACTAGCACCATAAATTGATCTATTTAACAGATAATAACAAAGAGTGATAAAAGCAATTGGAACTGCTAACAGTGATTGTTTCTAGTTGGACTGGGAAAAGTAAAGCTTATCTTCTGAATAAAAGCTAGATGTAAAAAATTGCTGGATCTGCTAAGGGATTTGGGTTTTATAGCTAAAATGTTAAAGCTATTGTGGGGTAAAAGTTCTTGTAGGAAAACAAAGAGCATACATTCTTAATTTCCAAACTGTTTAATTCCTACTGAAAAAAATGTAAATAATATTTTTAATAACTTATTAGGGACACAATTATCCCATGATAATAGAACTACCTTGGGATTTTTCAAAAGCTCTTTATTTTAAAGTTCTGTCTTCCTCCTGCTCTCTGATGGTCTCCTAAGTTCCATACTGGTAAGATCCTACCTGTTTCCTCATAGCTGTATATTCAGAACTCAGAGGGCATGTCACAGAGGAGCTCTCTGAATGAATGACGTGTTGATTAAATAGGGGGGAAAATGCCATTAAATCTAAAGTGTTTTAATGGTTTCCTGCCAAAACTATAAACTGAAGGACTAAAGTGTGAGTTAATATTTAAGCATCCCTAAAATAATTCCATTAGCTATCCTGGCAGGATGCATCGATGTGACTGGTGTTTATCATGTGTAGCTTCAAATGCTCTTAGCTTTCTTTCTCTTTACAGTGATTTTGTGTGACCCCCATAAGGTGTATATCGGCCTTGAAACTGCAATTTAAAAAGCTTCCAACTCCTGTAACCAAGATGCACCCAAATGAAATCTTCCATCAGATAAAATTAAATCCTCCTCAAAGTCCTTCTGAGCCTGTTGTCTAAGGGGGACTGCTGAGATCAGCTCTGTCATGAAATGAAAAGGATATAGTACACTGCCTTGCAAAAGATTAAAGCTGCCATGATTACCTGGGATGCCCAAATCTGTAAGGAGAAACAAAGTTCCACTGAGTAATTTCAGGGCCTAAAAGATGGTAAGTATCTCTTAGAGCCAAGGCACTATTATTTCCTAGGTGTGAAGCTAAGAACCTCACTACAAATCAAAAACACAATATTCTAGGAAGCTCGGTCTAGCAGATAGTACTGGAAAAAAAAATAATATAATAATAATATAATGAAAACCACTCTCTTGAAAAGCTAGCTCTTAAAACTCCCTCATAGTATGTAAAAACCTGGAGTTTTGTTTGTACTACATTTAATCAAACTGCAAATTCTGAGGGCAGAGTCCCCAAGACTGTCTTCACCCTGACATCATCTGCCAGGTTCAAAGGGTTCCCAAAACCACTCTTAACCTTTAATAATTTGCTAAAAGGACTCACAGAACTCACAGAAAGCTATTAAACTCACAGTTATGGTTTATTATGGGAAATGATATGGAAAACCAGCCAAATGAAGAGACATATAGGACAAAGTCTGGGAGAGTTCCAGATGCAAAGTTTCCACTGTCCTCAAGATGTTCTACTCTCCTGGCAGCAACCTGTGATAATATGCACAGAGTATTATCAACTGGGGAAGCCTACCCAAATTCCAGTGTCCAGGGTTTCACTGGTATATGGGCTTGTTTGACAAGCTGCCCATGTGGCTGAATTCAATCTCTGGTACCACTTCCCTGGAGGCTGGGCTGATACCACATGGCTCAAAGGGCCTAATCAAGACTAATGAGACACTTCCATCACTCAGGAAATTCCAAGGGGTGAGAGGTTACCTCTCCCAGAAGATGAGCATAAAGACTAGACCTCTCTTTGGGAAAGGCCAAATTCTCTACCACACCAGGTTAGAGCAGAATTAAGAAAGAATACTATCTTCTAAAGGTAAGAGAGAATGAAGCTGCTGAGGCTCTGATTAAAACGAAGTCTAACCTACAGAGCCATGTTGTCTTGGAGAAAGTCAGTCAGCAGGACCTTTAGTTTTGAGTTCCATGTACCCTCTCATTTGCCAGCAGGTTAGCCCAGGCTGAATGACATGGCAGGTGCACAGGCTTTCAGAAGAGTGATTCTTTTCATCTCAAACCAGACTTAACTCTATAAAAATCCAGCTTCCACCAATTTTCCAATCTGCTAAACTTCTATTTCTGTTTCTCCCTGGCCCCTCTATCCAAGTGTTATGGGCTGCATTGGGCTCCCCCTCTCCCAAATTCATATGTTGAAGACCTAATGACTGGTATCAGAAAGTATATTTGGACAGAGGGCTCTCAAAGAGATCATTAAATTAAAATGAAGTCATCAAGGTGAGCCCTAATCCAATGGGATTCCTAGGAAAAAGGGATTAAGACGCAGATGCAGAGAGGCAGACATTGTGAAGACAGGGAGAAGACGGCCCCCCGCAAGCCAAGCAGAGTGGCCTCGGGGGAAGCCAACCCTGCTGGCACCCTGATCGCAGACTGCCAGCCTCCAGAATTGCGAGAAAATCAATCTCTGTTAGACCACTCAGACTGCAGGACTTTGTTAGGCAGCCCTAGCCAGCGAATACACCAGTCATTCGCTAATTCCTACCTAATCTCTCAATGATTTGTTTGCACCCATCTCTTTCTTTTCTCTGTGGCTTACAGAGTCCTCTCATCTATGTAGTACTACTGCTAACTGTTCCTCATGCCTCCAAATCAAATGCCTCACCTCCACTGTCAGATTACTGTTACTCAAGGAGCACAGAAATCAGGGCATTTACCTGGTCAAAGACCTTCCAAAAACTTCTTGCTAAATGAAGACCAACTTTTTAGCCCAATAGTTAATGATGACCTCTACTGACCTTTCCAACTTCGTCTTGCACGAGAGTCCCTCTGAGTCAAACCACTGATCTGAACTAATTTCTCACCCACCAACTAAAGAGTATGATTTTCCTTCTGAATACTTTTCCTTTCCATCTACTCAGTACTCCTCTTCTAGCCTCAACTAAATTAGTATCTTCTTTAGGAGAATGTCACAGATCATTCTAGTCAGAACTGACCTCCTTTGATTTACCTTAACCAATTTTTTTTTTTAAAGATTTTATTTATTTATTTGAGAGAGAGAGAATGAGAGATAGAGAGCACGAGAGGGAAGAGGGTCAGAGGGAGAAGCAGACTCCCTGCTGAGCAGGGAGCCCGATGTGGGACTCGATCCCGGGACTCCAGGATCATGACCTGAGCTGAAGGCAGTCGCTTAACCAACTGAGCCACCCAGGCACCCTGATTTACCTTAAAATTTAGGTATTTGAATAGCTGTCCTCTTACAATGAAGAAATACCCAAGGTGCCTAGTCAAAAATTCTCATGGTACAAAGACAAAAAAGTTAACAAATATTACTTTATCATTAGGGAGAAAGATAAACATATAACTTAAAAATTATGTATATAGAACACCTCTTAAAATCAAGTCCATATCCAATTTTATATCTAAATACTTAAGATAGCATGTTAATCTTTAAGAGTGAGATCTGTGGCCCTTTCTCAGAAGGTCTTTCCCTGCTGCCCCTAAAAAGAGAATTCACTAACAAAGACTGGAGGTCTGTTTAAATATACCTCAAACCATCTTTAAATTAAAAAAAAAAAAAATCTTTTTTTTAAAAACATCAACATTAAAAGAACACTAATATCCATTACCACACAAATTGCACCATAGCAAAAAGTAATAACATTACACCTTAGGTTTAATCATTTTATCAAATGCTTATAAACATGCACCAAGAAGGAGGTCAGAGCCCAGTGCGATCTTTCAACAAATCCTGTCACAATACCTTTTTTTGCTTCACTAATTTGCACATGTGCTACTAACAGGGGTTACACAATAGAACTATTTATACTCTCAGGAAAATTCTGAATGATGTCTTCTCACCTATCCTGAGAACTGGCAGCAAAGGGAAAGTACAGGGCTATGGGTCATGGACACGTTGATCCATCAATTACAGAACATTCATTTAAACATTCCAAGGATTAACAGAGGCAGCAATTTCACATCACCTTCATAATCAAGGGCAAGGTAAAGTCTGTGATTTAAATGCTTTCAAGGTACATGTGAAGAAATGAAAACAGCTTAAACAGGAGAAGAGTGGATAGTCAAATTTGGACATGCCCGTCATTTTATTACATAAAAGTGAATGGTCTCTATGTTTCCGTTATTAATAGCAATTTCCTATCACCTTCATAATCAAGGGCATCCTATCTTATGTAGTATGATTACAAATTAAAATTCTATTACCACTGCTTTCAATTTTCCCTTAACTTCATAAAATTGAGTTGCAAACAAGCTTTCATCAAAGGTTCTTTCCTTGTGTTTGAATTCCACTAATGGCAGATAACGTGGATACACCTCAACTGCCCAAACACACTTCCAAGTATTCCAGAGGGCTATACAACAAACTATCTTCTGTGCAAAAAGCAATAAAGTTGTACTTGCATCTTGTCAAGAACAGTAAATAATTATAATAGTGTTAAAAACTTACTTGAACTTTGCTTCCACTTCTTCAGCAGCTTTCTGATATTGTTCAGTGGTGACTTTGTAGAATTCTGAGCTCTGTGGACAAAGATTGATAGTAGAGTTTTCACTGTCCAAGAGGACAAAATGTGTGCAGGGCTTACAATTACAAAAAATACATAAAATCTTTGTTCAGCCATTCAAGCAAGAGGACAAAGATTTCTTGCATAAGTGGCATAGCAACTTCTAAAAATGCATGTAAAGGTGTCCATTTAAATAATAGTATGTCTGCTGGCATACAAGTTATAATTAAAATAAACTTTCATGGTTAAAATGCATCATTATTTGATCCATGAGAACATTCTTAACATATTTTGCCTACTATTCCAGTGTTCTACCTAGGATATTCAAGGTTCTTTTTTTTTTTTTTAACACGGTATTTTTGTCCTTGAGATGGATTCTTTATGGATTAGAATGTGTTCTATCACCTCCCTATGACAGCAAGAGCATCAACATTTATAACATATTAATCAGTAAGAACAGAGGACGGATTTAGGTAATTTTTACACCAAAAAAAAAAAAATGTTTCCACTATTACATAAATGAACATAAATCAAGTTGCAATAGGAAGTTAATGCCTTTCCTGAGGCAGAAAAATTTAGAACTGTCTATTCTGGCTGGCTACTTTGAAACCTCTCTTACTGCAGGGGGTAGCCTAAATGACCCCAGGAACCTTTAGACTCAATGAAATATCCTGCAAAATGTGTCCCAGTACAAAAGAACGCTACACAATACAGTGGTCTACTGTGCACCTTCAATCCCTAATCACTCAGATTTCACATGCATGACTTGGGGTAGTTTATTTTTTAATAAATCATTGTTGGTTGAGGAGAAAATGAAAATGAAATCCTCTTCACATCAGTGACCCCTTTGCATTTAACAATCTGGGTTGCCCAATGACAGTCACATCCTGGTTTGCTGGATGTAGATAAAATCAATAGGTATGTGATTAGACAGCAGACTCAGGGTGGCTGGAGCAGTGGACAGGTCACCATTTGAGATGATGAATGGCTCTCTATCAACCTAGAGTCCCCTACGATGCTAACATTTACTATAATCTTATTTGGGCTGCGATTTATCTTTCTTGCACCTGATCAATAAAGATGAACAGAACAGTTGTAAGGATCGATTGTAATTTTTTATCATTTTCAAGCACGAAGGTGCATTTTTGACAGGAAGACAATATTCTAAGTATACTCCTCCTGCATTTCTTAAAATTACAATTTGAGTGACCAACTTCATCAGTCTATATGCCGAGGTTTTTTTAATTAATCTGTAGGTCTCTTACCAAAAGGCCATTTGTCTTCTCAGATATTTTAACTTGAGATTGTGTCACAACTTCCTTTCAGTTTTACTTGTAAGATTTGTCTTTCCATGAAAATACACACCAGTCACAACATGATCTTTTGCAATGTTTGATTTAAGCTTTTTTGTGAACCCTTCTAACAAAGAGGCAGTAAAAAGGCAGTTACTAATCTACCAGTAACACTGATGAGAAACTCCCCATATTACTATGATAAACTGTCAAGTGGACACTATGTTACTGAATTACCTATTAAAATTCTCGTGAAGCAATAACATCTTGATTAATACTTTCAATTATTTTAAGCATTGAAACTAATGTCCAGACAGAGCCAGGACTAAGTTGAAAGATCTGCTTTCTGGTTCTGTTCTGTGACCCTGAGCAAGTCCTCCAAACTCCCTCAGCTTCCTTTCCACTGTTCCTAACCTGTAAAATATGGATGATACTAGCCCTGCCTATCTCTGCCAAAGCGGCTACAGAAATCCAACAAGATGGACACCAGAGCAGTGAAACCTGTTAAGTGCTTTTGCAGAGTAAGAGCAACAATGTACGAATACCCAGTATTTATTTATTCTCCTGCTGGCAAGCATATTGAAAATAAAATAGTCTTGGAGGAAAAAACTAATTTCGGCAAAACTAATTCTGGGTACAAATTCAAAATAATCAAAGGCAAATGGTAAGCTTTTTTTTTTTTTTTAAGATTTTATTTATCTACTTGACACAGAGAGAGAGACAGCTAGAGAGGGAACACAAGCAGGGGGAGCAGGAGAGAGAGAAGCTGGCTCCCCGCTGAGCAGGGAGTCTGATGCGGGGCTCAATCCCAGGACTCTGGGATCATGGCCTGAGCCGAAGGCAAAGGCTTAACGACTGAGCCACCCAGGTGCCCCAATAGTAAGCTTTCTAACAAAAATGATGCACAAAAGAGTTCTGTCATACTATAAGTTAGTGAGCTCCCCTCTGCTTTGTAATGCCAAATGCAGGTAAAATTATTACTAATTTTGTTGAAGTCTCCCTAGGATATTAAACACATATACACACAAAAAAACCATGTACCTGTGTTGTCCGCAATCTTAGCTTTTAACTTCTCAAGTTAAAGTTTTAGGCTTTATTTATGCCCTGTATTTCCACCTCAGTAGCCAGATTCCCACATTGTATAAGTCTTTCTAACAAAGAAAGAGCTCCAGGAGGCAACAACATATAACAACTAAGGGAATAAACACAAATATGCCCAAGATTTGTATGTAGACAGTGTTTAATTCACGTTAATTATTTACTTATTTATTCAACAAAATTAGATACTTATCCCAATAATGTTCACCTTGGGGAAACAGATAGTCAAGAAGCTTTCCATCTGATGTAAGAGTAAAGAAAAATACTCATAAGGAAAGGTCACAAATACTGAGTTAAAAGTTGTGGAGAGTGTTACTGGAGCTCAGAAACAGTAATTTTGGTCTCAATTCTGGTCTCAGAAAATACTTTTAAAAATCAACAACCATAAATAAAAAAACATTCTCAATACGCTTGCCAGCAGGAGATTGAATAAATACTGGGTATTCGTACAGTGGAAATCTACATAGTGATGAAAAAGAATGAATTAGACATACATGTGGAGCAAAAAAAACAGCAAGTTCTAGATATGATATCACAGAGTGTAATTTATGTCGTTTGGAAAAATGCAAAATAACAAAATAGGATTCTTAAATAGCAAATTCCACTGATTATCTCCAAGTGGTAGCAGTTTGGTGGTGGCAATAGGAGATGAAGGGGCAGAATAACACAAAGAAAGGAAACACAGTGGGTCTTCACTGCCTTGCTATATTTCTTAAAATGAAGTGTTCTAAAATGAAGTGTATACAGCTATTTATTACACTGGTTATAATATTCTGTAATATATACAAAAATTGTATTATTCTCCTCTATTGCCCCAAAGGAGCTAATTAACAACAACAAATGATTTAATATAGCCAGAAAACAGAAGTATGTGCAGGGGGATATGTGCTGAAGAGGTTGGCTTAGTCAAGATTTTGTAATGCTAAGCTACTGCAGAATGTCCACACATTACCAAATAAAAGTATTTTTTCAATTTCTATTGTGAAATAATTTTGGATTTACAGAAAAGGGGCAAAAATAGTGGAAAGTTTCTGAGGCGCCTGGGTGCCTGAGTTGGTTAAGTGTCCAACTCTTGATTTCAGCTCAGGTAGTGATATCAGGGTCGGGAGATGGAGCCCCATGTTGGGCTCCATGCTCAGCACAGAGTCGGCTTGAGATTCTCCCTCTCTCCCTCAGCCCCTCTCCCTGCTCATATAAATGAATAAAATCTTTTAAAAAAAAATAGTGGAAACTTTCGGTCTATCTTCATCCTCGTTCCTTTCATGTCAACATCTCAGATAATCACAGTACAATCACCAAAATGAGTAAGTTAACAATGCTACATTACATTACTAGTAACAAGGAGTAACTAAATTGCAGACTTTATTTGGATTTCTCCGGTTCTTCTACAAACGTTCTTTTTCTATTTCAGGACCCAATCCAGAATGTCATATTGCATTTAACTGTTATAGCTCCTCAGGCTCCTCTTCTCTGTGACAGTTCCTCAGCCTCCCCTTGTCTTTTATGACACCTTGACACTCCTGAGGAACACCAGTTGGATATTTTGTAGAATGGTAATTTGGGCTTATCTAACGTTTTCTCATTATTAGATTGATGTTATTATGCATTACTGAGACAAATACCACAGAAGCAATGGGCCCTTCTTCAAGCTGGACCCCAAACTACTCCCCAGACTCTGGCTTCACAGCTGCCTACCAATGCTGCAACGTTGTCCACAGCTCTCTGTACTTCGATGAGCGAGTCACAGCAGAGCCACATACCAATGACAGCTCCATCCCGGTAAAACAGCACATGTTACTTTACCCCAACAGTTCTCTCACATCTGTAAGATGGGGAGGGTCACAGAAGTGGCCTAATAAAAATCTCTGGGAGATTAACTATGATCATTCATGTAAAGTTCTTTGAAAAGTACCTAGGGCTATATATGGTAAGCATTACAGGAATGTTACCTATTATCTTTATAAATTATTTGAAGAATAAAAAAAAGTATACAGTGTTGGGTAATTTTTTTCAAAAGCCATTTTAATAAAAATTTAATCTTTAAAAAACAAAAAACTTTTCTTCCTTTAAACCAATCATCACTGAACTTTGCTTACACAGCTCATCTGTTCTATTTTTCTGTTCCTTAAGATAAATCAGAAATGTGAAGACTGTGGCTGGGCAGTACTAAGAATGTTAATGACTATGAAAAAACTATATATATATATATACACACACACATATAGAGAGAGAGAGAGAGAGAGAGAGAGAGAGACGGTGCCACTAACCAGCCCATATTAAAAAAAAAAAAAAATCAAACCAATAATTTTTGACCTTCTCACCAATGAAATCCAATGAACCAAATTAAATAGTAAAAGTACTTTTTAATGCCAGGACCTCCCAGGGTCTTAATTCTTACTATGCATTGTAAAAATCCAAGATGAGAAATACCATTCATGATGAATCCCAAACTGATTTCCCATGGAATCTTTTCATTCTGGAGCATCCTGAGAGAACAGAACCCCTCAAATGTTTCATGAGAAACGCTGGATTAAAGACAAGTGGACAACCACTATTTCAATCCTGTACTTCTTTGCATGCAATTTTTCTCTTCTCAGAGCAACATTTTCTTATGGGTTACTTTTAAAACTAGTGTTCAAAAGAGTAGCAGTTGGCAATATTGGAAAATGATTCCAGAACTGATGGTATCCCTTTCCTGAAGTGCTAATAAAAAAAGAGCAGGCTATTATCTTGAATTTTAAAAAGTTGAGATGAGGGCGCCTGGGCGCCTCAGTTGGTTAAACATCTGCCTTCAGCTCAGGCCATGATCCCAGGGCCCTGCTCCTTGATCAGCGGAGAGTCGCCTTGTCCCTCTCCCTCTACCCCTTCCCGCGCCCCTGCCTGTGTTCTCTCTCACTCTCTCAATTAAAAAAAAAAAAAAGGAAAAGAAAAAAGTTGAGATGAATTCCTTAAAGAAATCTATTGCTGTACCTCTCTCCTGTTCCCTCAGAGCCCTGTGGCAGACCTCAAAACGAGGCACCATTTTTTCCTCTTTTCCCCTGGGTGAGGCGACCTTGCAAGTTTCTCTATCGTGAAAGGGTGGAGTCTATTTCTCCACCCCTTCAATCTGGGCTATGCTTCTGACTTGCTCCGACCAACAGGATGTGACAGGAGCAACAACGTGCCACTTAACAAACAGAAGCCTCTCTCTTGGAACCCTGCCTAGTGCTACATAAATAAGCCCAGGCTAAAGTAGGAGAGACTATAAGTCACTCCAGCTGAGGCCATCCTAGGCCCAGCCAAACCTCAGCCAACTCAGGATAAGTGAGGCCAGCCAAATCCAGAAGTAGTGCCCAGATGGGTGACCTGCAGAACCATGAGGTAAATAAATGGGGGTTGTTCTAAGCCAGAGTTTGGGGTAGTTGGTTATACAGGAAAAGCTAACTGATTTATGCCCTTCATCTGTGTTCTCATAAGCACCATGGACTTTTATCAAAGCACTTAACACATGGTACTGACCATGTGTTTAGTACCATGTGTTTACATGTGGTCTCTCCAACGAGTCCATATGATCCCTCGAGGCAAGTATCTCATCCCACTCATCATTATACTTAGAGCACTCGGCACAGCGTATGATACACAAAACTTACTGAAATAATGTTAGAGTGACACCATTCATTCTAAACTTCATTCCAAAGTTGACTTTTATTTAAAACAGGCTGGGAGAGAAAGTCTAAGGTAAATGAAATAATATAACATGGGCAAAATGGAATACTACATTTATTACATGTCTCTTTCACAAACTGACCAACATTGCAGTCTGCTATGCCACAAAAAAAGGGATGTGGGTATCACCTAGGATCGTGTTCAAGTACAATGACAGTACACTGGTAGCAGTTCAAGCGACACACAGGTAAGGGGCTTATTTTCCTCAGGTAAGAAGGAGTCTGGATGCTGGAAACCCACAGCTGATGTCGGTGCCGAGGGTACTATCCAATGCCTAGGCCCTTTTCTTTCTATTCCTTCGCAGCCACCCTCAGCATCGGCTTGTGTCCCCTGAGTCTCGGGCTAGCTACTGCACCTCCACTTCTCATGCCCACGTTCTCAGGAAGGAAGAGGAAGGAGGCAGAGAAGGGAAGAGGAGCTCTCTCCAGAGATCTGCACTCCCATCTCAGTGGCCAGAATTAGAGACCACACACAACCCTGGATGCAAGTGTTTTGTTTTCTCACTTCTACAGTAAGAGAAAGCAGGAGCTTGGAATTAGTGTTTATTGAGCCAATTTATCATACCTGCCACAGACAGCTGAAGTGACAGCACAAAATCATGCACAAAACAGTGTGGTTGACTTTGGATACAAGTATTCCAGTATTTCTTTTCAGCCACTCTTAAAAATCCAAAATTGGGGCTTGGGGGGTGGGACTTACCCATCTGGTATTCTAATACCCAAGAACCAAGATTTTAGACAGTATAGGAGGGAAATGGGAATCCACAAGAGTGGGCATCATTCCCAATTTTGGGGGCGTTGGCCATGGCCCATGTTTTTCAATGTGTGATACTGCCATTTTCCACTTTCAGAAAGTCTCCCTTTAAAAGTGTATTTTAAAATGCACATGCACAGACACACATTACTGCTACATTCGAAAAGTGTCTGTTTGCAAGTTCTAAATTAGATCAAAAGAAAACATGCACACACAGTATTCTGGCAGTATTTTCTCAGGTTCCGAATCTTATTTCTGTTCTATTATAACATGTTCATACCTGCGGTATACAAGAAATGAACAAATCAAAAAGGTCACAAGAAAAATTTGTTAACTAGCTCTTGTCAGTTCTTTTACAAAATGCTTCATATGATTTGGGCACAACTATATAACACATCACACTGAGGTATAATTTAAATTCTGGTAACCTTATACTATTTCTCAGAGGAGAGTTACACTCCTACTCACTGTCCATTCAAAGATGATGGCAACTCTGCAGACGTTTAGCAACAGTGAATGGGAGAAGGACCAAGTCTGACCTTAGAATGTGAGCAGACTGGCTGAAGGTGTGGCTCTACTCTTTCAAATATGATCTATAATTACTGCTCACAATTGTAGGTCTCTATCACTCCTACAACCCACCCAAACACAAGTGTTACTCTACCTGGCTAGCTTTCTTAAACAAAGGTCTAGTGTGTACATGCACCAGTGAAAGCCTTCCTATTGACCGACAATGTCAATATGAGCATTCCTATGTTAAGCAGCTAGATTCAAAACAGATTTCCACTTCTTGTTAGAACAGTTGTCCAGGAACTATGTTATAATATGTAATCAGCTAGATGCAGGTAAGTGTGTTTCCCCCAAGATGAAACTAAGCATTTGGGGATGTGATTTAATGCTGCAAATGCAGCATGGTTACAATTCCAGGCACAGAAGCCCTGAAACAGTCATCTACTGAATGGCTTCAGGTGGCCAAAAAAGAGTTCATACTTCCTCAACCCATCTTGTCTTTTTTACAGACTCACACAGAATCAAGAGACTGACTGCAATATACCTAAATTTTTAGCACAACAATTTCAAGAACTATAGAATTTTTAGAAATAAAAAAACCACTAACGGTCTAAATTTATCTAGTGGTTTTAGTATTTATCCTGACAAACCTTCTATCAGAAAACCTAATGGTTCATTTGAATTCTGCCTTCTGTGTGTTCCTGTATATGCTGACGTCTGTTACAGATGGGAAGAAGAGCAGTGGAAGGAATTTGATCATAATCAGTGAAAAAAGTGACCCTTGAATAAAGAACTTGGCATCTTAAAGACTCTTTCATTATTGGCACTTCTTAAACCCATGGCCTTGAGTCCACTGTCTATCTACTCTCTCCTTTCATCCCTTTCCCTCCCCCTAACCTTCTGCTCTAGAGAATGCCTTTTAAATAAATACACTGCCTATTTAAATAGCTTGCAAATTGCCAACACTGGTTCAAATGCATGGTATATCAGATTCAGTATTCTGTTTCTAAGAGGTACACCAAGGAATGGATTTGGTTATTTAAACTGGACCTCACTTTTTAACATCTAAGAACAAGGACCTTATCTTTGGGGTGACTGTATCAATGGGACATTGTAGGTTCAGCACTTGGCATAGAGCCTGGCTTCTCCTCATTCTCCCATCAGAATACCACTCCCGCCAACAACCCTTAGCCCCCTAGCTAATCCCATCAGAGCCTCGGCTCCATTAAATTACCTGCATGACTCCACAACCTGAAGAATGAGCATCAAGTGGTTGGGTTTAATGCTGGTTTGTGCAAGCGATAAACTCCTGAAGAGCTATCCTAAGTAGCCCTATGTTTCTGCTAATAACCTTCTGGGTACCTGTGTAAGTGTATCTTAATTATTCTCCACCCTATTTTTTTTTTCAAATTCATATCACTAGTGATTATAATAAATTACTAATTTAGCAGTTTCAAACAAATCAGAAGTTCTGACTATTAAGTTCTATGATAAAGGCAAATGAGGATTCCCTGCAGGAAAGCCCATCAGTAAATTATCCCACCATTTCTCCCTCCTACTTAGATAAACTAGATATATGGTCAACCAAACTACAATTTACAGGTTGCTTCTAGTTAGGCTGGGCTGTAAGCAGAATTGTATGGGAATTCCAGGTAGGCTGCTTAAAGAGAGCCGACCTCAGTTAGCAAAGAATCTTTTCAGTCCTTTTGCCTTTTCTCCTTTTTCCAGTCTGCGAGGTAGATGGGATGGCCAGAGCTCCAGCAGACATCCTGGAATACAAACTGACCCTGGAGAGGGAAAACCCTGAGCCAGGAAGCTGGAGCGAAGCAGTAGGTGCCTGGGGCCCTAAGGACAACATGTCAGCCCTCGACTGCCCACCTCTAGACTTTTATTAAATAAAATAAACTTCTAATTGAAGCCATTCCACCTTCATGATACACAGAGTCACAATAACCCAGAATAGACCTTCCTTAAGCCCTGATAGGTTTGCTTTTCGTGCACCTCACAAATGACTTTCATAAAGTCAAGTGCAAAGACACAACAGGAGCACCTCTGTCATCTGCAGAAATGGTTTGCTTCCACTTGTCAGAAATCTGTTTCCATCTGCCTCTCTCCTTTTCTGACAAAGGACAGGAAGAATTGAAAAATTTTAACACCATGTTTAACGGTAGCATCAAATCTTACTGTCTCGAAGAAGCCACATTTCATGAAAACACCATTGTCTCCCAGGCACCCTGGCAAAGTTAATGAATCCCTTCTGTACCTTCATTCTCCTTCCATCTATACTGTTTCTCATGTAAAGCAAAGAGCTATTCAGGGCTGCTCCTGGCATTTCTAGTTTTATCCCAGGCACTTTAGAAACTTCACTAATTAGAGTCTCAGGTTTTTCTTTCCTGATTTAGTTGTCTAATTAGAATAGAAATTGTAGATTCATTGACAGCCATGCCACTACATGAGTTATATTACGTATATATGAGTTATATTATCTCATGCCTCAGTTTCTTCATCTGGGCAATTTAAATAAACAGCTGTAGCAAACATTCACTTGGTATTCTACATTTCCTTCATCTGTTCATCTCTTCAATTCTACAAATACTGGAGATTTGGGTCAGACACATGGCCAGGAATTTGGAATATAATGCAGAGCAAACAGGGGGCTGGCCCTGCTTCTAGGGAGCTCATGACATACAGAAGGAGACAGACATAAATTCAAAAATCACACCAATATATGTATATGTATAATTAACAGGGAATTACAGCGCCACAGGATCACTATATAGTTTTTTTTTTTATTTCTAGGAAGTAGTTTTTCTAATGAGTCTCTAAAGCCCTATTTTTTTCCTAAAGGAGCTAACTACCCCTCATACGCAGTTCTTAAGTTGTGTTTTTATTTCCTTTTAATTTCTCTCGCTGTTTCTGTCAGATGATTCAAGGTTCAGAGCAGAATTCTCTCCACCTGTAAAACTTTCTTCTAACCTCTTTAGAAATAAGGGAAATCTACTGGTACTGATATGGATGGAAAGAGGTCTCTGTAGTAGGAAAAAGTTGTGAAGTAACTTGAATAGTAAATTTTCTAAACTGGTGAGTCTACATACATGCATACACACAAACCTTGAAAGAGTCTGCAAGAAATACTTGTCACCCATGGAAAGGGGACATGAGGAGGAGATACTTTTCCTTCTTATTTAATAGACTTCTGTAACAACTTAAATTTTTACCATGGGATTGTATCATTTTATAAGAAAATTAACCATGCCACAATTTCCAACAGGCATTACACCTAAATTTGTATCATGCTAGAAAAGTAACTAATCTAGATATTTTTGGGAAAGTGACTCCCTGATCCCTTCCTGCCTTTAACCATGGTTATGAGACTCCCCATTTACCCTACATAGAAGGTTATGCATTTTTCTATTATCCTTTTCTACAATAATGTCGATAAAAGGTCTTAAAATCTTCCTACTGTGTGTCGCTCTTCTGAGAGAAAACCATACCCCCCCTTCCACACTCACCTTTGAGACTTCTGAATTACATACCTGACACCTTTCTATTTCTGACAGAGCTGTGCGTTTCACTGTTCCTTTGACAATGGTGAGACGAAGCAATTTCACAGTTATCAGAAGGGTTATCACGAGAATTTACCACGATGTCTTGCAAGCCCCACACAGAAACTTTTAAATCACTGCATGTTTCCAGCACAGGGACCTCTGGTTCTCTTGCCAACCGTGTAACAGGACACTGTCAATTTGCCAGGTCCTAAGTCTTGTGAAGGGCTCCCTGAGGTGACGCTACAGGGCACACTGAACAGCACACCCACCAGACAGCTCTCTAGAGAAGGCGTTGCTGTTCGACTGCAACACATCACAGGCATGCATTCCATTTTACCCTAACTGGTCTCATATCATCTCCTGTAGAAAGGAACTCTAGAAATCAAACTCTCTTGTACTTGCTCAGCACACGCACTGGCAACACACATGCTCAGTGTTCTCTTGAAAACCATGGGCTAAGAAGAAAGCTGGAAACAATAATCCTTATGGTAGAGAAGCAGGCAAACATGAGCTTCTTCACCATCAATTCCGCTGCGTTCTTTATTCATTCCCAATTTTATATCAATAATCTGAAAAATGGACAACATGTGCTCCCCTTGATGAACTGGCTCACCCATTTCACCTTCTCTTCTAGCCCTCTGACAGGCCAACCTACAAATCATAAAAAAGAGCTTATTTTTCAACAATAAGCTAATGTGGGCCAAGCCCGCAACGGTGGGTCTACCGATGGGAGGGTGAAGACCTCTTTAAAGGCTAGTGGAGAGAGAAACAGAAATGGACTCATTACACTAAACAAAGAATATAATTGCCTTTGGTTCCATAAGCCATTGCAGCCTCCAAGAGCCCCTCATCACAATGCGAATGCCATGGGAGGAGGTAAGCTGGCATCCAACCCCATGTTCCTCAAATGTGTACAGTCCATCCTTCTGATTGCAAATAGGATTATATTAATCATACAAACATAGAACAGAAAATACAAATTCTAAAGATCCTCAAAGAGATGAGAAGACCTTCTGAGATTACTTCCTTGGAATCCAGGTTGAGAAACTCTGAGCTAACCCATTTACTACCCTTTAGCTTACTCTAAGGTGACTTCCTCAGAGGGACTCCTAACCAAACAGGTGGGGGCAAGACTAGTGCTTCCCAAGACAAAAAGAAAAGCACGCAGACTGAAAACTGAATCCCTGGGAGGGAGGAGGAGTGTCAGGAGACCAAGGGGTCCTGACTCAACAGGCTGGAGAGGCCAAGACAGAGTCTGCCTTCTTCCCACTTTCGCCTAGAACCTCAATTGTTTAAAAATATGATAGAGGCCAACACCAGTAACTCATTATGATCCAGAAAACCTAGTCAAGAAAGCCTTTCCTGAACACTGAGCAAACCCTCGAGCTTGCTTTCACAGACACGATAGTGTTGGTCTCTTTGCTCCTCTGGCACCAGCTGAACAGCAGCCCCCAAGTGAATCAAATCTTTGCTAGAGGTAATATCCTTCCGACAGCACATAAAAATAAGCAGCTCACATAAAATGGAGAGTGCCACAGACAAGCTCAGAATCCCAGACTGAGCATGTCTTCGAGTGAGTAAGAGAAGATTCTGACTGACCTTGGCAGAGTTATGACTAAAAGCCTTAATTGAGGGTGCCCCCAAGAGCAGATGGGGCAAAGCATTCCAAAGCTTAAAAGATAATTTCATCATTATGCTTAGAAAGCTACTCGTCACCTCTGAGATTTACTCATTAAGGAGCTGGGGTGCTCACCCTCTGATGCATACATCTCACACCCGTACTCAATAGTCGGGGCATGGTGCAGGTAAGGGGCAGGGAATGGCTATCCACAGCAGTTTCTCACTTGTGGATCAATTTTTGTCCCTGGCATTGTACATTATCAGAGGCCTAGAAGAAAAACTATGCAAAACCCAACCAAAGCCAACATTGCAGAAATAATTTTATTATATTCTAAGTAAGACTTTTCACCTAAGAGAAAATGCCATTTTTCAAAAATCTCCTCATTGAAAAAAAAGTCTAGAGTACAGGTTTTTGCCACATACAATTCTCTGAAAGTAGCATCTGATAGGTTATAGGAGAATTTGTGAGACAAAGATTGGTAAAATCATTTCACTTTATGCTTATCAAGTTAGCTGGGTTTTTTGTTTGCTTTTCGTTTTGTTTATACAGATGTATGATGCTGATGAGCATATGAAGAAATGGGCTCCCCTTGTAATTTGCTAGTGTGAGTATAAATTGGTACAATTTACAGCAACATGTCTCAAATGACTTTGACTCGGCTTCATTTCCAGAAATATCTGAAAAAATATGGGTGTGTATAAAAATTTAGCTAAAATTTTTTTCATCACAGAGCTTATAATACTGAAAAATGAAAAGCAACTTAAACATTCAACCACAGAGAACAGCTAAAATAAGTAACAGATCACCTATACAATGGAAGGGTAGGAGTTGCTTCAGCTTGCTTCAATCCTGAAGATGGAAAAAGGAGAGAAGAAATATTTAAATTCCTTTAAGTTTTGGTCCTTGGTGAATAGACTGAAGAGTACAGACAGTTTTACAACAATTTCTTACAATGTTCCAAACTGTACCAGCTCTCTTCCGGAGCGAGAAAATGAAAACAAAAAGCTAGCATTTTCAAAAGCTACACACAGTATGCATCCATCCATGAGGCCAATACAGATGAGATGGTATGAGTTAATTTTAAAAGAGAGGCAAAACCTATTTTAAATTACAAAGGTCAAAACCCTATTTATTCCTGGTGTCCCTGAAATTCTTCTACCATTTGTTAGGTGGGTGAACGTTTATTTTTTTAATAAGAAATATTTACTGGCAACCATCTCCTAAGAGCAAAATGCTAGTAGATGAGGGAAATATTTCTTCTTCTTCTTCTTCTTCTTTTTTTTTTTAAAGGGTAGTTATCTGATTCTAATGTTTATAAATCTACAGGGATGTGATATTCATTATGAAAAGTCCCTGGAAAGAGAAGAGGCTCTGGGGATCCCACCTTTACAAAATACAATCCCATCACAGCAACAGCTAAAACTGCAGGGAGGCTGGTGGGGATCTGGACCCCCACCCACCCCCACAACAGCAAATATGGTGATATAAATGATTATTTGTATCAATGGATTTTATAATGAAAACCAGCTAAAGAAGAAGCAAAGTGAGAGGCTAGGCCTTCATTTTACCTACCAGGAATGGTATGCTTAACTAAAGTTACATACTTGCTTGACATCCCAAAGGCAGTAAGTATTATAACCAAATCAGCCCAGGTCTGATGCTCTAAGTACAGGCTGTAACTTAAGTCTTCAGATTTAAAAATATCGTAGCCTCTTTCATAGAAAGGAATAGATGGTATTCTGTAAGTACTTGACAAACTCATGATTTTCTTTGACCACAGAGGTATTATATTTCTTTAAGTCGTGTAAGATTGAACTGCGGTACCCAAGTAAAATAAGATCCCATGCAGATGGAACACCTATCTCAAGTTTTAATTTCCTTTCATCCATTTTGAGCCCAAACTCAGTTGTTAATAATAACAGTGACATGGTTCTCTCAAGTGCTGGCAACACTTATAAAGCTTCGCAGGTGAACAGAAAACTCAGTCTTAATTTAAGGGTTAAAATCTCTGATATGAAAAGGAGAAAGATTTCACAAGTGGCAAAGGGATCACCTATCCATTTCAAAGACATGTTTATCTTTTTGTATTTCAAAGGAAAGGCCTTTTGAAAGATCTGGCAGAGAAATATGCATGTGAATAGAAGCACATTGAAAAGTCTTAGCTTTCAGGTATAATGGCTCTGCCTTAGAAAGGGCTGTGCAGGATTCCTCCATCTCGAAGGCACATTTCATTCGCTGCCAAGTACACAAGGTCCCTGTAGTATCGCTTCTGTCCAGCTTTTATCTGATGACTCATTAACATTTTCCTTCATTACAGGGCCTAAATCCTACTACTATACTTAAAACTTTCACTCTTCAGCTGCAGAGATGCATTCATTCATGTGGGACTAAAACAGGCCAGAATGTGTCTTATTTGTTTAAAAAAAAAAAAAAAAGCCAGCGGGGGTGGGGAAGTGAGGGAGGAAAGTGGAGGGAGGGTAAGATGGGGAAGAAACGATAATTATGGAAGAGCCAGCAAGCAGATTTGATAGTCTTCTTCTAGAAATATTCATGAAAATCTGTTCTTGAAAACTGCTGGTATTTAGTAGCCAATCTTTTCCACATGACTTTACTGAGAAATGTTCTTAGAAAGTTCACACAAAGGGGTGATAACAAAATGCATGTCATCAAATGATCTTTTGGTCTGGCATGGAGTCATTCCTCCCATCTTCAGTGCGGACTGCAACTCCTTTCAAGGCCTATCTCAGTCGCTCTGTCTTAATCACACTGTGCCTTCTGCCTCCTACAAGTCCTTCCAAACACCACAAGCAAGAAAGCAGCTATCCACCAGGGACAAAGCATCCTGCATTCTGTTAGTTTCCACAAAGGCAGACCCTAGGGATTTAGAGAGTTGATGTCTACAAAAGCACCTTAAAGAACAGCATATTCACCCACAGTAAAGTAAGTTCTGGTGAAATCCCTGTGATCTGAACACATCTCAAGGGAAAGAGACTGGTTCTTTACTTTTGAAAAAGGTCTTGATTAAAAAGACAAATGCGAAATATAAATGTAATCTGGAGTAAGCCATGTGAATGAGGCCCTGAAATCATTGCTTTTCCTAGCACACACTCACAGAAATTATAGAAGCAAAGAAAGTCTGCAATAACCAGGCTGAGTTTGAATTGCTCAGCGTGACCCAAATGTAACCAAATCCATCAGCAGCCAGATGTAAATGGCCTTGTGCTAGGCTGATTCTCTGCCTGGTGAAAGCCCTCTCTCCAACTAGAGGACAAGTTATTAAGAACCCGGTTGTCATCTTAGATTGGATAGATCATTTGTTTCCCCGAATTCTTTTTCTCATCATTTACTCATTACACGCCTCCTCCTGATATAAGTAGACATTTATTAGCTTCTGCATTTATTGCATTGGCAAACAGAAACATTCTGCTGCATTTCCTGGGGGGTTCACTCATTTATCTATTGGATAAGAGACTGAAGTTTTCTACAGGGTAGAAAAATTAAAATATCAGTCAGGTTGACAGCGAGGAAAATGAGGGTCTCTCTGCAACAAGAAGCCTTCTTGAGCTTTTGGTTTAGTGAGGAGCTGCAATGTTATTTCACCAAACTAGTGCTTCATATATAACTAAAACTGTGGGCTATTAGCTAGTGAACTAATATTCCAAATGAGTGATACACATGGTACCCAGTAAAGTATCTGAGATGCAAAGCTAATTGCTATTTTAAACAGAAAATGTAACAAAATGCTTTCAAAGATCCTTTTCCATAAGAAACCAGGGAGAGATCACTGCCTTACTGAAGCAATGGAAATACAGCAAGAATCACAGGATTTAAAGCTGTAAGGGACCTTCCAGGTTATGGAATCCTTTTCCAAGAATCTTCTTTATGGCATCCCTGACCTGTGATCGTTCTCATTCTGCCTAAAACACTGGTGGCAACAGGAAGACTGTCATGCCCACAAAGCAGCTTATTTGAGAGCTGTAGACCTCTGGTTGACAGGGGGTCACCTCCTAAAAGTGGCCTGAATGAATGCATGTGACCTTGGGCAAGCCATTCAACCTCTCTGGGCCTCGGGGTCTTTGTTTTAAAAACTAAGTTACCCTTATGTTGAAAGAACCAGAGCTGAAGGAGGTGAAGTCACTTAGGGGCACAACTGACTCATTCCAGCCAAAAGACTATCTGATTCAGCAGGGTGTGGGATCCCGCACTGTTGTGTGGGGCGGTGTCACACCATAAGCAGGGCTACCACGCTGGTCTTGAACTCTCTATGCTGAGACACAGCCATTCTAATCAGGACATGGGAGCTCTTTTAGAGTATGGCGGTCTTCAACTCTTTATCCATTTCTTCTTCATTCTTTTTTCCTCTTTTCTTTTTGGCTTCACTTCCCTTGAACCAACTTTTGTTATACACCTTTCATTCTTGACAAAAAGGAGAAACCATAACACAAAGGAAAATTCCATTTGAAGCTGGCAGCCACTAACACAACCCCTCAAGCAGCTGGCCTATGCCAGCCGTGCCCTGATCTCCCTGATTCTGATACCAACTTTCTGGGGTTTAGCTCTCTGCTGAAGAAAGCATGAATAGCCTAGTATTGTGCCAGCACTGATTACACACAGAAAATGGATTTTTAGTGTTCTGCCCACTTAAGAGTTTGTATGTTAGAGAACACCAGCCTTCCTGATACAATATTGCTCAAATCGGGGCGCCTGGGTGGCTCAGTCGTTAAGCGTCTGCCTTCGGCTCAGGTCATGATCCCAGGGTCCTGGGATCGAGCCCCGCATCGGGCTCCCTGCTCTGCGGGAAGCCTGCTTCTCCCTCTCCCACTCCTCCTGCTTGTGTTCCCTCCGTCTCTGTCTCTGTCTCTCTGTCAAATAAATAAATAAATAAATCTTTTAAAAATATATATTGCTCAAGTCCCACCGAATCATTTTGGGGACAAGAAAGAATATAAATGCTCGTAAGAATATTCTCTTTACAAATCAGTAACATCTTTTAGGCAAGTGTTCATATAGCCATTTTTCCTAAATAGCTCTTAGGTCAGATGAGGAAAGCAACCTGGATAACGACCCTGCTCTGTGCACTGATATTTACACTGTGACGCTGATGAGCAGTTGCACTGGTACCATGGAGCCTCAGTTTACCGACTGGAAGAGATTCTCACTCATTACTACAAAAGCCTTAGTTGAACTCACGGGCAGGAAGTAATGCAGCAATGTACCTGATAGCTTCATTAAAAGCCCCCTTACATGTTCAACCATGGCTTAGAAGCCTGGGGAACACAGCAATATAACTTTCCAAAGATCAGTTCATGTCCTCCCTCCCAAAAGAGTTAATGTCAACATAAAGCTATAGGATACTTCATTAAAAATAAAAAATTATACCTGCACTATAATGACCTAGATGCTAGAGTCTCCCTTAGTTGTGGTAACTTTGATATAAACAGCTTGGATAAAAAGCAGTAGAGGCTCTTTAGAGGAGTTCACAGTTTGAGTTCCTACATATTCCATTACATGACACAAGAAAATAAATAAGATTATTCAATTCAGTTTCAGCATTTATTTTTATCCAAGTAAAATTCTTCCTGAACATGTCCTTAACTTGTAAATCCCTTACGAAAACACTAATTCAAAGGGATACATGCACCCCCTATGTTTACTGCAGCATTATTTATAATAGCCAAGATACTGAAGCACCCCAAGTGTCCACTCACTGATGAATGGATAAAGAAGATGTGGTGTATATATACACAATGGAAATATTACTCAGCTATAAAAAAGGATGAAATCTTGCCATTTGCAACAACATGGATGGATCCAGAGAGTACAATGCTAAGTGAAATGTCAGTCAGAGAAAGACAAATACCATGATTTCACTCATACGTGGAATTTAAGAAACAAAACAAAGAAAAAAAAAAAAGACAAACCAAGAAACAGACTCTTAACTATAGAGAACAAACTGATGGTTACCAGAGGGGAGTTGAGCAGGGGCATGGGAGAATCAGGTGATACGAATTAAATAGTACACTTATCACAATGAGCAGAGTAATGTATGGAACTGTTGAATCACTACACCTGGAACTAATACAAGACTGTATGTTAACTATACTGGAATCAAAATAAAATAAAGATAAATTCTTTCAAATGCTTCACGAGATGTAAGGAACTACAGGAGGGACACAAAGATCACCACCACACAAACTCCGTCCTCAACTAAGAATCTGCCAGAGAGTTTACCTAAATTAATAGTAATATTTAACATCCACTGATATAAACCTATGTGCCAGGCACTGTGATACGTGCTTTATATTGTTGTCTAATTTAAACCATACAACACTACTCCATTAGTTTGGTATTATAATCTCTATTTTCCAGAGGAGGAAACTGAGGCCCAAAGAAGTTGAATAATTAACAGATTGTGTGAGCTTGTCAGTGGCACAACCAGAAAAGAATCCAAGCAGGCTGGCTCCAGGGATGATATTCTTAACAGCTCTACTGTAGTGATTTCCAAATAGCTATATAAAAACTGAAGTGCCTTATGTAAAGAGATCACATCTGGACAGAAGGATCAGAAAGCTTCACGTGGGAGGTAGCATTTAGCCTCTAATTAAATCCTATTTCTTGCCTCAATCTACTACTAGATATTTAAGCTATTAGACTAAAAAATTCCTAATTATATATTTCACTTAGCTTTAAAATGGGAGGAGTGATATGTCAATTGTAATTACAAACAAAAGCAGATACAGGTGCTAAGTGATTGTGATGCTTCTGTGGATATCCAGACACTTGTTTTTAAATCTCTACATCACAAACTGAAGGTTAAAAACAAAAACAAAAAACAAACAAACAAAAAAACCCCAGAAAAATAATCATAGGAAAACTGGTTAACAAGCCAATGAACATGCAACTTTTCTGACATAGAAATTATAACGGTCAAAACTTGTTTTCACTCTATACAAATTAAACTCCTAAGCTATATACTATATGGCCTTGAACTAAATTTTGACTAGTCAGACTTTTCTAATAGAAAATCTCTTAATAATCTTTTGCTTTTGGGGCGCCTGGGTGGCTCAGTCATTAAGTATCTGCCTTCAGCTCATGTCATGATCCTAGGGTCTTGGGATCAAGCCCTGCATCGGGCTCCCTGTTCCGTGGGAAGTCTGCTTCTCCCTCTCCCACTCCCCCTGCTTGTGTTCCTCTCTTGCTGTCTCTCTGTCAAAAAATAAATAAAAACCTTAAAAAAAAATACTTTTGCTTTTTTCTTGTCCAACTTCTCATTCCCTCCATGAGGATAGGGAACCACCTCCTTGTATAAATCAGCACAAATCCTATACTATCCCACACCATCCAAAATACCCTGCACCACCCAATTCCTATGGAAGACTCCCTCCGCCAGACGCTGTCCTCTCCAAAGAGTTACCCATCAGTTCAGGCCCCAAGGTTTGGTTCACAGTCCTCCTTCCTTCTGGGTCTCTAGGGGAGCTCCTCCTGCCTCATGGATCTAAAATTTCACCCAGTTGACAAATTTGTATGTCTAGCCCAGACCTTACCCCCGATGACATACTCACTGGTCCAAATATTTTGCTGACAGCTCAACCGGCTATCACAAAAGCACCCCAAAATTAAATGGATAAAAACACAATTTGTGATTTGTGCCCTACAGTCATTTTCTTGTTTCAATGAACCAACTTATCCCTCCTGGTCTTCCAAGGCTCAGTAAATGGTTCTTCCTTAGCCCAGATGATGAAGCTGCAAACACAGGAATCCCCCTTCTTTCCTCATCTTATATCCAGTATATCATACCATGTGTTCTCACTCCCTACTTCCAGGCCAGACTTGCCTCCTTTCTTCTTATTTAACAGGCAGGTAATGGGTTTGGATTTTATTCTAAGAGCAGTGGGGAAGCAAACAAGGTTTTTTAAGCAAAGAAATGATATAATCTAACTCAAGTTCTTAAAAGATCACTGTAGCTCATGGTGGGTGGGGCAGATAATGGAGTTAAGATGACAAGGGATGACCAGAGTTTAGGTGAGAAATGATGGAGGCTTGGTCTTTGTTGGTAATAGAATTAGAAAGCAGACAAAACTGAGGTGTATTCTGGAAGAAGATAAACAGAACATTTTCATATTCAAAAGGAGAGCATGTGAGGAAAACTAAGAATCAATACTGTGTCATAGGTCTTTAGTTGCAACCCTTGAATAGATAATGGTGCCACTTCCTGAAAAGGAAGGAACCTAGAGGAAGTCTGGTATCCAGAACACCTCAGAACCTCTCTATGTCTGCTATTCTGAGAGGGAGAAAGGGAGGGGGAGGGCGTGCATGTGTGTGATTCTACTTGCCCAGCACTTGACCTTTTTTTTTAATTTTTAAGACTTCACTTATTTGAGACAGAGAGAGAGCATGAGAGAGACAGCATGAGCGGGAGGTAGGGGCAGAGGGAGAGGGAAGGGGAGAAGCAGACTCTTCGCTGAGCAGGGAGCCTGACACAGGGCTTGATCCCAGGAACCTGGGATCATGACCTGAGCAGAAGGCAGATGCTTAACTGAGTGAGCCACCCAGGTGCCCCTACACTCTTCCTCTACAGACTGTTCTTGCTCTTCCTCTTAATTGCTTCATTCTCAGACCACATCATCTGAAACAGAACCTGTCCAATCTATTTTCTCTCACAGTATCCTCATTAACTGTACTTTATCTATTGTCTAATTTTCTGGCTTTTGTGCCCTCTTACTGGTCACCCACTCACTAGACTATGAGCTCCATGGGGGCAAGTAATAAGTCTTTCATAGTTATTCCTGCTTCCTGTGTACCTAGCGCAGATCCTGGCACATAACTGCAACTCAATAAACATCTGCTCAATCAATTATCCTCAAGAATTTCTGGGGAGAGAAAAAAAATATTCCTAAAAGACAGGTTGACAAACTGTTCCCACACAGGGCCAAAGAGTAAATATTTTAAGTTTGAGGGCTACATACACAGGCTCTAGCAACTACTCAACTCTGTTGGAGCATTAGACTAGCCATAGAGAATATAAACCAAAGAGTGTGGCTGTGTCCAATGAAACTATATTTATAAAGATCATATTGTGAATTTCATAAAATTTGTGTGTCATGAAATTATTCTTCTGATTTCTTTTCAACCATTTAAAAATCTAATAAGCATTCTTAACATGTGGGCCATAGTTTGCGGAAGCCTGGTCTATCCAAAATTCACACATCTAGTGTCAAGGAAGGAGAGAGTGAGGAAATGTTGGACAAGGTGATTGGTGTAACTTCCACTGAAGAATTTCCACTGTAAAATAATCCCTGTATTCACGTACCTGCTACCCTCCCACTAGCCTACTGGCTCCTCAAGAAAAAGAAACCAGGTCCATGAATCTTGTCACCTAATATTTAATGTTTCTTGATTGAAAGAGAGGCAAGAAGAAGAGAAGAGCAAAAATGCATCCCAACTCTGAAACAAAGACAAAGCTTATTTTCTCTTGATTCTGGTACCACCTGGCCATGTTGAGAAATATATTAATTTCGAAAGATGAGTGGCCATACAATCAACCTCAATTTCAAACTAGAATACTGATTTAAAGACCCTTCAAAAAGTGTACAAAGCTCTAAGAACACTCATTATTATCCTGTAGGTCATCTTGCTCGGAACAAACACTATTTTCCAATACAATGCCAGGCTATATCTCTATTAATTACAAAACTGTGCTCCAACCGTATACCTCTGTCATTAAAACTGTATTTTCTACAGTCATTAAAATGAATTCTAATTTATCAGATAAAGAAATTTATGGTACAAAGATGCCTTTAAATACCTAATAAAATTACGCCAAATGTAAAGCAACATTATATAACTGAGTGCCTTGAAAAAAAATGATAGGGAGGAGTGAAGAGAGTGATGGTCCAGCCATGCTAGGGTGGGGCAGGAACATGTGTCCCCAAGCTCCACAACAGTCACTCTAACGTTGACAGTTGTGCCCAACTGTGGCAGCCTCAGCACACTGTCCCCGGTAGAGAAACGAAGAGGAAGTCCCATCTTTTTTTGTTGTTGTTTTAAGGATGGAAAAGAGGTTAGAGGACAGGAGGGCATTTAGGCACCTAAAAGTGGGGAGTGGAATTCCCTTAAGGAGGGAGTGACAAAATGGAGACTTGGTATGAAAAAGGCAGGTGCAAAGAGTAGCTATCAAGTCTTTTCTGTTTTGATACGATCAATGAAAGCCAGAAAGGAAACAAAGAGATGACGAAAACAAGCTAACCATTTCCAATCTATGAACACGGTCAGAGGAGGAATTTTTGCCCAAACAAAATTACAACATATGTGGGTAATCCACATACTGTTTAGCTTTGGTTAGGGACACTGAGTCAAAGAGGCCTGCTTAGGCTCCTTTACGCCTAATTCAATCCCATCCCAACTCTGACCTCCCAGGAGTCTGTGCAGTATAGAGACTGAGAACGTGGGCTTACACCCCTGGGTGCGAATCCTGACTCTACTGCTTACTATCTCTTCACTTGAATAAAGTACACACCGTTAGTCTGCCTCTCTCTCCTCCTAGGTAAAATAAGGACACAGTCCTGGACGTGGACGCATGTGAAGTGTGTAGCCCAGCGCTGGCAAATGGTAAGCTCATGATAAATGCTACAGTTCTTCTTTTCAAAGAGGGTAGGCAGGATTATTGGTGTTGACTTTGATTTGGGGGAGGGTGATGGGAGCTTGAACAAAGGAATGCGAGGTCACAGGGAGTCTTGTGGGCACATTTCCACTTGATGAGGAATTAAATTTTTTTTTTTAACTTAAGTATTCACTTACCAGATCCACAGTACCTACTTACTATTCCTCTAGGAGAAGAAGGATTAGAATCACTCTTGAAATCAGAGTACCATTTGAACTCAACACAGAACTGATCTGCTAACAAAGTACAGACCAAAATAAGCAATATCTGCCAGGCTTGGCAAAACAGACACCGTACATGAAAAGCAAACCTGGCAGTTTCTGAAAAGACAGTGAAGAATACACTAGAGCAATAAATGGCATGGAATCAAGGCAAGAGATGTGGGCAACGGGTGTTCAACAGGACCTGCCAGAAGGCTCTTCCCCCATATGCATGGCTCACGCCTGGTGTTCAGGCCCCTGCCCAAGTGGCACCCAATCAGAAGCCTCCTGGTATAAAGTAGCATCTGTACCCACTCCCTCTGACACACACACACACACACACACACACACACACACACACACAGTCATTTTCTCTTCCGTTATTATTTCTTTTTCTTCACAGAACTCATTACCACTTGACATAAAATATACTTGTTATATACTGTCAATATTAACAGAGTATTAACTCTATCAGTAATTTCTGTCAATTTTGCTCTCTGGTATATCCCTGGAGCCTAAAATGGAGTCTGCCCCACAGTCTGTTCTAAATAAACACTAAATGAATGATCCAGCCTGGTGAAGAGCTCATGGTGACAAAGCAAAGAAAGTAAAAAGAAACTGAGCAAAAATTCTAAACAGTCAGTAAGAGTACTAAATGACTTGCTTGAAAAAAATTAATATTGCCAGTTAAAGCAATAATGACTTTCAAATTTATGAAAATCCAGCAAGCTATCTAAAAGCATTCTAAATCACAGATGGGACCATGAAAATGGAGGACAGTCAGTCACTCCTGAAATCAACAAAAATGAATGAGGAATATAGGAGGTAGGTTTAAGAGAATATATATTTTAGAAAGTTTATTTCACTTTTTAACTGAAATCAGCCCAAATTTCTCTCTCCCATAAAATGTCCACGGATAAAGAAAGTGACTAGAAGTATGTTAAGTAAAAGTCGATATTTCTGTTCCTTAAAATACTTACTGTGAACATATAGTATTCTATTGCCATTACTGATTTTAGGATAAATGAATAATGAAAACTACAAGGCATAAAGAGTATCTACCTATACTCATTTTTCTATGTGGATAAACTTTAAGAGTAGTAATTTTCTCAAAAGAAAAATGCTTTTCTTCAGATAATGGGAAGATCCAGAAAGTACATTATATAAAATAAGCTATGGGAAATTTTTTAAACTGCAGTGTGGGTGTTTGAGGTGGCGACTTAGCAGGTATTTTACCATATTTTGTACCAAAGAGAAAATGAGAAAGAAAAAACAACTTATAACAGTTGCTTAAATGAAAAAAGACATTCACCCACAATTGAGAAACCAGGTTTAATCCTTGTAATGCCCATAATTTATATTCTAACAACTGCATACTTTAGTCATTAAAATATACTTGGATTCAAGGGATTGAAAATATAAGATCTGCATATATAAAAGATAATTTAAGGGGCCTAACCAATATTAGTTGTTTTTTGCTTTATTTTTTGAGGCAGAAGCAGTAAAGACAATAGGAAGGTGTGGGAGAGATACAAAAATGAGTTTAAATTACATGAGAACGACAGAGGTTCAACAGACAGAGCTTTTGGAAGGGTTATTGTTTGGTGATTTCTTTTTTAGATAAGTATTAGTCATTTAATTTATGCAAATTCTCTAATCTCAGAAAGACTTTGGAGAAACCTAGTCAAAAAAGGTACATTTTTAAGAACGTTAACACAACCTACTGTGAGTTTTTTTGTTTTGTTTTGTTTTTTTGTTTTGTTTTTCCTGAGCAGGCTAACAATATGCTGAGACTGTTAGTTTTATAATTAAAAGGACTTCGGTGATTTTGCTCTCTGGTGGGTACTTTTTTAACAGACTCTTGCATAAACTGCACAAAATAATGAGACATGCCAGAATTAAGTTTGACCTAATAGACTTTTCTTAGAAATGAAATTTACAATATTGATATCAACATTCCACTGCCATCTCCCTGATGCTATGACCCCAACAGAAACAGAAATGTTCTCTGCCTCTGAAGAATACAATCCAAAATAAAAAGCCTCATTAAAAAAAAAAAAAAAAAAAAAGGAAAGAAAAGACCCCTGTAGCCAGGAACATTCTGATCCATGAAATCCATCATTAAAGAGCAGTCTATGTCAAGGAACCACCCTTCCATGTTTTTATTTTACCACATATCTCCTTGCTCAGCTCTTGCCCCAACCCAACCTAACCGTATGACCTGTCTTCATCCATGCTTTCATGCTTTCTCCTCCTGGTCATCCATTCCATTTTAATGGATAATACAGAAGGTAAAAAAATAACTCATTCTGTCCCACTTACTTGTTAAATAAAAACTCTAGAAGACTGACCCCAAAATCACAATGAATAGTGAATCCTTATTCTTCACTGATATCCCAAATCAGACTTCCAATGAAAGGTTAAAATAAAAAACAAACATTCAAGTAAAATACATGTGCTCACTGCATGTTGTTAAGGGGGTACCTGTGCAGTATTTCCCCCAAATTCTACAGTCTCCTCCATCCCTGTACTCCCCACACCCCAGCTACCTCCTTAAAGCTGCTTTCCCTAAAGTCTGCAACCGCTCATCTCTGGAACCTAGTCTCTTCATCTTTATATGTCAGTCCCTAGTCTCAAGGAGCTGCACTCCAATATCACAGTATCTCGGTGTTTAATAAACAAACCGTTTTTGACCCAGAGTAGTTAAAGTTTAACCAGCTCTACTCTTGTTGTTGTTGTTTTAAATTTCCCACCCATTGGCTGGCCTTACAGTCATAAATGAACAAAGATTCTAACAAGCCTTTGCTCAAAAGATGAAGGATAAAACAAAGACCTGAGTTTAAATACACTGAAGTGTCCAGATTTGATATCCATCTCCCCCCCGCTCCCTCCCTCTCTCTCACAAAAAGAGTCTGTCAGATTTGAAGGGATACACATACAGGAGAAATCTCTATTTCATCAAATAAAATTAAGTATTTACAGAGCTCTGAAAACCTAAAAGATTAGGCAGAACTAACTGTAGTTTTTTAATTATTTCTGTATCACAAAACAGTTACACAATTGAGCTAATCATTCTGTTTCTTCTGGCAAAATTCAATATAACATTTCAACATAACAAAATAATGGAAAAATACTGTTTCCTAAATCACTCGCCCCCCAACAAGTTACCTCAAACTGTATGGAATTATCCTCCTAGATGCTGGAGACTGATGATGATGGCAATAGCAGCTAACCTAATTTAATATTCATATAAATTCACATATAATACTTTGTTTCACCTCTATACCCTCAAGAAGTATGTTATGAAAGCCATGTTACAGATGAGGCTCTAGGGGTGAAACAGGGTATATGGTGTTTCCAGGGACAAATAGTCAATAAGTAGTTCTGACACTGCTTGTCTTTGATGTCATTATGCTTACCTTGGGGTCCTTTGAGGAAGAGGTCCCGAGCCTTTGAGGCATACCAGAATCATCCAAGCCCATCTCCCTAACTTGCTGAGGTCAGGGGTTATTGAATACCTCAGGTAATTATGAAATAACTGAGAGACAAGCATTTGGGAATTATTGCTTTACAATAGTGTGGGTATGTGAAAATTAGCAACTGGAACAAATCAGCAAGTTAGCTGTCCTTTCCTCTGTTAGAACAAATCGGGTGAGTTCTACTCAAAATTTCTTTTGTTTAGCACAGCAATTAATTAAAACACTACTGCATGCTTGCTTTGTGCCATGTTATCAATAAAGCTAGTGAAATTTTGTTTGAGTTTCATAAAACGTGAGGAACAATACCCACGTAATTCAATATATTTCAGTCACCTTTGCAATATTTGGGATGGTCACCCCAACACCAATCAGTTCTAGGAACCTACATAAATATTTACTTACTTACTTAGAACCTATTCAAGCAGATAATAATAACGACTAAGTAAACACTGCCATCACTCCCTTCCCCAACTACATAAAACCAACCCTGAAACCCCCAGGTTTCTGTTTTCTTGTCTGAAAAAGTATACTTCTGTACTAGATGAATGCTAAAGTTCCATGGAGCAGTAAACTTCTATGTCTATAAAATATTCCACTTCATTAATTCAGAATCCAGGTGGTTGTATTAATAATGGCTTTAATTGTCAGTCAGCATAGGCTTCAAATACTGGCAATCTTGTTTTGTTGCCTGGCAAGGCTTGAAATTCAGAATTTCATCATAAATCACTGTTTCCATTTGGTTACTCCTAAAGTAATAATCATTCAAAAACACTCTTTTGCGTAATTACTCTTAACTAGAGTGTAACTGATATTTCCGTAAATGTTTACTAGTGCCTCTATTTAGTTAAAACACTCTTTTGTCTTTCTGGCATTATTCTTTTGGGCACCGAGTTCAGGGTCAAATCCAAATGATACATAATATAATTTTTTAATGTACCCAACAGAGAAATGGCAATCTCTGCTTTAACTGCATACTACTGAATTTTAACAAACAGTTCTAGGAATGTCTGCCAAATTTCTATAATTTAGAGCAACTATATCGTGAAAGAATAGACAGTCCACAATTTATTACATATTATTTTTCTTGAACTACAGAAATACTCATTGTAGTTCTAGTTACATTTTTATTTGAATGGTAGTGAGATCAGCAGAAAAACAGATCTCAACATGTGGACTGCCTACCCCAGGAGATAACCTGAGGATCTCAACTCTCCACCTTAAACTACCCTACTCCTGCCTATATTTGTGCTAAGTCACATCACATAACAGTCCATCTGGGGAAGGCAGAATGACACTGGAATTAAGTTCTAGAAATACTGATATTAACAAGAGGTAACAGGCGAGGAGGAGCGAGGAGAGACGAGAGGTGAACTGTGCTTGATTCAGTCACTCTCTGTATCTTAGGTGCCTACCACACACGATACCTGGGCATACAGTAGGTGCTCAACATCCCCTAAAAGGGGGATGTCTAACACAGGGCAGAGGAATGTACAGAGAGACAGCAAGTCTGCAGGTTTCCTGGTGTGTGACGCTGAGGCAGCAGATGGAGACCATCACAAGAGGTTAAATGAAGAAATGGCTTCCAGGTAGTTGATGGAGTGGTAGGCTTCTGAGATTTATAAATTACTCAGGTTAATTCTGAGGCAGGGTCAAGGGAAGCCACTGAGTTCAAAGTTCAAATAGCTCTAGGGTAGGAGTACGATCTGTTGCCTTAAATTAGAGGAAGGAAATTGACAGTAAACTCCTATTTGTGTGACCATAATCTAAATTTACAGGAAGTTTATGCCCCAAGATTCCATATGTATACAATCTAACCAGCAGGTGAATAAGAAAGCTGGGCTACTGCAGATACAGTGGTTCAAGGGCCACCTCACCAGAGGTGTACTAGAAAGAAATGATTCTGCAAAGTGAGCCATGGCAAAGGAAGACGGTGGGGGCAAAAGTATGAGCTGGAAGGGGATCATCACTAGGGGACACCACATGCCATTCTCCCCTTGCTGCCATCACATGAAGTCCCAACGTTACCTTGGCTGATCTAGCCTGGCATGGAACTTTGATTTCTGGACATTTCTCCCCATAGTATTTCTCAGACCACTTTCTTTCTCTCCGTTCCCCCTGGAGGAGTAAGGCCCGATCCATAGACCCTTATGTCTCCTATAACGTAGCCTGTGTACTTCACCACATAACTGTATCCATCATCTGACCCATGCCCTGTAATGAAACTGGTGTAATTTCTCTTTACTGTGGAACACAATCCACGATTAAGTAAGCCTACTGGTGCTGAGTTTATGAAAGAAGCCAAGTACAGAACATGCCAAGGGAAAACTCAGCTGAGAATCTGCTCCTAAACTCTAGAGGCTCTAAAAGTGTCATGCTCACTTCCACCAAAAATCTTCTTAAAGTGGGGGGCAGTAAGTGGAACTGCATGCTGAATGTAAGGCCAGAAAGCAATGGTCACACAGAAGGAAAGGCTATTAGTGAGGAGGAAGACAGAGGCCTGGCTGCACCAGCTGGGAAACTCAGGGCAAGTTACTTGAGGTCTCTGAGCCTCAATAACAAAATCAACAACAACAGGTTGGGTGGTGAAGAGACCTCCCCCAAAGGTCTGTCCTGGGGTTAAAAGGATGATGTTAAGTCATTTCATACACTGCCTGCCCAATAATCATCCCTCAGTAGATGGTGGCCATTTCAATGATGCTGCTGAGGACAGTGACACAGATACTTTATTTCTTGGCCAACAGCCTTGAATAGCAAGGGTGTCCACAATGCAAAGTCCCAAAGAGCATTTTCACCCAAAGCCAAGTCTGGGGACAATACATGAAGTTGAGCATCCTATTTAGGATAGGGCTTGTCAACAAAATTTTTACCTCCCCAAAGTCATGCAAAAGTAATGGCTAAGAGCACTGTTTAGGAAATATGATTTAATTTATTTTTTTTCTTTAAAGATTTTATTTATTTATTTGACAGAAAGAGACACAGCGAGAGAGGGAACACAAGCAGGGGGAGCGGGAGAGGGAGAAGCAGGCTTCCCGCAGAGCAGGGACTCCAGTGCGGGGCTCGATCCCAGGACCCTGGGATCATGACCTGAGCTGAAGGCAGACGCTTAACGACTGAGCCACCCAGGTGCCCTCAATATGATTTAATTTAATTTACTTTAAAAGTTTGCTGAAAAAGTGGTATCTATACTGATGTTCAATTTTATGTAAGATGTGCAGTTGCATTAATACCAGTAGCTAGCGAGGACCCGCACCCAAATCTCAGAGAAAACCTGCAGAATAAGGTGTAACCTGAGGTAAGGTGTACACTATGTGACCTGGAAGATGAATATCTAAATCACGTGGACCATTGTTGAGATTAAAGCCTTTTACCTCCTGAAAATGTGTCCATTCATTTATTCGATAAAGATTTACAAAGCACCCACTATGTGTTAGGCACTATTCCAGGGGCTGGGGATACAACACTGAACAGACAAGGTTCCTGCCCTTATGGATCTAAATGAGAACTACTAATAGTGAGGGCTCAGTACTGTGGCCACATTATTCTCCCTGGAGCTCTTGTTTTTAACGGTCTCTGAAAGAGAATGAAATTACAGAGCACAGATTACTGACCTTCATTCAGCTTAACTCACTGGATACAAAGACTGCATTTTCTGACCTAGGCAAGCAAACCCTACAGCTTCCTCATCAAATAATAGCCAGTCCTATAAACTCTTCCTGAAGGGTCAAAACTCCAGGCTCTGAAGGAAAGGAAGGTGTTAATACATCTTTTCCTTATTCCTCTAGCTCTAGATCTTGGTAAACACTTGGGGGAAGATTTTTAAAGGTCTGCAATGATAATTAAATATTTATCTAATTTGCTTACCATCCTACTTCATTTTATGAAAGAGAAGAAATTTCCTATTTGGACCCTCAATCTTTGGTGGCATTAGCCTCCATGCCTGATTCTTCACCCAAGGACATTAAGTCCTAGGTTGAAGGGCATGAGTCTGGGTCCTTAGATGGAAGGGCCCCAGTGAAACCTCACTACCCATGGCTCCCAACTCTGCAGAGCTTGGAATAATGCAAGCCTGAATAAGGACTGTGAATATAAATATAACACAGAAAATTACAGGCATAGTTTTCTAGAGATTCTTAGACAGACTAAAGATTATAAAGAGGATTAAAAGTGTGAACAACTCCCACTCCAGAGGACCTCAAGAATCCTCAGGCCTCTTTCTCATCTGTCTCCTCTTTTGCAACACAGTCCAAAGGCAGGCCATTCTAGGATGGTTGCAGGTCCTCAGAAGCCTTCAAATTAGGAACTCTACTAATGAAATACTATGGCTTCTTGACCTCAACGTCCTAGGAAGGACTCGAAGCTATAGGAACTGGCATTGTGCAGGGCACAGCAAACCTCAGATGTGTGCTGGGATAAGTTGGTGTTTCTTGAAAAAAAGATTCCGTGGCTTGAGTGTAATGCTGAAACATGGCATGCAGTATCATCATCTTGGAAGCTCTGAATGTATATAAACTCTGACAAGGCCCTACAGTAAAGAAATCTGTTCAGCTTAGTTAAACTTAACATTCCTCAAAATTATTTGGCCATGGAGCCCATCTCACTTCCTGACAAATACATTAATTTTTACAAGTTAGCTAGTGCCTACTATGTGCCAAGCACTATCGTAGTGATCAAAGGGGAAATATTTCTGGGCTTCATGGAGCTTATATATTTAATATTTATTTTCAAAGACCGCTATTTAAGGCAACCAGTTTGTTGGGTCTTTATCTGAGCATTTAACCTGATGAATTACTCTAACCCAGTGAATTCCCTTTTAAATCCCACGATCTCCAGCTCTCTGAGACAAAAGTAGCAGCTACTCCTCACAAAACATTTCTGCTCTGGAAAATAATCGTCTGGCATAGCCTCCATGGATCCACTCTGGCAATTAAAAGCTCTGTACCAGATGCCAAAGGGTGTTTGTGCTATTTGTATTTGTCACTATACCTAAACACACTTGCCTGGCTCACTGGAGGGGTTTAACAAATATGTTCTAGAATAAACAGTAAATGACAAGGACTCCCTCTAGCCCCTGAAAATTCCAATAAGAATGACCAAGATCAAAATCCTATCTTAGTGTGTGTGGCCAAATTGGATTTGGGTTCCCTTTATTGAATGCTGCCCTCACTGTGCCAACTTGCTTCACATGCCAAGTTCAGATGTGGGCACTTCTTCTTTGACGATGTTATGAGCTACAATTATTTGCAAATGTTTTAATGACCAAATATATCTTTCTAACTGAAGCTAATGTGCTGAAATGTAATCCCTTATAGAGGCACAGCTGGCTGATGGTCTGAACATAAAACTGGGATTCAAGAGCGTTTTCTAACACCAGCCCTGCAATTTTCTTTAAAAAAATTAATATTCGTGTATTTTAATTTCTCAGTCAGTAAAACAGGGAAATAAACATTGGCTGGTCTGCCTAAATGGAGTACATTTGAAATTTATAAATAAACAAGATATCAAGAAGCAAAACAATCACTAATTATGAAATTGGATGCAAAGAAGATTCAGAGATCAAGCCCATTTTCAATCACATTCGCCCGGAAATACAGAATGACTTCCTCGCTGCAATATTCCTACCAATAGCAAGAAAAGATCCCAAAGAAAGGAAAGGGAGTATTAACTGTTTTACAAATAAAACAGCCTTGCTGAGCCTCCCCACACAAAATAAACAGAATCTTTAAAAGTGAAATCAATTTTCCCTGGATTTCATAATGCTTTATTTCTCACCTTGTCTTTTACACATTCAAGTGGCATACCGTTTTAAGAAACTGTCATGGTAAACAGAATTTAATTATTTTATGGTACGGTCTTTCACGAGGTAAAGGAAATGTGAAGAGTTGAGAAAGTATGCAACCCATATTGTTGGCGTCTTAGCACTTATGATCATTACAAGCACTCACAAAAAGGCAATACTGGGCTTTAAAGCTGAACTCTGTATTATCTCTTTCTCAGAGCCCTGGGGCTATCACTGCAAAGCACAGTGGTCCATTCTAAGCTCTGAATAGAGAAAAGGAAGAGATCATTAAATTATAATTTCCATGCACAATTGGTACAAGTATTTCCTACCAACAGGATTAATATGAAAGCAAGATCCCAGAATAAAGCTGCTCAGCAGAGAGGATGACAGTTTAGTGTCTTGTAAATTTGATTTCACTGAAAGCCCTGACACATCATAATGGTGAAATCCTATTTACTGTAGCAAGCAGGATGGATAATGCTATTTAATACCTGGTGTACTGTGTGCCATCAGCTCATAGCTTTGTACTCCATGTTCTCATCTTACCTTCAGGTTAATACTTCTTGACAGCCTACATGGTAAATAGAGCCCCAAATTAAGTGCTGATCCCATGACTTGCAAATCTTTCCTCTAAAGTTAGGCGCAGAAAAACTGGCTCCAGTTAAAGGGATAATTTTCACGGGATGCACTTTTAACAGGCTCACCCCAGAAAAGAATGTTTAAGTCGCATATCCGTAAAGCCAGATTTAAAAAGCATTTCAAGGTTACCCAAACCACATTTCCCATTAGGAAATTCAGAGAGGTTAACAGAAAAGCCAATGCGTTTGAAGGACTTGTTGAATAATGAATTAAGGATAAGAACCCCATATCCACTACACTGTGTGGATCACTCTCTTCCCCCTCAGGAGAACAAAACAGAAGGGGGAGGGGGTGAAGTCCATTCCTGCTTGCTGCTTGTGGAATATCTGCAACAAGAAGCTTCCTTTAGGGAGGTAGTGAAGAGTGTAAAAGGGTTCAGATCTTTGAATCTACATTATAAATAAATATGTCCATTATATTAGGGAAAGATATGACACTGGCCCTTATTAATTTTTCTACCTAACAATGAAGATCTAAGCACATTTATGTGAACTATCATTACCTGTTAATGAGGAAAAAAAGAGCAACTCAAGGTACATGCTGAAAAACCACTCCTACAACCCCTGTCGTGTGTAATGGCATTACAATTAAATATGTCTCTGGCTTCCATCACCTTCAGTGTCCAACTCCTGGATCAGAGAACTTTGTTTCTGCAACTCTGGGTAACTTCAGACCATATTTCAAGATGAATGAGGAAACCAGTACAAAAATTCAGAGTGTCAAAGGATTAATACATATCTCTAGGTTGACAAGTACAAACTAGCCATCTACCACAAAGTTATGCTTTTAACTATTATGTTAAATTTGCTATGTCACACTGTACAGCCAAAGCACACACAATCATTTGGTGTATATGAGCTACCCATATGACCTAGAATCACTGACGACTTGTTTAGAAAGCACTTGAGGGGGGAAAGTATCAAAGGGTTTTTTTTAATTCCATAAATAGACTTTATTAAATTATCTTCCTACCCCAGAAAAGACTGCTTATGTTTTAGTATCTTAGATGTCAGTGATCTGTGATTCTATCCTGTATTAATCCCATCAAAAGGCTGACCAAGCTTCACTCAATGAAGTATTTTTATAATGACAGACTTCATCTGGTAGTAAAAATACATAATTTCTTCCCATAAGCAGCACACTGGGCTGACAATAATCCGTTCTGTTGTCGTTTCTTTTTACTATCATTGTTGGCATTATTTTCCCCCAAGCTTTGCACAGAGGAATAGAGAAACCAAGGTACTAATTGACAAGTCAAGCAATCAAAAAAGCCCATTAATCGTACAGATGAGCCCAACACTTTATAATGCAATGGAAGATATGCCACCCACTATAAGTAAAAGGCTTTTAAAAATTGCTTATTTGGTGTAAGTAAGCACGACCTTAGAATTTAATTAGTAACTCTCTCCACAGGTGATGAACTAGTAAAGTACTTTTCTTCTTAATGACAATTTATTTTTCACCATTCTCTTTGCACTGCTTTCTTTTGCTCAGCGTGTACAATTCCCTCTCCTTAATTGTATGGGATTGACTGCAGTGTGTATGCAAATAGCTACTGAAATCCAGAGGGAGCCTATAAACTGAAAGCAATACAGATCCCACTACCCTGTTGATCTGAACGTTGTGACTCTACCTAAGCCCTCTGATCTCCCTCAGCTCCTCAAGTCACCAAGGCTTTTATAGCTGTCTTCACACTGTGCCAAACCCCACCATTCTTATGAATGCCAAGAGCAAAGTGGATTCAGTAGAGCAAATCAATTCAAGTTCATAATTGGGAAGTTAGACACGAAGACACACTAATCATCAAAGAACTCACATCTCCAAGATGTCTTGGGGAGAAGGGGGTCCTTCATCCTGGAAGATCCCTGGGAGAATCTGGACTCTGCCCTCTCAAACTATGGCCTGGTCTTGCTTCTCACTTCCCTCCCATAGGGCTAATAGCCTACTGGAAAATACACATGCCCTGAAAAACATGAAGGCAATCCAGACTCTAATGAAATGACCATCAAAGCAGCTTATCAAAAGTAACAGAAAGTTTGTTTCTATCTAGAGGTGGAATGATAGGACTATCTGATAGCAACACTATGAACATATGAATGAATGGCTCAAAAACATTTGTAAACTGCTTCAGTAACTATGGCTTTCTTACTTCAAAGTAGAAGAAGCACAACTAGATGTTAAAATAACTCTTAGAGGTCTCATGCTGTAGCTGCTAGATAATAAGACTTTATTTATTCCCTTTTTGGCCAAATGTCCCCAGGAAGTACCATCCTGGGGAAAAGATCTCATTCTGAATGCTTAACAATCTTGTAGATTATGAGGTAGCATTAATCCCATTTTAACACTGGGACCTAAAAAGTTGTATTAGAAGCCAAAAAGAGATAACTTACCACCCAAAGAGCTAACACACAACCAGCAGGATCTAACAAATACTAAAGCTAGCTCAGGTGTTGGATCTGCCTCAGATCCAGATGTTTTCGTTGGATATTCTCGGGCAAGTTACTTGAAGCCTTAGGGCCTTCATCTAAACAACAGGACTGACAACCTCATAGGGTTGTCTGTGTGAATAAAATGATATAACCCATGGCAAGTGTCTAGCACATGTAAATGCGCAATAAATGTTACTGTGAGTTACTATCACAATGATGATGATGCTACAAATAATATCAAGATAGTCAAAACTTGATTCTCATAGGATAGATATATATTATTAATTTAAATGATGAGTGAAGAAGATACCAGGTACTTTGTTGATAGTTAAAAACTATACATTAATTGCTTAAGATGTAATTTTACGGTATAAGCTTAGTAAATCTAGGATTTATTCACTGAACTCCTATGTGAGTTGTGGAAAATACAGAGACGAGAAAATGACATTTAATCTCAGGGAATTTATGTGATAAACACAGATAACAAATCACAATTACCATTAAGTGTGGCACCATAAAGAGAGGTATAAAAACACTATGGAACATTCCCTTAGAGATTTGTGGAAAGCTTCCTAAAAACACTTAAGAACCTTCTCTTTGAAAGCTGCCCTGGGCTTCCTCTTATCAAATCACCAATCAGGAATTAACATCCTCCAAGTCTCTTAAATCAACAACCAAGAGTTAAAACTCAAGTCTCTTTCAGTTAGGCCACACACCTAACTGTGACCTCACCAATGTTATTAAAATACAGAAGTTCACTTCACATCTAGGTCAATGTCATTTGATAAAGTCGGCAACCTTTACAATGAAATAGGGACTTGAAAAACTTTTCAAATGGCTTTGACTTTCTTTCTCAGTAAAGAGTTACTGCTTTTGGAATACTGGTTCTAAGAAGGGTGAACTGGTGTCCAGTTAAATTGTATTTATTCCTCCTCATGAGGCAGTGATAGGAGAAAGTTATCTCAGACTCGTGGTGAACTAACCAATAGGAGGAGAAAGATCCATTCACACATAGGAATTATCTAATTGATAGAATTTATAAATAGATCAAAGAGGCAAGCCACACTGTAATAGAACTGAATGTGCTCCACGTGCTCAGGGGATTTGGGTTAAAAATGTCTCAAAGAAATTTGTATCAAGTCAATGACAATGAACAATTCAAGTAATAAGACTACGAGTCATCTTAAAAGTGACTGTGTACATAATGATGGTGTTAATCTAGTTGATGGGGATCACTTCTGGAATGATTCTGTTAAAGACTGGTCAGTGTTCCCTCTCCAGTAATGATACACCATCTAGTATCTAGTTTATGGTTTAATCATTTCATTTGGTTTAAATAAAGACATGTACTTAAACCACTTTTAAACCACAGGCAACCTGGATTTCGCAGAGTAAGTTAGGTGATTCTACAAGTTATCATAATATTATAATTATTTTTCTTACATTATGCACTATTGGATTTAGCACTTTTAGATCTTCTAACACGAACTATGTAGAATTTCTAATAGAAATGGTGAGACATTGCACTTTTCACTGTCAGCACAATACAAGAGGAACTCTTTTTAAAATCTTCTACATTAAAGCCTACAAAATGCTTCATCACTGAAGACCTACATCTCTCAAATATTCCTGGAAGAAATCCAATTGAACGAAATTAATGTAGCTACTTCAGGAATGGCAGTAATAAACAAAGATGGTTTTACAGAAATGGAGAGAAGACAGCAGGAAGTTGAACAATATTCAAGTAATTTCATGATTTTTAGTGTTTTGTACACAATGAAAAGTAAGCAGATACTCTTTAATGGCAATGGCTTTTGTTAATCATTTTCCAGTTTTCAAAGAGCTTTTATATACATCATCTTATCTGGTCCCCCCAATAACTCACAAACGTGAGCAAGGAACAGAGTATTATCCCCACTTCATAGATAAAGAAGCAGAGACCAGAAGAGATTAGATGACTTGTCAGATAACTACATGACAGCACCATGCCTTCTGACTCCTAGTCCAGCCTGGAGTTATTAGGTATTAACTAATAATAGTGTGATTATTCCACCTTAGAATTTTTCTAAGCTCACAGGTACTCCTCAGTTTTCAGTTAAAATTCCTAAAACACTACTTTCCAGCCTTATCTTCAAAAAGGAAAAAATATTTCACCTATATAAAAAGATGCTGACGGCAATGACTTGACATCATCACACCATCTCCATCTCATCTACCACCATGTGTTCTAACTTCACGCCAAAAACAACAGTTAGCTGCTGAGCAGACTGGTTTCATCAGCCAAGATCGAATCTTCTCAGTATATCACACTAATCACTGAATGACCTCCATCAAATTGGTGGATTTATGAGAAATGGGTGAATATTTTTCATTGCCTTTTCTTGTACCTGACAGCAATCAATGACAAATCCAAAAGGTACCTAGCACAGTAATACTTGATGGCAAAGAAAACTGTCACTGGGTGGGAAAAAAGTGGGTACTGGGTAAATCACCTCAAAAACTATCAGTCATTCATTTTATTCAGCTAACATTTACTATCAGGTACGGTGCTCTGGAAGGGCTGAGGTAAACTAACAGCTGACTGAGTGGTTACTCTGTGCCGGACACTACCATAGGTGCTTTATGAGAATGAGCTCACTTAACAAATCCGTAAGGTAAGTACTATTATATCCTCATGTTACAGCTGAAGAAACTGAAATTTGAAGTAACATGCTACAAAAACTCAGCAGATAAATGTCCGTTCAGTGCATTCAATCCAAGTCAGAGGCTGTGTTCTAAACCAGGGTTCTACAGACTAGAACTCATGAGTCAAATCCAGCCTGCTCTCTGTTTTTATATAGCCTTAAGAGTGGTTTTGGGTTTTTGAGTGGTTTGGGGTGGGGGGGGGTCCAAAGAAGAGTATTTCATGACATACAGAAATTACGTGAAACCCAAGCTTCAGTGTCCGTAATTGGAACGCAGTCACACTTGCTGACTGACATACTGGCTATGGCTGGTGTCACGTTACAATGGCAGAGCCGAGCAGCTGAGCTGAGAGCTGAGTAGTCGAGACAGAAACCATACACAGCCAGTGAAGTCTAAAGTATTTCCTATCTGGCCCTTTACAGAAAAATTTGCTCACTCTTGCCATAAGCCATTCCACTCGATGCTTTTTTTATCATCTCTACTTGGATGTCTTAACAAATATCCCAAACTTACAAATTCCTGATTTTTCTGCACTACCCACAAAAAGATCCATATCTGCATAGTCTTCCTCTATAGAAAAGCCATCCTTCTAGGTATAAAAGCCATAGATCTAGAGTATCCTTGAGTTCTTTCCTTCACTCATGTTCAAAACCATCAACAAGCCTGATCAGCTCTGCCTTTGAAACATTCAACCCTGTGCTTCATTCCCTCCATGGCTAGCAGCCGGACCCAAGCCATCACTATCCCTTTTCTGAATTACCGCCATTACCTCTTCTTAGGTCTGTCTTGCTTCAGTTCTTGCCCAAGACAAAAGCCAACATGCTCTTCCACTCACAAACCCTCCAGCCTTTCCAACATGCCACACACAGCCCTGTTTCAGGGCCCTGGTGCTGGTTGACTTCCCATTACTGCAGACCTCTTACCAAAAGCCACCTATTAGGCCCGCCCTCTCTACCAGACCCCACACCCTATGACTCCAAGGCCCTGGGACTCCTTTTTCTCTGCTTCATTGTTCATCCATAGAATTGCAAACTGCCGCCCACTATATACACTTCAGTTCCCTGAGGACAAAAGTTTAGTTCATTTTCTTCATTAGCATATCTCTGGCACTAGCCTGGGGCCTGACATGTATTAGGTGATTAAGCAGACATCTGTTTGATGAATGAAGAAATGATCCCTGCATGCAAGAAGCATGCACACTAGTGAAGTACAGACACGGGTGAGCATATTTAATGTGTAAATAACTGTACTGAATGGGACTTAATACTGTATTTCTTATTGTATCTACTTTCTTATTAAACATCTTACTCTAAACAAACCAAACTTTAGAGGTTTCCATCAAAGGGAAGAAAGATCTAGCTTTGTATGGCCCATGTGCGAAATTATTCTAGACAAATCTACTTCACTGAACGGGGGCACTGATGAGGTGGCTCAAATTCTCATTCTGAAACCCACAGTCCCCTTCTGTTTTAGCTTTAATTTCTGCCTTTGCATCTCTGTCAAACTCTAAGGCCTGCCCAGAGGTACTGCCTCAACTCCTCTGAACTCTCCTTCCTAAATCCTACTGTTCAACTCCTGCCCATTCCTTAGCCACAAATGCAGTGAAATTGAGATTACACAAAGACAATATATCCCTTAAAACACTTCCATTTCTATGAACCCACTCAAGTTTCGTCAATGTTAGGGAGAGTCAAGAGTAGCACTCTACTGTTTGACCTGGAGTCAGTGCAGTTTCTAAACATTTAGGGAAAAAATACCCGGCGGGCGGCAGGGAGCTGCAGAGTGATAAATGCCCCATTGAACCAATAACTCAACCAAACCCCTAAACAACCAAAGAAGAAATAACATTCCCTGTGAGAATGATCTACCTGCTTGGCTTCCTCACTTCCTTTTAACTAGGAAAAGCAGCTACAGTTCTAATTATTAGTGCTTAAATAAATATATGGGAAAGTTGCAGATGTGGTTCTAGAAGAGAATCAACGACAAGAAATAGTCATACCCTCTCCTCCAGTCTAGCCAGCTGCTCTTTGTAGAACGCATCCTGCTTCTTTATCACTCGATCTTTCTCTTCCAGCTGCTTAGCCTAAAAAAAGAAATGAAGAATACACTATATCAAGAAAAAGCAGCAACAGTGAAGCAAAAGTCAAGTATAAATTACATTAGAAATAAGTACATAGAGCTAAAGATTTTTGCAATCTATTAGGTCTCTGCCATAGAACAATATTAATAAGATGATGATTGCTGTATTTAAATGTAAAGGAGTCTACACTGTTGTGTTTTTTTTTTTTACTGTGACAGCTGTGTCCTACTTTGTCAAAAAGTTTTACAGCACAGTTTTATTTAACTCCTATGGAAGAGTAATTTCAACGATTAATATTTTGTACAATAAAACTTAGATTTTATTTATGTACAATAAAACCACATGGTTATTAACCTTTTTTCTGAACAACAAAAATACCTATATGACATTTTCTACATAAATCTTATGTTTGAGAATCCTTAAATTACCATTGAAACCTGCACCTAAGTACATGTATTGGTCTATTTTCTTTTTTATGAAGCAGTTGTCTTTGGAGCACGGGGCAAAAACCACTGTAAATGTTTATTTGAATAATTAAAAATTAATAGTAAGAAATAAAAATAGTTAAAGTAATTATAAAACTCAGTCATCGCATTTCTAATTTATAAGATTTTTTCAAAATTAAAAAAAGGTAATAAAAATTTTTTGATACTTGAAAAATAATGATAAAGATAGTTACTTATGGATGTTTTTCAAGGTTAATAAAAAAATGCATTTTTTCAAACTGTTGTTTGTATCTTGATCATTACATTTAAGTGATCTTTATCTCTGAGAACAGATCTCCCTGTCTCACACCCTAAGTTAGAAAAGTTTTTAATATATTTTTGTTCAGTAAATGCTGAATACACACTTGATGAGGTATTTTAAGATATTCAGCAAGTATGCATTTTGGCATTCCCACCCTCATGCTGCATACCACATTTTTTTGCAGGGTGATCAAGGGTCACTTGGCTCAACCTTGTGTGAGGGTGATCTGCTTAGGTTAAGTGTACCCATTTTACACATATATAGGTCATTGCTTTGCTACTTACTTTGTCTTCAATGTCCTGCAGCATGTTAAAAACAAACAACAACAATTATTTAACAATAGAAGTAGTATTTTTTCCTAATGTCACAAAGAAATCTGATAGATAATATCTAAGATGCAAACCAAAGAAGGCAATGGGGAAAAAAATCAGAGAACTTGCTTAACTTAGGACACAGTTAAATGTCAGTGTGCTGCTACAGTTTGAATAGAAGATTTCAGTGAAAAGTTCATGCTGCTTGAAAGCATATGAATAAATTTAAAAAGATACAATAAGATTACATTAAAATATATTCATATGCAAGTACATAATAATTGATGGCTCCTTGGTACAACATAGTAAAAACTTGACTAGCCTGTCAGGAATATAAAAGAAAAAGTAAACAGAGAAAGAATTTTTAACAAAGCTAAGTGTGAAGAAAGTATGCATGACAATATGATCTACAGAGAAAAGATATTTCTAAATTCAACACATACACACCCAAAATAGAAATAAAGGAAATGTAAAACAACGGTTTTATGAGACCCTCTGTTAAAAAAAAAAATCATTAAACCAAACAAATAAGCAAATGACAAAAAGAGGAAAAGAACACACAACATATAACTATGAAGAGTTAAAGTTACTAAAATACAGAACACTAAAAAAAAAAAAAAAAAAAGCCAAAAGAAAAATACACAAATGACATACACTGGTAATTCACACACAAAAATACAAATAATAAACACATGAGGAAAAAACCCAACCTTAAGAGAAATCAAAGAATGATAATTAAAATAATGAAATACCATTATTCATCTACTGAACTGACAACAATATAAAATAGTAATAATAATGTCACAGATACAGGAAAATAGGCTCTTCTATACATGACTGGTCAGAATGTAATTTGATATAGCCACTTTTTAAATCAATTTGCCACAATGTAATGTTTTTAAAATGTACATATTCACTGAGATCTAAACTCTGTTTTTAGGACTTTTTAAACTGTCGATCTTTTTTTTTTTTAATGTTTTATTTATTTATTCATGAGAGTCAGAGAGACAGAGAGAGAGAGAGAGAGACATGCAGAGGCAGAGGAAGAAGCAGGCTCCCCGCCCAGCAGGGAGCCCAATGCTGGAATTGATCCCAGAACCCTGGGATCATGACCTGACTTTTCTTAAGTAATTATGACAATACACAAAGATGTTCAAGATAAGGTTGTTTAGAATTGCAAAGATGCAAAAATAAAAACCAATTTAATGGCTAAATAAAAATACCTTCAAAATATACTAAGTAAAAACGGAACAGATTATAAACAAAAAGGACAGTATAATCTCTTTTCTTTGTAGGGAAAGAAAAAGACCAGAAGGATACTCAACAAAATGTCAACAAAAGTTACAGCAGAATGGTAGGTTTATGGGTGATTTCTAGTTATTCTTGCTTCTTTATATTTTCCAAATTAAAAAAAAATCACATACTTTGTAGTCAAAGGACACAGGAGGGAATTTTCTGAGGTGAGAGAACTAGTCTGCTTGTTGATAATGGTGGTGGTTACACAATTGTATGCATTTGTCAAAACTCATAAAACTACATATCACAAAGAATGGATTTAACTATATAAATATCTTAAAGTGTATACAAATTAAATACACTAAAATAACTACATATAAATATATGGATGGACGTGTGCATATATCTTTGCTATTGTTAATCTGCTTATCACTTGGCCAATTTTATTCTAGGCATTTAATCCTAGGAAATATTAAGAAAAGCACACAAGGATTTAGATCTAAGAAAATAAAACCAATGTTACTTAAAGCAAGTGGGAACAATAGAAGGTTGTATAAATAAGATTTGGTCCAACAGGATATTGATTATAAAGATTTTAGTCCAGATACAATGACCAAATATTCAGAGCCCTTAAAAAAATAATGGCTTGGAAAAAAGTATCTATTATGCCAAGATATTAACAGTGGACAGGATATGCATAGTGGGATATTTTTTCTTATTTGGACTGTTCTATACTTTCTAAATTTTCTAGAATGAGCAATTACTACTTCTGTAATCAGAAAAAATATTTCTTAAACATTAATATCATATACATGTATCCCTGACTATGAGATGGAAACAAAATATGAGATGGAAGCTCAGAGTGAGGTATTTAGTAATTATATTAACAACCAAATTGTTTTAACAACTTGAACAATTATTTATAGCCTGGAAATTATCTTAACCTACAAAATCCTTAATGTACCAGCACTTGATTCTCTCTCCCATTCAATGTATGACATTACCCACCATGGTTCTTAAAACACTTGCACTAAATGTTTCTTTTGTTCACATATAGTGCACAGTGAGACATTTTTTTTAAATGCAAAGAAAAAGTGATAGGTATTCTATTATGGTCATTTAGAAAACACTCTTGAATTCAATACAACAAATATACTGCTTAAGCCTACTGAGGACTACATGCACCCAAAAATTTGATTTTGAGAAGCAACGTAAATAAAGGATATATAGTAATATTCTCATTCACTTTTCTAAGATGTAATCTTTGAAAAAATTTAAAGCAACATGTGAAAAGGTCAGATATACACACTAAAAAGGAACTACCTCCAAAGACCCGAAACCACCAAGCTACAGTCTAACATCACAAATCTTTCCCTAGACAGCCAACAGAATCAATAGTTTGAGATCCACTGGGGAGAATAACAAAGCAAGAAACACAGCCACAGCACTTGAACGGCACATTGCTTTGAAACAGTTAATGTGATGCTGGGAGGGAAAGTCACACAATATGAATCCTGAAACTTAAATAAGCCTGGAATACATTGACTAAGCTAATAGCTGCCAAGGATGGAGAGTCACACTCAACTTATGAAAAAGCAGTAAACCAAGTGCAAGGAAATAAAACTTCTACGTATAACTCTCTAACACAGAGAGAATCATTTTAAATGAACAAAAACAAAGAGGATTACATTACTTATTGTTATAGAACCATTTCTTAGGGGAAAAAAAGAATATAAAAAATTTCCCCTCATTTCTTGTTTACTATTACTCTCACTGCAAGAAATGTGCACTGATTAGTTTTCAGATCCTGTTAGATTTGGGGTAACATGATTGGGCTTGAAAACATGACAGAACTTAAGTGGATCATTATGGAAAACTAGAGCACCCATATGCAAGAGACACCAAGAAAATAAGGAAATCAAGTTTTCTTTAAGAAACCCAACACATACATATTTCAATGTTTTTACTCCGTGTTGGTAGCTAGATTCAAAATGAAGTATCCATATGTTAACTTCTTTAAGACTTGCTTCTTTTCAGAAAGGATCTGAAGGTGCTTATGACAAAGAATAGAATAAGGTCAACAGAAGTAAAAACTGGGATTATGGATATGACATACTGTGCTGGTGGGAACTTTACCTTCCCACGTATATTCCTAGGTAACTCTTCATAGCGAAAGGTTTTTGGCATAGTAGCTCAGCCTTCTTAGGCCTGGTTGCTCCTGAGGACTGCGGTGTGGCACAGGGTACATGGCCTGGGGAACCTGGTGACATCACAATCACCTACCTCAGAGGTTGTATTGTTACCTTGGACATCAAGTACAAGGCATGTTAAAGAAAGATTCTGGGCTATGGGAAAGCTTGTACACTTGATTTTTATTTTTTATTTTTAAAAGGTTTTTATCTATTTATTTGAGAGAGAGAATGAGAGAGAGAGAGAGAGAGAGAGAGAGAGAGCACATGGGAAGGGGGAGGGTCAGAGGGAGAAGCAGACTCCCTGCTCAGCAGGGAGCCTGATGCAGGACTCATCCTGGGACTCCAGGATCATGACCTGAGCCGAAGGCAGTCGCTTAACCAACTGAGCCACCCAGGCGCCCTAAGCTTGTACATTTTAAATGACAAAGTTCCTTGAAATGCCAGTGCTCAATTTTAATAGCTCAAGGGAGAAAACAAAGCAGGTACCTGTTCAATTTTCCACTGGAGGACACTATGAAGCCAGAGATTACTAGGGTTGAGAAAAGGCAACAACTGTAAATCAACCTAAATAGGAAATCCCTATAATGATATTTCCTATCATTCTAAATCTTATAACAAATCTGAAACACACACATAATGGATGGAGAAAGATTTAATCTTTCACAATGATATGGATAATCTGTGGCAAAGATCAATCTCTATCTTATAACTCACATAAGCAAATAAGAGCAGGGAAAAGAGCTTTATTCCTTGTCAGAACTACATAGAACACAAAATATATAGGAACCTAATAAAAGTATATGCTAACATAAAACAAAGAACTGAATGATCCAATGGGACTGAACCATAAACTTGTAAGGTAATAATACATTTAGAAGCTGTAGAACATGATCACTGTTCACTGTGGATACCAATTAGCCGTAACAAAATAATTAAAGTAGCCATGCATTCAATTAGCTGAATACTACACTTCCGTTATAAATGAGAAATTACATACGGTTCACTGAGCCTTTATCAAGTGGCATTGGTAAACAAATAATCATACTCAAAAGCACTGTTTTCCGAGCCACATTATAAGGTGACCTTCAAAAGGGTAACTCATCTAGGTGAACTTAAATGATGCCCAACCTATTATCAACTTTAGCACACTGTTCAGTGACTACTTAGAGGCATAAGCTATGAGCAAACCCCAGCTTGAAATGTTAAACTACACTTATGTGCACAAACACAGTGAGGGCTGGCTTAAGTTGAATATAGACCGAGACTTAACAACAGACTTCCTAAATCTGGAACTCGTATCCAAGCCTCCAGGGCTTGATCAGTCCCCATTCGGTTCTGTTTTGTCTTCCCAAGAAGAACTTCAGGAACTCTCCTCTTCATTTCACCTTTTTTCACGCTGATGACATACTGGAAGCAGCCTACTGAATATGTCCTCTGCCACTTTGAGGCATATCTGCTTATTTTCTTGAAAAAAGCAAGCAGAGGCAGGTAAGTAGTTTTTGAAATTAAAAAGTAAAGCCAACAATGAGTGAAGAGAGAATGTTAGGTACATAAATTTAGAACAGAAAGCAACCTAGTGTGCTTTGCTTTAACTTTTTCCAGAAGTTCTCTCCTAACATTTGTGCAGAACATGGTATTTGACAAAATAAGTAAAATTCAGTGCTAGATGAAATCAGAAATTGTTTTACAAGCCTTCTTCTACAGCTTTAGAGAGGAAAAATAATTTTTTAATCATACATTCACTTTTCCAGTTTTCTAGTTTAATTCAGAACTTACTATGACAGAAAGTAGAAAATCCACTTGGTGGGGAGTCAGGAGACCCAGATACCCATTCCAACTCTGCTAAATCACCATGTGACAACACACTGACTCACCCCAGCTCCATCCATGTTCTAAAACCCATCTTTAATGTTACTTCCTTCATATAGCTATTGACAAATCATAACCTGCTGCCTCTCCCACTTTTGCACCTAATAAAACTTTTCAACAGGTCTCATACAGTAACCTGTTTTTTTAAAGATTTTACTTTTAAGTAATCCCTACACTCAACACGGGGCTCGAACTCACAACCCTGAGATCAAGAGTTGCATGCTCCACTGACTGAGTCTGCCAGGCCCCCCTTATGGCACCTGATTTTGACTTTGCCTTGTATCGTACGTGTTTATCTACCCATGGTCCTTCTCTCAACTGTAAACTCTGAGACAGGAAAAGAAATTAACTCCTCTCTATCTGGATCTCTGGCTCAACCTAGGTCTGTAGCTTCCCACAAAGACTCAGGACATGCCAGCCCAAATGAAAACAAGTACACTGAGGTAAAGAGTCTGTAGGAAGTAGGTAGACACAACTTCTGGGGAGCCAATCTGTCACAGCATCTGTGATTTACTTCAAAATACACAGTGTGACATTATGTGTCCATGTTCCTTAGCTTAACCTAAGCTCTGAACCAGGTGCTGCCAGCATGCTACTCAAGCACACAGAATGCAGGAGCCATCAGCAAGTACTCTTACTGGAAGCTCAAAATTGGAAGCTGAATAAGTAGAGGTGGCTACTATAAGGGCGTCACTCATGCATGCCTTGATCAATAATGATGTTTTGCTACTTAGCACAATGACTGTTGGAAATGAATTTTATTAGTGAAAATGGTTCATTAACTAGCATGATAAATGTTACATATAGGTTCTTTCTAGTTGGTAAAATGAAAACTCAAAAAGATATCAGGGTTAGCTCCCATAAGGATATTCCTGCCTCTGCTGTGTGACTGGTCACGAGACTATGCGAGGTCACGACAACAAAGCTGTTGTGGTGCCTTAGGCCTGATCACGTGACAGTCCTGTATCCAGCCATTGGTTGAGGACAGAGATTCTCACCTTCGGCACTGCTGACATTTTGGGCCAGACCACTCGTTGCTGCGGAGAGCTGTCCTATGTACTGCAGAATGCGGAGGGGGACACCTGGCCTCTAGTAGCCAACAGTACCACCCCAACTCTGAGCTGTGACAACCAAAATTGCTTCCAGGCATTGCCAAAACTGCCCCAGGTAAGGACCACTGGTTTAAGAGGATTGTTGGCTGTCTGAGGCCAAGTACAAGCAACCTCGTCTGCCCCAAGTAACCCTCTTCCTGAAAAACAAACAAACACTTAACAGACAACTGGGACTTCACTGAGTTTTACTGAATGGGTTGTATGAATCATTTTGTACTGCTTGTTAAGAAAGTTTTCTTCAATAAACGTCTGTTTGTATTACAGAATTGAGCTGGAGTCTTGCTCACATTATAAACTGGTAGGGTTGCACTGCAAAGGTATAATGAATAAAAGCAACAAGAGTGGCTCACATACATGTAATGCATCATATCCCAGTGAAAGAGGAAACTGGAAATGTTAGTTCTTTATTTTTGAACTAAGTATAAAAAGCATAAAACAGGTATATAAGTTCTCTCTTTTCTCTGGCTCCCTGCACAAAACGGAATCAATGCCTATATAACCTCGGATTTTAAATCCATGTAACTGATGCTCAGTTCAGGAAGAATGGATATTCAGTTAACATGAACAGATATGAGTTGTTTAATATTTGTTCTGCTTGGGTAATGACAACCCTAGACCTAATATTAAATATTTTATGTATCATTCCTGAGAACAGGCATATAATGATTCCATTATAATTTATAACTTTCAATGTTACAAAGCAACATGAAATTTCAACATGAAAAGGCACTAAAATATACCACTTCATCAGGTCAGTGTTGTATATTCCATGCTCCCCCACCCCAAGACCCATTTAAAGAAAGAACAGCCATAACGATATCCAGCACATAAGAAACATTAAATAAACACTAAATCAAAGGTGAAATGAACTGTTAGGAGTTCAGAGTTCTCAAATAAGCAGCTTTAGTTTCTCTAACGAACACTCACTTCAGCTACTACATGTTTATGAAATACACAAGAGAATGTAAACATGCATCAAGTCTAAAAGAAAAGACCATCTGAATCAAAATCAAAGTTCCAGAAGACCAAGTTCTATGAAGAAATGAGAACGCTATGTCACAGAATCATTAGTAAGCTTAGAAACTTTAAGGATAAGAAGGATCTCTGAAAGAAGGAAAAGTGGTTTATAAAAAGGGCCACATTCAATAAAACTGTGTGATTACATGGACTCAGAGCAGGAAGGGGCTTTTATTATCAAATTCAGCTGCAGAATAGATGGGCTTATAAACCACTGAATGTTACCATTACATGTAACAGCAGAGTGGTCTTAACTCTAGACCACAGCTGATATGGTACGGAGTGGAAAGAAGCAACAAGCACTGGGAATTATAGAGCTGAAGGTGCAATTATACTAAAATGTCTCTCTTCTTATTCCATATTGTGGGGAATAATACTTCCATTTCCAGGCACTTATGTATAATCTTGTTTTACCATGGAGATTAAAAATCTCAGAAGCACTCTAACACAGAGATGCTAGCTCAACCCCATTACTTGTGCCAAGACATTTGGTGTCACTGATCTGACACGTTAAGCTGGACAGCAACACAGAGACAATTACTGCACAACTTCTGGTTCCTTTTCTTTGTATTAACTTGTGTCTGTTCAATTTAAACTTAGGCTTAATGTGTACACAATCAGGACCAACTGGCTGGAGTCGACCTCTCCTCTTAGAATCTATTTCACATGCACAGCTTGGAAAACAAACAAACAAACAAAAAACCTAAAGATCATCCAGCTCATGTATCAGGAAGCAAGCAAGGCTCCAAGTTCCTTGTTAACTAAGGGAATCCTTAAGGTCAGGGACAGAGTTGGCTCTGGGACCCGTCTCTTGAAGGCAGTGCACTCCCCATCAACTCCCTGACTGTATTTCTTTTCATTTTGGCTTGACATTAAGGGAAGACAATGTAAAAGTGACTAATCAAAAATTCGTAGTTATTTTCAACAGTACTCTACATAAAGACATTTTTGAGATTTGCTGTAATGGTTAATGTAGACTATTCTAAAAATGTCTTCAAAACCACCTATCAGCCATGTCAGTTCAGGTCCGCTCGGATGCAGATGCTGAGACAGAATCAGAAGAAGAAGAGATGTACTGGAGGAAGGATAAAGGAGAGAGGGAAGAGCACTGGCAGAGAGAACTTCCGACGATGCTCTAGGTCTGACACCTGGGATGTGAGACCAGGACGGAAGGAGACAACAGTCTACCTCTAGGAAAACTGGGCCATGATGACAAGGAACCTCAGAGCAGAGACTGTCCAGTAGAGGAATCCTGCGTCAGGCGAGATGGCCCAGCTCTAGAGGCCCTGCCACGTGCTACAAGCCTGGTAGGGGCATGGCCTGGGGATGCACCCTGCAGAAGGTTCCCGGCTTGTGGGCTGCTTGAGGCTTGTGGCCAACTGCACCCTCTGCAGCAGGTTCTCTCCTAGAAAGACAGCCCAATGACACATTCCCATGGCTGTCACAAAACTTTGACAATGACAACAAACTCTGAGCAGGTCTTAAACCTCAGCTTCCAGTTCAAAGAGAAGTAAACCAGCAAACAAGAATGAGGTTCTATCTGTTAGAATACATCAGATCTCTTTGGAATTTCTCCACTCATGCAGGCCAGGCTGAGTAAATCCAACTGGACCTCTGGAATACAATTTGATCCAGAAATCCTGTGTAGAGGGAGTAACAACAAAATAGTCATCAGACAGTTAAAGCTTTCATTCCAGGTTGGCTGCCAACTCATGATCTTGGGCAAGTTCCTTAACCTTTTGGGGCTTGTTTCCTTTTTTGTAAAATTAAGGGGATAGGCTAGATAATATCCAAGATCCCTGTAACATTCACGTTTTATGCAGTACATTTACCACATTTCTCCTATTATTCAATTTGAATTTACTCGACAACTAGGCCAGAGGAAATTCAATGAATGCGTATGTTCTGCTGCCAAATTGCTAGGATGCTACCAACACATACTGAACAACATTTGGACACGACGGTGTATATGTGACACCTGGTTGCCAGGGGCAGACGCTGCACGGCAGCAGTGACACTTCCTCCCTGCCTGACTCGGCATCGGTGGTGGGTTTTCAGCTACTGGAGGAGTGATAGGGCTCTGTCTCAGCAATACCTGCAGGGCTGCTTCTTGAACCTGACGCTACCTGTCAGACTCAAACGGTTAAGACAGACGGTAAAATGGGCCGCTTTCTAAAACAAGTTCAACCCACTGGTGCCAGCCAAATCACACTAGCTCTCGTTTTCTACAGAAAAATGAGTAAGTTCAGAAAATAACAGGGCATCTTTATCTCATTTACAGGCTTTAAAGAGGATGGTACAGTGTAATTACATCACATGCACATTCAGTTTATGCAAATCCACCTACCCACTGAAGGCAGGAGAGAGGAATTTAAGGAGAGCATAGGATACTACCCACTCCATCGGGAAGCCTGGGACCGCTGTACTCCCAGCCTCTCTCATTTCCTGCCCAGTGAATGGAATTCTAGTGGTTCAAGATAATATAGTTTTCACTCACAAATCCTTAAATAAAAGCCAACATTTCATCTAGTGCTCAAGTGAAGAAGCCTAGTGACCTAATAACAGAAGAAAAATAGCATGGCTGGACTCTTAAGAATAAATTGGAACAAAAGAAATCTTGGCCTCATTACATGAGTTTTGTTTTTTGGGTTTTGGCTGTTTGTTTTGTTTTGTTTTGTTTTAGTTTTACTGACCTGTAATTGACAAATAATATTCAGAGGCTGATTTTAAAACTAAATCCTTAAGTAAGATGTGACTCCACTGTATTCCAAGAAAACTGGAATTGGGAAAGTATTAGAAGGATAAAAATATTTTTAAAACATCCCTCAGCAATGGCCACTGGTAATGAAAGAATGAAGGAGTACCTGGTGCTTCATGACATCCCATTTTTCCCCAAACCTGATAGGGAGGGGGTTTTTAAAATCTTTAGCCTCTGTATAAAGCCCCCAGCTTAACTGACGGACTAAATGAAACACGAGATCATGGGAACAACGAATGATGAAACTGAAGCTTGAATAAGTCAGACGCTTAATCAATTAAACCACCAAAGTGTCCCCCAACTTTTTTTTTTTTTTTTTTTTTTTTTACATTTAAGAAAACAGTTACAGACAAGAGACTTGCCTGAAATTCACAGCTGGAATAGCTGTCTCATGAAAACAGAATTTCTGACTCTTCCCACTACAGCTCACCAAGCAGACACTTCTCTAGGTTTAGACCCAAGAATGAAAATCAACCTCATGATTGTGACTTGGTTTTACCTGCTGGGAAGTCAGAATATTATTAACTATTTGACATGGTTTCTTGCCTGCCTTATAGTTATGGCTATCTTATATGTTATCTTTCCAACTTAAAAACCATCCTCCTGTGAATGTGATTTTCATTCATCCATCATCTGATCAGATGCCAGAAAGCTCCTAGCAACTGTTCAGACTGAGAAGCTAAGTGATCCGATTCCAGCCCCAAGGAAAGTGATCCCCACCCTCAAGCCTCTTAAACCAAATGCAAGTAAAAAAGATGATCTTAATGACAAACTGTGAATGACATTGGATGCCATATTTATCGGCTATCAAAAATACTCAGACAAAAAGAGGAAGGATCATATACATCTGAAGCAGGAACGTGCCTTAGGAACCAAGGTCTTCAGATGTTAAAGATCTAATTCTGGGACAGCTCTACTCACATAAGATCATAAACCTACTTAGTCATGAGTTTAGAATAGAATACAGGTTATCTTGACTCACATTTTAAAGTTGACAGATTAAACAATATCTCAAAAAAAAAAAACATGCCTGTGAATAAGAAAAAAGAATCCAAAAATAAAAATTCTTACTGTTCCAAACATAACATCACTGCTCCCTCCCCTACCCCCTAGAATGCACATGCACATTAAAAAGCATGCATTTGCATGGGGGATCATCTACAGAGTTTCTAAGTGGTGTTTACAATCTGGGATGAGCACTGCAGGAGTGGACAAAGACATTACAGACCACAAATCAAAAGAGCTACGTGAAAATAAAGTCACTGAAGGTAACGGATATATATGTTAAACATAAATACACCACGTGTAAGTCATTTAGTATGGTAAAAGAAATCTTGTGCTGAAAGCTCTGGCTTGGTTCTTTAAAATTTTACAATATCAGCCAGCGATTCTTTTTTTTTTTTTTAATGTTGAATGTTTTGTGATCCTTGCCATTTGTCACTGAGCACAGAATATTCCAGGCTCCAGTAAAGAATTAGTGCTTTTTTTTTTTAATGAACTAAAAAGGCAGCCTGTTTGCTCTGAAAAATGGCTACCACCTGCTATTAATCTGAAGCTGAAAACAAGCAGTGTAATGACATTTAGCAAGTTAACACCCCCCTCCACTTTCCTCAAAGAAGAGCAAAAGTGACATTTCATAATCTTCTCAAAAATTTTACAAAAGTTCTGAGATATAGATTTATATGTTACTAATAATAAACTGCAAATGACATATGAGATTATTAAAACCAGATACTGTGCCCCTGCAGAGTGACAAGCCTGGTTTAAGTGCTGAAGGAATTCCCTCTCAAGTCCCCCTATCTTTTTTCTTTATTCTTTTTGTCTGGTGTCAGATGAATACAAGCAGCAATGATGACATGATCAAGGAAGAGTTGACAACTGGCTGAATATTTGTAAAAAGACTGTTTAACTGATCTTTGCAACAAGCTATATTTTGTCCTACTGGAGCTTTCTGTCTCCTGAGGTAGCCTTGTATCCTCAAGAGCTGAAATGTACCATAAAGCTGTTAATTTATGTATTCTCCAAATAGTTCCTGGAACACTGTGGAGAACTTCTCCAATTTGGTTGGTAGAAAAACCTGGCCACCAACTTACTCAGCTCAAACTAAGCATATAACCATGATCTAAGCAGACTACACAATTCATGACAGTCCATAAATGACTCTGGGGCCCTGTGAACATGTCTCTTCCTGGGCTAAAAGCTAAGATAATTTTCCTATCTGAACAACAAAATCAACTTAACATATCTATTCATTTATTCAACAAGCACTCAGTGAAACCTATTTTTATGAAGATCCTCCAACACTGCACTGGACTTGGTAGAATACAATAGCCAAATGCATCTCAATGACCACAAACCACAATCCTAAAACTCTGATTTGCATAGAGCTATAAAACCAGCAACAATCCATTATTTTCTTCGAGCGCTGTGTTCTTCAAGAATTTACAAACTGGGGTGGAGGGCAGTGCATGGGTTGTACAAACAACCATAATAAAAGATAATATATGATAAGGGCAGTGAGTACTACAAAGAAAATAAAGGATTCCATCAGCTGGTCTGAACTTGAAAGCTCAATGAGTAGGATTTAGATGGGCAGAGATGGAGTCAAAGGCCACTGCAAGAAAGGGGACAGTAATCAAAGGTACAGAGGAAAGAAGACAGGAGGCCTGGGCACGTACAGCAGCTGAAGAGGGAATTACAGTAGGAGGGTCAGAAAGTAAGTGGGGACTAGCCTGCAGGAAGACAGAACTGTCATGCTAAGAGGTCCGGACTTCATCCTGTAGGCCATGGGGGGCCTCTAAACGTTTTTAAGTGTGATGAAAACAGTATTTTAGGAAGATTAATCTTGATGTATAGGATGGATTAGAAAGAGGGGAGAATGCCTGTGGGGAAACAATTAAGGGGGCTGTTGAAAGGATCCAGGTGTGAGATAATAGAGGCCTACATGTGCTGAATGGCAGTTACGTTTCCACCAGCGCTTTCTAAATACCCTCTAAAGTAAATATATAAATTTCAGTGAGAGGACAGTGCACAACTGAAAGAACAAACCATTCTCCAAAACATAGGGGGGGACATGCAAGGATTAACACAGTGCGTACCGTTAGCCACGCCATGGAAAATCTCCACGTAGAAACGGCCACTGAAACCGTGTAGTTTGGAGTTAGGCCCCTGATACATCTGATGTCAAACACACCATTCTAAAATAAAACTAAGTAGAGAGGAAGATATAATTATGAAAGAGGGTGAAAACTGGGACATGTCATCATGAGTTATTAGGCATTATTTTCTTTAAACACTGGTGGCAGTTGGAGGATGAAAATCTGGTGTTGAAGAGAATTATGCTGCCATCACAAGGAAAAATACAACTGGGAGCTTTCTCCATGTCCCGCTCAACACAAGTACCAATGCCTTCCCATCGAGAAGTTCAAATTTGCTACAGTCTAACACTAAATTTTAAGTCCTTTAACCTAAACAAAAGACTACTATATAAAACCTATCACCTTAGAAAAATCATGATGGTTCTAGATAAATTTTAAAATACCCTAATTTTAATATTTCCTCAGATTTTTCACTGACATGTTGTTTAGTACGCCACTTTTAAAATGTGAGTCAAGGAAACCTGTATTCCATTCTTAACTTGTGATTTAACTAGCTTTCTGACCTTAAAAGCATCCTTTAATATCTCAAGACCTTGGTTTCTAAGCTATGGTCGAAAAGTTAAAACTGTAGACACTCCGCCAAGGAATTTCAATAGATGGTTAAGATGCCCTGATAAGTGGGTCAGAAGCATAAGCCTTTGCCCTGAGTGCTGGGTCCAGGACATGCTGGCTCCTTTACGCTTCCATGGACAATTCAACAAAATAGAACATAAACCAAAGAGATAGATCCCTGAACTCAGAGAGTCTGGAGAAAGCCACTTTTAATAACCAGGATTAATAAAAACTAATAGTTGTATAGCACTTAGGAGTTTCCAAAGTTCTTTCATATTTACTACATCATTTAATTCTCAAAACAATGCTAGGACTAAATTAAATTCTCCAAGCTATGCCTAGAGTGCTGCATAGCACAAAAATAGTAAAATAAACCCTGAGAAAATTATCACCCCAATTTTTTAATTAATTTTTATTATCGCCCCAATTTTACAGGAGAGCACACTGAGGGTCACAGAAGTGGGAAGAAATGGCCAAGTCAATAAGTGGTCAAGATGTTTTTTATCCACAACTCTTATTATTACACAAGTTACCTTTATCACCTTCTCTACAAAACCACGCCCAGACTCTACTCCTTTTATGAACTCCCATGGCACTTGCAGCCTGAGACACCAATTCATTCAGTAATAGTTATGAAAAGAACTTCTATGTATGAGGCATCCTACAGAGTGCTGTTGCTTAGGGGTGTATTAGTTTGTTGTTGAGATACATAAAAAGTTACATGGGTAAATAAAAATCACATGTACTACTGGGTACAAAACTTATCCTGGCTCAGCCTACTTGCAACTTCCAGACAAACCCCCTGTTCTCCTACTGACTGACTTAGTGCCTCTGGGCTGACCTCACAGGACTGATTCTTGGCTCCCCGTATCCCTCTTCTCTAAACCACCTCCTCAGGCATGTTAAATGTTTAAAACTGTATGCAGCAGAACATTTTTGGCATGAGTGAGTTTTTACCTATACACCCAATCTGACTAAAGAATTTAAGATACATGCGATTTGAGTAAACTAATAATCAAACATTAATGTGTCCTACAATATCCTTTTTATTCCCATTTTTCCCCTCAGTTACTACCCACATTTTCACCTTCAGCTGCTTCTTTGGTAACAGAATAAAAGTCAAATACATCAGCCTAACTAGAAACCTGTTGTATCCATAACTCTTCTTCATCCCCTATATGCAACTAATCACAATATCCTATTAGTATTTCATGTACCACCCTTGGGATTTTTTTTTTTAAGATTTTATTTATTTGAGAGAGAGAGAGTGAGTGAGAGAAAGAGCCCAAGAGCAGGGGAAGAGTAGAGGGAGAAGCGGACTTCCCTACTGCGCAGGGAGCCCTATGTGGAGCTCGACCCCAGAACCCTGGAATCATGACCTAAGCCGAAGACAAACACTTAACCGACTGAGGCACCCAGGTGCCCCCACCCTTAGGATTTTTGTGATATCAGTTTACCACCATTTAAGACCTACTGCTATTGACTTGATATTTTTCTCTAACCTAGCTCACTTTTAAAGGTTCAATAATTTTAAGAGAAAACTTTACATAACTACCATAATTAGAAAACCAGATTCAGCTGTCATAAATAGAAGATAATAGGGAAAATACACTGAAAACAATTTCTGGTTAGAAAATATTGCCCAACCCAAGATTCTGAGCTGAGACATGCTCCCTTCTCCTTTTGAAAAAGGTAGATTAACTATGCTAGTGGTTAAAGACAAAGTATCACCAATGATGTTGGCAGTAAATTACGCAGGGGTTAATTATATATAATCCACAGCCAGAACTCCTGGGTTGGAATTTTAATTCTTCCACCTACTAGCTATGTGATTTAAGACAAGTTAATTTAACCTCTCGGTGCATTAGTTTCATCATCTATAAAATGGGAATATTAATAGTACCTCCCTTATAAGGTAGTTATGAGGTAAAATGGATTAGTATTTGCAAAACACGTAAATCATTACTATGTGTTTGTTAAACACATAATGTAACTACCAGGTTCTGCTGAAGAGCACACAAGCATGGCAATAACTCGCAAGTCACGACAAACACTATATCCTGTGATGAAAATTCCAAAACACTGATAAATCAAGATACCAGGTATGTCAAGGACACATGCTGAAAGAGGCTTGAGAATGAGTATGTAGAGATTTCAACTAGAGTGAAGGAAATGAGCCCTGCCTTTCCTCTGCTTGGACTAGACCAGAGATCTGGCCACTCCCCAAGTTCAACAACCTCTGGTAAATGTAGTAGGCATGTCAAGGATGACAAAGCCCCGCTTTAAGGATCTAGAAATCTAAAGAGGGACAGACAGATGATTTTTAAAAATCACAACATAATATGATGATAAAAGTAGTGGCATGGAAATCAGAGAAGGGGAAAATTATGCCAATGGAGTCAGAAAAGGCTTCACCAATGAGGTCAACACTGAGATGGGTCCTAGAGGCTGAATAGCTACTCATCCACCAGACAAGAGAAAGGGCAGTCCAGGCTCAGAATGCAGGAAGCCTAAAGGTGGACAAGCAGCCTGCATTCAAGGACTGGCACCACATGTGAGTACCTGAACTGCTTCCTCTATGTTGTCTATGCCCAAAAAAACCAAATACACAAGACTTTGAACAAGGGAGGTCTATGACACAATGCTTTCTTGCCACAGTGTGCCGAGGCTGAACAAATGTGAAGAATCAACGGCAGAGGGATACCCCAGTGGGCTGAGGCCAGTAGCTCAGGGAAGAGGAGAGAGTCTTTAAAGACAGGCTGAAAGATAATTGAGAACGATGTAACATCACTGTGACCTGCTTGGAAACAACTACAAAACAAGAGCACACTGATGAGCAGCAAACCAAGCCAAATGGGTGTTGGTGAGCAATGGATTTAGAATGATATCTGGATCAAAATCAGGGCTATAAATACCCAAAAGCTCTCTAACTTCTGATTAATTTAGGATATAGAAGCCAACCAAAGAAAGGAGTACTGCAATTCTGTTTTCTTGAACATGCAAAAATGATATTATAACCTCAACCATCTAGACCTGGGCATATAGCTGTGTTCATCCAGGGTGTTCCTGAAATTAGTATGATTATGTGTATAATCAATAGGAAACAGATTTCTCCACAGAACAGGTAAAAAAAAAATGTTTAAACTTAAAAAGTATGATCTATTTTTGTGATAGCTACAGCCTTGATTTCAACGAAGTGCAAACATACTTTCCTTTTCCAGACAACAGCCTTCAAAGTTCTCAACCACTGAGCCTCAAAGTGGAAGAAATCGGTGCAGCTATGGCAAACCAGCACACCCTATCTGACAGAGATGTGTGTGAGTGAGTGTGTGCTGGGTGAGAGGAACAGGGACCCTAAAATGCTATACAGTCAGATTACTTAAATATATCAATTTAGAAACAATGGAGGAAAAGTTTACTAATGAAGCTAAAATAGAGAAGAGAAAGAGAAAGTCAACAAGGACATTCCAAAGTCCTACAGATACCACCAGCTTGGAGGGCATCCACTGGGAGAAGCAGCAGGAACCAAAGCAGAGGTAAGCAGGCGTGACTTCAGGTAAGACAGAGGTGATCGAGCATAGAGACAATTCTGACAAAGCTTTACTCTGATCAAGCCACACTTAGCGGGCAAAAGCATGGGCCGGGAAGCCTGAGAAAGTGCTGGAACTGCCATGTTCAGGGCAGATGGGGACAACTTCTATTGCTCCCTCTCTTTCCTCTGGTGTTTTCTTTTGGACTCTTTGCCATAATCTTTCCCTCCCTTATTTATCCATCTTTCCACTTACCAAGAGTTTCTTTCTTCTCATGTCTCTCTTCTTTGCTTATTTCTTCTTCCTCACTTTTGTTCTTGCCCTTACATGGGAGAAAATGTATGCGATGCCTTAGTTTGTTGTTGTTTTCAAGTTCAAAAGAGGCCAAGTTGAGTATGTCATACTTCTGACTCTAAAAATCCAGAAGCATTAGCCTCACCTCCGGCACCCTACTTCTTATGGCTGGATTACTTTTCTTTTTTTTTCCTCCAGATAATTAGTAGAAAAAAAAAAATTCCCTATTCCTGATTTAGCAAATACTTTCTAAGTTCTCTTCATCTTTGCTTATATGAATGCCTCACTGATCTTTTCACTACTTCTCTAATTTTTAACTTTGTGAGCATGGGGAACAAAGGGTATTAAGACACAGTATCATTGGCACATGGAAAATTGTGATGCTTTGTGTGAGTTATAAAAAAACTAATTTTTCATAGAAAGCAAAATGTTTTTCTCTGGTAAGTCCAAGTCAGCATTGCCATTCTGGGCTCTCACACTACGGAATTAACACATATGGGGGACAGGCCAGGGAATTCCTAAGCCCCTCCTGAAACTAGATTTCCAAATGTCTCTTGTCTACTGATTATTTTTCTAATTATTTCCCAATTATCTAGTTAAACAATACTTCTCATCCCTTAATTTCATATATGTCTCATTTTTAAATCTACTTTCTTCTTCTACTCTTCATCCTAACCAGTCTATAACTGTCTGGGTCTACCATTCAAGTACTCTTTCAGAGAATTAGAAATAATAACTAAATCACTCAGTGGGAAAAGATATAAACTGATAAAAGTGAAACTTCATTGAGCAGCCTCTTTTTCCCTAAATACACTGCTTCATATCACCATTCTTTATTTTCACCAGAATGAAAAGAACATTGTAGGAAATTATTTACAATAAAGTCTAAGTACATAATTTATTTTGGGTGCATTCAAATAGTACAGGCTGCATCCAAGTTTATGATTCTGCTGTTGTTTAAAAAGAAAAGAGTAAAATCAATATATATAATTGTACTTGGTTGGCCAGTTTATTATTCTGAATCTGGACAGAATCTAAAAGTATTCTATACAATCCCACAGAGAAGATTAACTAATAGACTTTCCTTCTACCAGAACTAGTTCCTGTCTTTAAACTAAATCCCTCCTGCTGAAATTAAATCCTTAAAAAAATTAATCCCATACTCAGATGTAGCTAGAAAAGAGCCAGTCATAATCCTCCATATCATACTTCTACACATACTAGCAGAAGGTAATCCCCTCAACCTTCTCCTCTTTTAACTAAATATCTCTGTTATACAGCCAAGTATTTTTTCATCCAGCTCTTCAACTGCAATGTGGATCTTTTCTGTATTTTATTCAAACTCTACACCCCCTCAGGTTATTTAAATTTTGAGAACCTTGATTTCTTCATCTAAGAAATGAAGCTAGTGACACCTGCCCTATTTCCTCTCTTCTCAGAATCAAATTAAATCATATATGTAAAGGCATTTGTAAGAAGTTAAAAACAACATACTCATTCCAAGTAGGTATGTGAACAAACAAATGAGAAAAGAGGACCAGAATGAAGAAAAGACATAAGGATAACATCGTTAAAATTTAAGTCAAGCTTTGTCTATATTTCCTGCACTCACCACAGCTTATTTACTCTGTAACAATTTCCAGTTTTGATTCTAATAAGGACTAGTTTAGCAAATTATAACAAGTTAAGATCTTAGCTCTTGCTGCATTCAGAAAGATCTATTGCAAAAATCTTGAGTTGGCTGCTGGATGGGCGATGGTAGAGTTAGGGAGACAAAGGCACTGAATCTCGAAGCTAGCATTTACTAGCTTTAGGATCTTGGGAAATTAGATCGTGGCTATCTAAGTCTTAGATTCTCCATCACCAAAATGAGGACAATAATCAGATGCTCCTTAAACGGGCTCTGTAAAGATTAAATAAGAAACTTTAAATAAAGTTCTGGCACAGTGTGGCATACATTTGGGAAACCATACAATCAGGACCAGTAAATGATACACTTAAAACACAAAGTGAAATACAAAAGTTACCTATGTACTTTATACATTAAGTTGTAATAAAGCATCTAAATACAAATTCTTTGCCAGTTGTCTGAAATAAGAATGAGTCCTTGTCTTTGAGTACGGCTCTGCTGAGTTTCCTATAATCTTTATAATGGGTTATCAATAATTTGAACTGGTTTCCTTAAAGGTAAATGAGGACTAAAAGACCCTCATAGAGCAATCAGCATGCAGGATCCCTCTTGATTTCCATCCCCCAATCTTGCCCACAGTTCTCTCACCCATACCCATATCTAATTCAACAGCAAGGTTTTAGTATATCACATTTATGAGTCTTTCCAAAGCATTCACCTTATTTTTCATAAAATAGCAACAGATGACATGACATTTAATTAATATATGCAATAACATATATTAATATAACACCTAACGTAAATAGGCTTGCAAACAAACATGACTGACTTTTGGTAAGCATCTGATTTAACTGATCAGGTAATGCACAGGAATGTCAGAAAGTCTACTAGCGATGCGCAACAATGAACCATGGGCATCACAGAGTCTATTTCATGAGGGAATGGAAGTTGTTTAACCTACCAGGTGGATTCTGGGGAGGTCAGATAAGAGTTATACTATAGCTGAATCACCACCACCACCTTTGCTTTCACAACACTTACTGGTTGAGTAAGAACCACAATATATCTGGGTTTGCTCCTGGGAGATCCCACATAAATTGTTTACCCTCCTTTGACCACATGATCCCTAAGAAAATTGATCTAACCCTCTCCAGAAATGTATAAAACCAACTTTCAAGTTGACCAAATCCAGTCACAAAATTTCAAGGTTAGTCTGAAGTGATTATAGCTTGCAGGAGGCAGAGACAGGGAAAGATCCGGGAATATTAAACATAAAGCATACTGTTATTTGGCTAACTTTATAATGAGAGAATTTTTTGCACAGTAAGATGTGTGTGGCCCCTGTGTACACCACTGGACGAGCAGAGACATCTTGCTCCAGCTTCCACAATTTGTGTTCTAAATGCAACCCAAACTGTTAGCTCCAAAGAATTAGCCTTTTAAAAGTGGTACTTCTCAAAGACTTAAAGCTACAGTCTGATGTGTCACACAAGTATGGAGAGTGTGACAAGTAACCTAACCCTACTAATAAAGTACTGAAAATTGTGACTGACTTATTTCTTAAAAAAACCACAGAAGATTCAAGATTATCCCTGTGATAAGTTGCTCTCATTCCTTGGGTTTCTGGGTTATTTTTTTAAGTGAGAGAGAAAGGGGTAGAGCTACAGGTAGCACACTGGAAATGCATATCATCATGACCCCTTTATCTATCCCTATTTATAATATGGGTAATCCATGGAGCACCATTGCACATACAAATATACAAAGAGCAAGAATTGTTGTTCTACCACTGAGGTCAGTAAACTGTAGCCCAAGGGCCAAATCTTGCCCACCACTTGTTGTGGAAATAAAGTTTTATTGAAACATAGCCCCATCCATTCATTTATGTATTTGTTCACGGGTGCTTTCATGCTGCAATGACAGAGTTACATAGTTGCAAGAGAAACTGTTTGGCCTGCAAAGCTTAAAATACTTACTATCTGGCCCTTTACAGATAAAGTTTGCTGACCCTGGCTCTAACAGAAATATGGTACTTTAACCAAAAGATCTAGAAAACCTAGTCCTCCAACACTTTGGGGAAGAAAATGAATAGCTGTATAAAGAAGATGCTTACCTAACATGCAAGCCCTCCCCACAAGCAGACAAACAGATAATTCAGATACAGAACTAGTTTTCTGAATGACCAAACACATACACTGAAGATCAACAAGTTCTTTCAACTTATTATTCTTAAGTACAAGACTATGAGTCACAGAGAGGATAGTTTCTGAACTTGTATTTTATTTATTGTTTATTTGTTTTATTGTTTGCTGCCATGAAAAAGAGAAGCAAAAACTGTTATGGAATTCCAGGATGGTGACAACATGCTCTTGTATGTTTTAGAAGCAAGTTGTTCTATGCTCAATATGCCTACCCAACAAACAGCTCATCCTACCCAAGTTCAAATTCACTTAGAATTACAGGCTTGCTATCTCCCAAAATAAGAATATAATCGTTGTTCACTTAATTGTTTCGTTTTATGCATCAATATTTTCTTAATGTTCTCAGGTTTTAAATTTTAAAAAGCTACTTACAGATTACTTTTTTAAAAATCTGGCACTGTAGTTTATCATGAAAATGGCTTTTTAAACAATACATCCCAATACAGCTCAGCTTCTTTGTTAAATGAGAGTAAGAAAAATAATTCTAGACCTCATTCCTTTTTTGCCCACCTAACAACACTTACTGGTTGAGTAAGAACCACAGTAACAGGCACTGCTTGGGTTACAATGGGAACCACATGTCATATCCTCCTCTGGGCTCCCGGGAAAGAGGCTGTTCCCCATCTATCACTGACGGTTTCCTCTTGACAAATCACCACCACAGAGAAGCAACACTCATTGAATGTCATTAAATGTAGAGCAAGGGGAAGGAAAAAGTCATATGAACAATATTTTAGTTTTAATATTATTATATTTGAATAAATTATGACTCCAATTTTGAAAAGATTTGAGGGTCTATATATACATACAAGCATAATGATACTCTAATTTTATAAAATTCTTCTCCACCAAAGAATTCAAACCAATTATATATTCCTGAAATATACTTACACCACTACTTTCCTCCAGGCTCTGAAATTTCATTTAAGAAATGTAATAAAAGCAAGTAAATTCAAAGTACGAGGACAAGTTTCACTACTCACCCCTTGAAACAGTTCTTTTGCAAAACAGTGAGATTAATAATCTACAAGTCTCTGCATATTAGGCCCATCATAAAAGTAAATAGCAAATAAGCCTAATACTTGCTTGAAGGAGGTGTCAAAAATCTCAATTTACAGATAAATAAACTGAAATTAAGAAAAGCTTGAGATCTTTAAATAAAAAAACAGAAAAACATGACACACACCAACAAAAAGCACAAAAAAGTTTATATTAGTCATCTTCCAAAGATGACTCCAAAGGCAATGGCTTGAAATTCTGAGTGTATTTTTCCATTAGAAAATGGTCCAAAGGCAGCTGCAAAGCCTAAAGGGGACTTCTTATCACCAAGTCTCAGAGGCTGATGGCACTGGGTTAGTGAGAAGTCTAATTTCCCTACAGATCATAGGGAACTTGCAGAGACAGAATTTTAGAGTTTCAAAGGATTTGAAAAATTCATCCTTTCAAGCCACATCTCTGTTGAGAGGAAGAAACAAAGGTTCAGCAAAAGTAAATGACCGCCCAAGTACCCACAGCTAGAAAGAGTCAAGGGAAGAGCAAAGAAGAGCTGCCTCCATTCCTGCCATCTTTTTCTGGGTGCACACAACTGAGCTCACAAAGAGAATGTACAAAGGAAAGGGAAAAACCTATTGTCAACGTGGTAGGCAAGAAGCCGGATGGAGGGAAAAGAAGAAACAGCTTAAGGGGAGTGCGGGGAGATGGTAATGAACGGGCTCGTAGAGCACACCCAATGTACCCTAAGAAGGAAGAAAGGAGTCGACCAAATCTCTCCTCACTCAAAATCTGTTTGCAGGCATTTAATGTGACCTCTCCCAAGCAAAACTACTAATATTACCACTAAGCACCTCTGCTAAGTAATCAACAGTCTTTGGTTCATATCCCCCAAAGCCTAAACACCAAAGAAAATGCCACAAAGTTTAGAGAACTGCCCAACACCCCACTGAAGTGCCACTCACTGATATGCGTCTATACCAGGTCTGTACCCCATGTCCTGCTTACTCACTAAAAGAAGTCTCAGTACTGCAGCCTGGCTTTTATTCCTCTCAATACTAAAAAGGGGCAGAAATGGCAAATGTACCAGCAGGTACTACTGATACATTTCAACTTTGATCAAATGTCCACTTTGCTTTGAAAGGCATAAGCCCTATTTTTCACTTGAGCATAAAATTATTTTGATTATTTGAGTCTGGTATCTAAGTCGCCTGAACAATTTTTAGGGAGTTTTATTCACTTTCAGGTTTTTAGCCACAACTGAGACCCTCAACATTACCATAGGTCTACTTAAAAACTGCTATTCTGTATTTTACGTACAGGGCAAACTACCAGCAAAGCAACTATTTACCTTTTAAATCCCTTGACCAATAACGAGGAAACATCATTTCAAACAGTCACGCTTTATCAAACCTACACCATCCATTATGTGCTGAATGTTGTTGGATAAACATATTAAGGTATATCTTAAACAGAATTTACATGTAAACCTTCATGTGAAAATTTACTTATTCCCACACAAGGCAGAATCTACAATGGTCAAGAAGAAAAACCAAACTCAAAGAGCCATTTAGAATATGAATTCAAAATAATCGGAATAATGTCTTGCTTAAATGAGATCAAAACATGTACCTTTCGGGGAGCCTGGGTGGCTCAGTTTGTTAAGCGACTGCCTTCAGCTCAGGTCATGATCCTGGAGTCCCGGGATCGAGCCCCACATCGGGCTCCCTGCTCAGTGGGGAGTCTGCTTCTCCCTCTGACCCTCTTCCCTCTCGTGCTCTCTATCTCTCATTCTCTCTCAAATAAATAAATAAAATCTTTAAAAAAAAAACAAAAACATGTACCTTTCAAACACATGTCACAATAGACAATGTCACAACAATGTCATAACAGACATTCAAAGTTCAAATGCATCAACAGAATCTTCTAATAAATTTGTTGTTATCAAAAAAATCTGCATTAATAATCCTTTTCAAAACTTTGATATTCTGGTTAGTTTTAAATGTCTGTGTGTTTCAACATAGTTGGAATGTGATGATCCATTTATAGACAGATTTGTATGTGACTGGACACTCCAAACCTGGTTCTTCCATATGGGTAGAATAGATAAGATTAGACATAGATAGAAATAAATATGTAAAATATTCAGAGAGAAAAAAGATTTTTTAAATTACTCCATTTATGCAGTGGCCAGATTTCTGGCAAGTGCAACCAGTTAGAACATAGTATTGACTTCGAATAAGATTTATTTTTTAATTCTTAGCAACAGGGGTGTCAGGGTCTGTAAACCTGACTATACATGAGTTTTATGTGCCTTCAGATCTTCATGCATAAAATTGCGTGTAAAATCAGATAAAAATCAGAACCGAAGTTCTACATCCAAATAAACACACTTATTCGAATATAACTTGTCAGTGGGAGATAGACCCCACTCGATAACCAGAAATATTTTTGGCCTTTACACTTTGAAAGATTTGTTTAAACACTTTTGCCACACAAAGATAAAAAAGAAACAGACATATGGGAAGTTCAATTTGACTTAGGGAGTGAGCAGGAATAATTAAGCCCAAAAATACATAGATGAAGCGTTTAAGGATTTATTAGTTCTATGCAATAAATGAATGGGTACTAGACTTCTGAAGAATACCTCAACCCTTTGGAGACAACACTGATAACTATGCAACTCATCAGAACCATAAGAATAACATTTGGCTTACAAATCTTGGAGTAAATATTCAAGGAACTAGAAGAATGGAACTTTGACCACAACTGGAGAAATGAGGGATGAGAACAAAAGAACTGTTGGCATTAAGATGACTGACCAGGGTGAGATTATGTGACAATAATGAGACTAGGAAAAAGAGGCCTGGTTTTACTGAAATATGGAATATATCATATAGAAATTCTGAAGACTAAGAATCATCAATCAGCCTACTGAGTGGGAAGGATCTGGTCTAATATTACCCAACAATGGTCTCCCAATAACATGGCATAAAGACATGAATCACAGAATGAAGTAAAAAGCAGGGTGTTTAAAAATAGCTCAATTGTTTTTAATTTATAAATCTGTCATTGTCCCCTAGTAATTGAAGTGCAATTCATTATTCCTGGTTTTAAATATAGGGAACAACTAACCTCTCCTCAACTGAGCTGCTAATACTCCAAATTGAGACAACCAACAACTGAACTGAAAAGGGACATACTGACTGTGGTCGGAACTAAAGGAACTTTAGTTGGCCTTGGTAACCTACTAACTCCTTTAGTAAGGAACTAAAATTCTTTTTTTTGTTTTTCTTTTTTCTAATCTCTTTAAAAAAAAAGAAAAAGCCAAGCAAGTGTGCAATATCCAAAATTCAAATGACACCAGAGTTCAAACTGTGGAGTGGTTATTTTTAAGTGAGGATCTCTGAAGGACTCCCAGCTTGGTTTAAATAGAAGCAAGTAATATTCCAACACAAACACATTCCTTTGAGATGTGTTATCTCTGGGATAAGCAAGGCAAAGCATATGAAATACCAAATGTCCAGCTTGTTCACTCTAACACAGACACACACACAGCATGCAGTCATACCCAGCCACCTGAGTGCCACATGCCTTGGGAGAGATCTAAAGCTGCAACAAATTAAACTAGATCCTGTTTCTTTAAGGCCCAGAACTGAAAAGAACTGAACACTAGTGGTGAACCTGTATCCCTTTGATCTTCATTGTAACAAAAAAGCAAGATGACATGCTTAAATGAAAAATCATTTATAATGGATGAAAGAAGGGCTATTCTTTCTTTGAATTTATCTGTTCCAAAGGGAAAAGGGTGGGGGAGTTTGGGGGAGAAAAATAAATTCTGAAAACACAGAACAATCCTTATGAGATAATAATATCAATAATGGAGTGGAGCAGGGAGCAGAGGAGAAAGAAAGGATGTGAGGAAAATCACTTCAGTCTCCATTAGAAATGGGAGAGATCCTAATCTAACAAATGGGTGAAAGACAATTTCTCATTTAAGTAAGATTAATTTTAAAAGAACCTGATTATGCTGCAAGGTTGCAAGTAGAAACCACGGTACATCATGGATTAACCCTGCACTACGGTGACTCTGGAATTCATTTCAAAATGACTGGATTTTATTATGGCTTTCCAGCAACAATTTACTACTTTATAAGATATAAATATTGGGAGTAATAAATTTGTCTATTGCTACCTGTAAACATTAAAATTGAACTTAATTAAATGCATTATTCACAGGGGACACGGTTCCCCTAGCTAGCCCCTCAGTATGGTAATGAGAAGTTTTAACTGAGTTTATATTATTTATACAGATTTTTGAAAAGATCTGTGGCTGTTATTTTTCACCTATGGCACAACCTGTCAGCACCCAGCCATACTAATGCCATACTAACAAACTGTTTTATTGTCAATATTTTTTTTAAGCAAAAGTCTATCTCAACCAAGATCAATGGTTCAGTCAGCTGAATCACAATTTATTGTTTTAAGAATTGGTGTATACAGAAGTGGAGTAGAAGTTCTAGAGTAGAAGAACTTTTGGAGTTAGTTATAGCTCTTATAACCCTGAAGAAGTCATTTAGTTATTTAGTATGTGTGTCGACTCAGACCTGTGCAATGTTCTGCAAACCTCCATGACGTTCCTAAGTGTCCCAGATATGATAAAAGGAGCTGAAGAAACAGATGATCACAACCCCCATCCACTAAGAGCTCACATCCACTGGGGAAGTGGAGCAGAAACACAGAAGCAGAATAACAAATTTCACGGTGGATGGAGAAATGTTAACAAAAATGGTTCCAAAAGATGGGGCTCCAGAAAGGGTTAAGGTGGGAAAGATGGATATTCACAAGCAAAGGCATTAAAGCATGGAGGGGTGGTAGCATGAAAATGCATGGCAGATTCAGCAACCTGGTTCAAGGCAGTGGCATCTAAGCTGCACTTGGAAATATGGCCGAAGACGAGGCAGCAAAACCAAGCATGGGCAGACTATGAAGATGGGCCTTGGTAACCTACTGAAGCTCCAACTTTACCTGGAGACCATGGTGGGCCACTAAAGGACGTCCTGCCTGGGAGTAACACATCAGAGTTTCACCTGAGATAAACCAAACCACTCCAGAGGCGATGTGCAACACTGAGGCAAGTAGTTGGGATATGCTTGAAGGGATACAGCCTAAATGTCACGAAGGCCCAGACAAGGTCTGTGGCACCAGGTTTGGATTCCAGAGTTTCAAGGAAGTGGAATCAGCAGAATATGGAAAAGGAGAGAGGAATGGCAAGGAGGACAATTGGATTTCGGATACAGATGGTGGTCTCACTCACTAAGAAAGAGAACAGCGGTTTCTGATGAAGTCTGCAAGTGAAAAGACTTGGCTAAATATTACATGTTGAAAACTAGAGCCTAAGAATATAGATTCTGAAGTTGTTGGTTTATAGCTGATGGCTAGAGCCATCGGTGCGGATGAGACTGTAAACGGAGTACAGAGGCTAAAAAGAACGTACTCAGAGGAATAAGCAAATGAGATGATGGATGTGAATGCATTCTGTAAACTGTACCTTCCACACATGGGTGCTTCTCTTTTAATAAAATATCAGTGCCTATCCTCCTTATCAAATAATTTCTGATGTCTTCTTACTAGCAGGTCTCTATATTATGGGATACGGACTTAATGATTAGAATCTAAAGTATGACAGAACTTTAGGGAGTACAGTTTATTAAAACCTAGCTTCACACAGATTACATATAAGCCCATATTAGATTAGATTAGATTAGAACCATATACAGTGAAGAGCTCACTATAACCAAGACAATGAAGCAGATGTCAGCCTATTCCCCCAAAATGTAGTATAAACAGTAGTTTCATGCAAAATCACAAATTTTCTGCAAATTGCTGATGCTTCTGACCCCTTTCCCAGATGCCTTTATTAACCACAATGAAGTGAAATGGGAAGTCTCCTTTACTCTGAATATGCACACCAAGTCTCTGGAAACTCTCTATTCTTTTCTTTTTTTTCTGGAGAGGGGGACAGAGGCAGCGGAGGGAGAGAGAATCCCAAGCAGGCTCCACACCCAGTGCAGAGCCCAACATGGGACGCGATCTCACAAACCGAATATCATACATGACCTGAGCCAAAATCAAGAGTCAGATGTTTAACCAACTGAGCCACCCAGGCACCCCTCTATTCATTTGTAACTTCTCATAGCCATCAACTAACTCTGTTCCTAATCATATAGGTAAGATATAAAAAAATCTACACGTATCTGTAAATGTAGGAAAAGCTGGTAATTTGATCAAATATGTAATAAACTTCAGCACCCCCAAGATTATAACACTGAACCTTGCCCGAGCATTTATAATAGTGTCTAACAGCTGCTGCCAAGTTGCATGGAAGCAACCGGTTTAAAACAGCTTGAATTTCTAAAACAAGTGCTATTTTTCAAAAAATGAAAGACACTTAAAATAGCTCTATTACTTATGTATCTATTAAGTTGTTCAAAATTGACAATCTTTAATATAAGGCTCTTCTTGGAATTGGATGTCGATTTCCAATGCCGGAAAGTCAGAACAGATTTCAGAAGCATTGGAAGAACTCAACCCTAAATAAGACTCAAAGGTATGTTTCAGCAAGAAAAAAACTAGTCTGATAGAAAACAAATCTGTCAGATACCTTGAAGACTTCATTCTAACTTTTTTAAAACGTCCCATCTATCCCAAGGAGTATCTTACACTACCCCTGAAGTCAAGGATATCCATATCTTCTAACATATTTAAGTATTCATATAATAAATCTATTGACTGATACAGGTTAAGCAATTTCAGCCTCTTTCTCTCTTGGAAGCCCAGAACTTCCAGAAGAGTCCCACAGAAAGACTAGGCTAGGGTCTTTAGGGGGAGGCCTGACTAGGAAGGTATCCTGTTAAGGGAGGAGGGCAGACCCAGGCAAGAAGGAAGACCTGTAACATGAAGAGAATGTAATCAAGGATAAAAGGTAAAAACTAAAAGAAGTCCAGGAGACCTGACCGAAAGCTGAAGTTAGGATGATATGTCAGGAAGGGGCAAGTAAGTCAGGTAAGAGGTATCAACATCTGATTAGCAATGAAGATGCACCTGCTCAGGACACTGGACTGAGAATTCCATTGAGTCTCACCTGACCGTGTTCACATCAGACTCCTGCCCTAAAGAATAAATTGACTTGGCATTCACACAGTAGAATGCCGAATCTCGGTACATCCTGTAACAGAGATAATGGAGGCCATTCGGTTGCAAACTTCTCTCCCTCCAACTTAAATTTCCTCATATGATCTTCTGAAGAGGATTTCTCTTCCCTTTTCAAAGATCCTCATCTCTAAACTTGGATAATATTCCCTCCCAAAACTCTCTGAGATTGTGCTCTATCAATTTATTATCACCTTTCTTGCATTTTTGATCTTTCCCTTGCCATTGGATTCCTTCCCTTAACTCTCAAACATATTAATCTCTTTAAAGAAAACTGGTACAGCCACTGTGGAAAATAATATGGAGATTCCTGAAAAAATTAAAAAGAAAACTACCATATGATCCAGTAATTCTGCTATTTACCCAAAGAAAACGAAAATACTAATTCAAAGACATATATGCACCTCTATTTTATTGCAGCATTAAGTGCAATAGCCATGATATGCAAGCAGCGCCATGTCCTTCCACAGACAAATGGATAGAGAAGATGTGGTATGTACACACACACACACACACACACACACACACAATATTACTCAGCCATCAAAAAGAATGAAATTTTGCCATTTGCAACAACATGGATGGATTTAGAGGGTATAATACCAAGTGAAATGAGTCAATCAGAGAAAGACAAATACCATATGATTTCACACACATGTGGAATTTAAAAACAAAACAAATGAACAAAGGAAAAAAGAGACAAACCAAAAAACAGACTCTTAACTATAGAACAAACTGGTGGTTGTCAAGAGGGGAGGTGGGAGTGAGATAGAGAAAGGGGATATAGAGCACACTTACCCTGATGAGCGCTGAGCAATATATAGAATTGTTGAATCACTATATCGTACACCTGAAACTACTACAACACTGTATGTTAATTATACCTGAATTAAAAAATGAGCTAAAAACAATGAAAAAAATTTTTTAAAAGAAGGGGTAAAAATGAAGAAAGAAAAAATAAGGAAAACCTTCCAAAACACTGCTGCTGCTTCAAGGTATATATTCTTTGCCACAATTCTTTCACAGGTTAAAGTCCTGACAGAATAATGACTGCCTCAACTTTTTCCCTTTTTCCCTTCTTTAACCATCTGAAAGCTGGTTCTGATTCCACTGCTTAATTACACACATTATGAGGCAAGGTAACCACTGATCAATAATTGCCTAAGTCAATGGCCTCTGATCAGTGCTCATCCTGCTGGCCCTCTCTGGGAGCCACTTTCTGAAGCTCTCTCTTCTCCTCACTGCCAACACTCCTCCATTCTCTCCTTGCAGATGACTTCTATGTAATCTCTTCCACAACTCTTCCTCCACCTGCTGATTAAAGGTGGGTATTTGCCAATGCTGCCTTTGCCCTCTTTTGTCTTCTGTCCACATTCTCTTCTTTGGAGATCTCACCATTCCCCAATCTCTACCTCTCTCCAACCCTGGCCACCCTCCCCAGTTCCAGAACTGTCTCCAATTTATTTAATGAACATATCCACAAGGATGTCTTGGAGGTACTTCAAACACAGCAACCTGAACCTTAAGTGGTCATTAACCTTATTTTAAAGCTGTCACCATCCAATTAGACAGTAAGAAACAGAACACAGGAATAGGCACAGGAAGGCTTTCCTCTTATGGTGACAGGTAGATGCTTAAGGGTTGGAAGAGTGCCTTCCTCAGCTTTGTATATAAAGTCAGAGAATCTATGGTTCTGAACACCACTAACATGACAGAGTATTTCTGCCACAACTGCTCTAAGGACCAAAGTACTTTAGGTCTGCTCTGAGGAACTAAGAAGGTAAGAGAAAGCTTCACCACCCAGTTACTTGGGTCCTTACCTCATCAGATGGCCTTAGAATGGCTCATTTGCTGGTTCAGTAATAAATCAAAGGGACAGAAATCTTAAACTGACTTGTGATTCCTGCCAGTCTTTGAAGTCAGAGTAATCTTTTTGGTATGGCATACAAACTCACTTCTTTCTAATCTCCCACTTCTAAACTCAGCAATGTCTACCATATATAACCTCCCCCTTTGAATTCCAATGTACAGTTGGAATTGAAATTGCTTTGCCTTGCTGGGAAGGCTGCCCCACATTCCTATCCTAAAAGATTTTCACCCTTTTTTCTCTCCTTTAATCTATCCTCAACATGGCCACAAGTCTGGCCATTTGGCTGCTCTGTGCCTTCCAACCTGTCAACCATTAACAGTCTTTCTTACCCAGCCCCTACATTCTAACAACATTCATATATTCAACAACCACAAACAGAACTTATGGGTTCTCCCATCTCTGGATCTTCTTGTTCCAGCTGTCCTCTCAGTTCGGATGCCAAGAACCTTTCAAAGCCCTAAGCCCCTACTTCTTAAAGTTCCAGCTCAGATACTCAGTCTTCTAAGAAATTGTGGCAGGCTCTCTCCTCTTCCATTCCTACGGCCAACCCTATCTCTAGAGCCTGAATACTCCCTCAGCCCTTTGGCGCTCTGTTTCTACCTGTGCAAATGTCAATCCTCTGAACTAGAATTTTAGGTTAAGAGAGTGCGAGTCATCTTTGTATACCCAGAGCACTAATGGTACAGCACATAGGGAGTGGTATATTAATGTGGGAAAACACTAGACATGCAGTCACAAGAGCTGGTTCAAGCTACAACTCAATCACTTATGCGGTAGTAGGGATTTCCATCAAGTCACTTAACTTTTGCTTCTCAGTCCCCTCCTCAATAAAATGTAAAATAATAACTCCTTATTTTGAGGATATTCAAAGGCACAAGAGAAAGAATATACAGGAAAGTTCTTTGGAAAACCAGTATAATGCAAACAAATATAAGACAATACTAGAATGTTTTAAAACACAATGTGTGTTGATAAAGATGGACTCTTTCTACAAAAGCAACGCTGTTATAAATGATTAATACTGGCTACAGAAACTGGATGAGACAAAAACATCAAGGAGGTTTGCTCACTAGTAATACTTGATCTCTTTAAGATTATTAAATTGTTTTATTATACTGGCACGTAATATGCTAATCAAAGTATTAAAACTCGATTTTAAAATACAGTATTTTGTAGCCTTCTGTAACTTCAGACATTAATTTGGGTAAACAGTCATTATATTACACTCATATGCCTAACTGCTCAGTTATACTTTCGACATAAATGTCAATTATGTGAAATAGCTTTTGAAAAAGAATTTGTATCATTTTTTTCTTAGGATTCAGTTAACAACCTACATTCTCACTGACCAATGTAAATGAGGTTATAAATTTCAAGTTCTGTAAGAAGGGTATCTTAAATGCCAGCCACCCCAACCCCCAACACACACACATTTAACACCATGTCTACGTTACTTCTGAAAAGAAAGAAGAAACCCACTGTGCAGCAGGCGGTGTGAAATATAATGCAGCTTTACACTGCGTTATGAAAGCAAGAAAACAGCCAGCTGTGAGTCAGAAATAGAACAAAATTTCGAGTTGCACACCCAAGGGACTTTCAGGTAACATTGAAAGTATTCCTTAATGATGAATAGCTGATTTCATTTCAGACCCAGTATGAACACTGTAGGATATATTTAACATTTTAATTTTTGGTTTCAAAAAACAAATAAACCTGTTGGTCAGACGGAAGCGTGGTGGTCACAGCGGCCGATCTATCAATCAATCCAACATGGCTGGGCTCCACCAGCAGACCCTGACACCAATTAGGAAACTGAAATAGCGAGCTGCTGCTACCAGGTTACAGTTTTGCCAATTAGAGCACATCCTGGGTGAGAGCGACCAATGAACGCTGGAACCCAGGGTCAGGAAAGAGAGGTGAAAAGCACCTCGTGCAATGTGACATGAAAAAGAAAGATTGCGGGAGGGACAGAGAAAAGAAGCAAGACAGTCTGAAATCAAACAGTACATTTTATTGTTCACTTGTCAAAGACATGCGGGCACTAAGACAAAGCAAAAGCAAGGCGCTTCCCTTGGTCTCTATCCTGGAAGGAGCTGCTTATTGGCCAGCACAACTTGGGAGCCCATCGCTGTGGTACATGAGCACTGAACCTGCCATCTCCAACTGTTCCCTTTTAGTCAGGATTCACAAGTTAAGCCAGCTCATGCAGGGTCTGGACGTCAAAGACAGACCACTGATAGACACATATCAAAGTGTCTGTAAGGACAATATTTCAGATCAGGCTCATTATTGGCACACAACGCTTTTCTGCTAAAATTTCTCTTTTTTACATCCTACAAAATTTTAAGGACCTCCTTTCAATTTTTCCACCTAAGTTCTCTTCTAAGCCACAGCTTATAGCCCTGGCTTACCAAACCGTCATAAAATCTAAGGACCTCAAAATCTTCCCCCTTGGGTCCTTTCATCTAGTCACTGTTTCCTGCCTCAGAATACCTTCTCTTAATTCCTTCTCTTAATACCTTCTCTTAATCTCCTGGCTTTGAGGGACTCCCACAAAGATCCTTTCTGCTCTGTGTCTCTGAAAAAGCAAAAGGCAAAAGCAAGGCTGACAGGAACACCTTCCAGAGTATGGAAGTTTGGGACTATAGCTGTCATTTTCAGAATCAGATAAAAACCTAGGTCTGGATCACTTTCACAAATGTGAAGCAGATTCTGGCCTGAGTCAGATGAAAATGATAGACAAAAATTTCCTACACATTAAAAGGAACTGTTATTTTTCAAAAGCAAAAGTGCTATTATTCATTTTTCAACTGAGTCACAGGTGGTTACAACCTATTTTCCACAGGATCTAATGTCAGGCTCATTGTGGTGACTCAAATTCAACGCTGGTGGCTCTCTGTTCTGCTACTATCAGTTTTGTAAGAATGAGACCAAGCAATTCTAATGGTGTACACTCAGCCCGCTTTCCACATATATATCCATAGAGGAGGGTGTATTTCAATGATGGACATGGAAAGCATCAGTCAGAATTTATCATAAGTAGCTTCTAAATTGTTCTAGGGCCCTAAAAACATAAAAGATATTTTTCCTCTAGAGAGTAGGTTGTCAACCTTGGCTGCCAGTTGGAATCACCTGGAAGCTTTGAAAAATGCTGCATCCTAGGTCCTACCCTGCAGAAATGTTGATCTCATTGATTTGGAGTGATATCTGAGAATCAAAATTACTTTTTTTTTTTTTTTTAAGCCCCAGTCTGACTTGGTCCATATCTGGGTCTGCTGGTCCTTCCCTCAAAAGATACCAGAGCTCAAAACACCAAAATACAGCAAAGCTAAGCCAATGATCCCAAATATTTCAAAGGTTTATTACACACACAGGCTTGGACATGGCTAGGGGAGTCTGTGGGCAAGGGGGCCACAGGCAAAAGGGCTCTCACCCAAAAAGTAGGTGCAAAGAGACAAATGAGGCCAGGTGCTGGTGATATACATATAGAACCGCTACACACCAGGGGGATTTCTAACTAATGCTGGGTGAGGACTAACTTCAGGTGCTCCATTCAGGTTGTGGAGAGGGAGGTATCAGAAGGGCAGGATAGGGTACATTGCTCAGTCTTGCCGGGAGTAGCAGAAGTGAGAAAGTGGCAGCATCTGACAATTTCCACCCTAGTAGATGCTTCAAGGTTTAACAAAATGTCATTTTGCTGGGAGTTACTTATCATGTCCAACTATTTCTCTAGAGTAGCCAAGCAGACAACCACTACACTCTAGCAGTACTTCTCAAACTTCAATGTGCATATTCACCTGGGAATCTTGTTAAAATGCAGATTCTGCCTCAGTAGGTCCAAGCTGGGTCAGAGAGTCTGCACTTTTAACAAGCTTCCAAGTGGTATCAATGCTGCTGTTTCATGGACTGCACTGGCCCTATTCTTCAGAACTGTCTACCCTTGACTTACAGGCCTCTCACAAATGAAAATCCCATGGTGGCCTCTGGCTTACACATTCTGGGTTGCTTTGGAGGATCTGTAGGTACTGGAAAAACTAACAACCCTGAGAATGGGGCCCAGATAAGTGGAGAAATACTACAGCCATCTAAATCCATATTATTGCTCCTCAAATATTTACGGCATTTGTTAACTGTCTTCCCACTAGAATGGATACTCAAAGTGGAAGCATGTGTGTACAGCTTCCCACTGAAGACCTAGAGCTTTCCAGCACGGTGTGGGCACCCAAATTTGCTGGCTCAAGAAGGAACTGGATGAGAGGATGTGGGCACCGCACGTCATGCTGGTGTTTGGTTACCCCAGTCTGTGCTACTAGTTCATTCTAGGCAAAGACAAGTCAAGTGGGGCAACAACCTCAGTCTTGCCTTCTGGCCAATACTTAGGTAGGTATGCCTGGCAAAGGGTGCAAGATGATAAAGACAAGAGACTATCCTGCATCTTTTCAATTCTAATTTTTTTTAAAGATTTATTTACTTGAGAGAGAGAGTATAAGCGGGGGCGGGGTAGAGAGAGAGGGAGAGAGAATCTCAAGCAGACTCCCTGCTGAGCACAGAGCCCAACGCAGGGCTCAATCCCAGTACCCTGAGATCATGACCCGAGCCAAAATCAAGAGCCACCCACTCAACCAACTGAGTCACCCAGGTGCCACTCTTCTCAATTCTGTTTAAAACACACTGGGTATACTGTGTCCAGCACAAGAGAAGACAAAATGGAAGAGGTGTAACTGTAGAGAGACCATTTTTTTTTACTTCGGTTTCCTTCAATTGCCATAATGAACTTCAGAAAGAAAGGGAAGCAGCCTCTGGAAAGTATAACCTGAGTATAACCCTGAATCTTAACTCCACGAGACCCCCAAAGGACCATGATGAAATGGCAAAGGAGAAACTCTGAGCCTCAGGAAAGGTATTAATCCATCCTCAGAAGTCAATCATTCACAAATGCCTACTAGCAAAACTATCTCACAAAATTAGAAAACTAACAAAATTAGAAGTGCAAGTACCTGAGGCAGAATAAAGCAAGTGTAAAACACAGATTTCACTGACTAGCATGGACCTCACAAGGCCAGCACTGATTCTCAATGATTTTCAAATTGTAGGTTGCTACCTATTAGTGGACTGTGAAACCATTTCAGGGGGTTACAACCCACTGTTATTTAAAATGGAAACAGAATAAAATAGAAAATATGAGGGCAGAAAGTAGAATGTAGTATTATTTCTTATGTTTATTAATATATATGTGTGCACTGCATAATTTAAAATTGCGTATTATTGTAGGTCATGATTTAAAAAATTTTTAAATACCCATCTACACCATGGAGGACCATATTTCATATAGTGTCACAGCTAAGTAATGTTTACAGACTAAGAGGGCACATTTATACTAGAGACCGTATGGCATAGTAGCTCAAAGCATGTGTCTAGAGCCAAAGGGACTGCCTAGGGGTGAAGGGTAAATCACTTAACTTCTCTAAGTCTCAGTTATTCCAATCACAGGAATAGTAATACTACTACCTCATGCTATAACAATCAAATAAGATATATGTAGAGTTCTTGGCACAGAGCCTGGCATAAGCAAGTGCTTGATAAAATATTATGCATTACTATCACTGCTTAAATGCAAGTCTGCTATGTTTCTTTTACATTATTTCAGAGGTAAAATACTAAAGAACAGGGGTTAAGGTAACTCATGTGAGCAAGACTGTGACTGCTACCTAAGTAAAAACTGAGGAACTCATCTAATTATGGAAGAATCTATTTGGAATAAAGAGCTTGCCATTGCAAAAGGGCAAGATGGAAGAGTCATGAACTCACAGAAATGCCATGAAGTTAAGACACAATGAAAAAAGAAAGCACAGGTCAATAAAGGCACAGACGAAATTCTCCCACCAGGACACCCGAATCTTGCTCTTCTTTTAAACTGCCACCAGTAGTTCTGACCCTGGCCCACAAAAGTACGAAGGACCTTAAGCTTGCCCTGTTTCCCAGTCTTATTCAAACTGTGAGGAACCGCATCCTGTGCTCTTAAGAACCAATTATTAATTAGAAGCCCTGGAAAGCTGGATGGTGCTTGTTATTATTAAATCTAATATCAAAAAAGGATGTGGATAATTACTATATTTGCTTCTCCAACTGATCTTGATGAAACATGCTGAAGTTACTCTTGACACAAGTGTCACCACTGGTAAAGCTCTCAATTTGCTGGCATCTCATCAATGGTACACTCAAAACTTCTATTGCTGTTAAACTAACAGTTTATATTAGGCTAAACACCGTTTGGTAGCCATTGTCAAGAAAATTGGAGTTGCTCAGGCATGGCAGCAGTTACTGATGTTATTTGTTTGGAAGCCTTGTGATTTAGTGAATCACTAGCAATTGTTAAGCAAGTAATTAAACTATAAAGCCAAGACCTGTGATTTTCAGTCTTTTCAAAGCAATAATCATCAAAATTCCAAGTACCATTTAACTGATTCCCTTCTAAACACGCTGGCAACGTTTATGTTGTCATTCATCCAGTTGTATAGTTTATAAAAACTAGATTATGGCCTTTATAGAAATTATATGCTGCTCAACTACTTTGCTAAACATGAGAGGTTTAAAGGAAAAGTTCACAGAAATTATTTAATGAGAACTGGACATAAAAAGTTTTGGATTTGCTCACGCATATGGCTATCTTAGGTTTAATAATATTTCAAAAGTCCTATTTTTAGGACTGAAATACTAAAATAACCAGACTATTGTTCTTTTCCAAACATAAGGATGCATTATATAAATTTCACAATTTTTCTAAGTGCCTTTAAAACTACAAGCAATTTAGTCTATGATTCATGTACCATACCGACTACATGCAATTTTTTTTTACTCTGCATCTCAATTATATCTTAATATTATGGGGGCTGAAATCCATTAAATAAATCGTATTTCACAGACTTCTAGTAAAGTAATAATACTTACATGCATTTTAGAAGAAATTGGCCTGCATTATAAACGTATTCATAATGTCATTACCTGCCTTTCCACACTAACTGAAATATTAGGCAGCAGGGCCTACCTACTTCAAGCCACTGATGAAAGCTTTTAGCAAACCTTATGCTTATTCTGTGGCTGGCAATCAGCTCCGTTAGTTAATATAATCCAATGTTTACAAACAGCAATTTACCCAATGTATAAAGCAGCTCTTGTAATTAGTGAAACACTGTTACTGATTAAGATTTAATCCGGTGGCTAGTATTTCTGCACTGTGCGACATAAAGAGACTGGCTGATCTTTAATCAGTTAAAGGACATTGCCTTTTCAAAGGACCTTATTACTGTAAAGTGTTTTACTTACAAAGCACACTGCCATTAAGAAAATTAATTCATTAAAAATCTATATTACTTAAAAACAATACATCAGTGGTGTTATAAGATGGTAGGAAAAAAAATCCTAGCAAATACCTTCAACAACTTAAGAAAACATATAGTACTTTAGGGACCTGCCAACACAGCTCTTCTCTATCCAACTGTTAAATATTAAGTAATTGTGTCTTTGGTTTACAACCCTACCTTACAACTTACAAGGCACTTTTATGTGCATTATCTCTGATGATGTTCCCGATCATTCTGTGAAGTAGCTATTTGTGGCTATTAATCATCTACAACTAACAGATGGAAACACTGAGGCTCACGAACATTACATGACTTGCCCAAGGACATTAAGCTAGTAACAGCAAGGATTCACACTCTTTCCTCCGTGCCACATTGCAGACTTGGCACATCTATTTCCAGAGCCTGAATAAACAATCCGAGTAACCCATCAAGAAGAGACAGAAATATAGACTACAGACTGTACACAATTTGGAAATGGGCTATTCCAAAAGGTCATTTGGAATCTGGTTTGCAGAGATCAATGCACTCAGTCCCAAACCAGCATGGACAAGTCCTTATTTAGTCTGTAATATTTCTGCACTATGTTAACATAAACATTTTGTGATCCTGGGTAACCTAACCACTCTTTATACCATCGCCTCTAAGGAAACATGCATGTCGAATGGACACAGGAATGCCAGAGAGCTGTCCCCACAGGCCACAGTCCAGAGCAGCAGGGCTCCTCCACCGGCTTCTCACACGTGTACCTCCCATGAGTCCCCCACCATCAGCAAAGGACTAGGAAAGGAGAAGGCTCTCCAGGCAGAGCCTGGGGAAGAAGAAGGCAGGAGTGTCCCAAAGAGGAGCTGGAGCTATGAGGACCACACAGCCACTGGTCCCACAAGGCATGGGGTGTGGTGGACTTTGAGTATGTGAGAGTTGGGGTTTGTGGGGAACTGCGAGGAGTCGGGTAACAGCAGGCTATCCCTGGACAGATCCATTCAGGATCTCTCATAAAAGAAACTAAGTATTTGCTTCGATGGTGGAGGGAATATAATAACCAAACATACCAGCCCTTAATGAGATGAGTACTCATAAGAAGATGGCTCTACATGGTTTCAAATACTGAAAACTGTCAGTCACTCACTTAAAACATTAAAGAGTCCTTTGAACAAATAGGAAGGTTTGCAGAGAAGGAATGAAGAGGGTATACTCAAGCATCAAAGTCAAGAGTCTGTGGAAAAAACTCTTGAAATCTCGTATAAATTAAAAAAAAAAAGCCTGAAAGACGTATAGGAACAAATGAGTATGTGGTATTCCCATTTATATTAATTCATCATAATTTCTTCTGTGGTTCAAATTGATTAATTCAAATTTCTTTTCCCCAGAGCCCATCCACTAATAAATAGTCCCTATGGACATATTCTCTTTTGAGGAAAACTATTAAACACATGGCTCCATAAATGTATCACATGGGAAATCACCTCCTCTAAGGAGCTAGCTATCTAAAAGGTGTGAGTGATAGGAGGCAAAAACATACTACATTTGTCACTCCCATTAGCATTATTAGTGCTAATGAGAAAGTACATGAACAAGAACACATACCTCTTAATTTGAATGTGTTACAAAAAGTGACTAGGTTAGTCACAGCTACTGGGATTAAAAGCGCGTAATGCTGAAAAACCGCACAAGGCAATGCTTATGGTGGTTTTGCAGCACAATGTCAGGTATTTAATTACAGTTTTCAAGGCATTTAACACCTCTTGGCACACAGAAGCTGGATGTGTGTGTGCCTGTGTGTTATTCAGACAGTTTGGGATTGCAGGTATAACTCAAATTATCTGGCATCTCTGGGAAATAAAGTGCTCCATGTAAGTGCATTTTCTATATAACTGAGGCTTCTATCTTCATGCATCCTCAATCCCTGATTAAATCTGTGGCCATCTGTAAAGAAAATCTTTCCTCAGAGTCTTACATCTCCCTGTCTCTTTACAGACAATGGGACAGAAAGTAGTGAAGTGCTTCTGAGTTTTTTGTTTTGTTTTATGGATGAATCAAGGCCATCATTAGGAATATTCACCACCAAAGTAATACAGTTCCTACTTTTTACATTTTGTCTCTTCCTCTGATGTCAGGTTTTTAGCAGTCATTTCTCCCAGGATCACCGTGATGGCTTCTAATTTACGGACTCCATGATTCACTCCAGTCTTGGAGTCTGTGGCATCTTCCATGGACCGGTGGGGGAAATAACTAAACGTGTTAAGAAATATAGTTAAGCCTCTCTGTCGGGCAGCAGCCATCCGCTCATAGGGAAGCCAAGATGGGCACTTGGAAGTACATGCAGGAGCTGTGGAGGAAGAAGTAGTCCGATGTAATGCGTTTCTTCTCGGGGTGCACTGTGGGCGGTACTGATAGCTGTTTGCACTCCAAAGCCCAGCCCCTCCCAACCCGGCCCAACAAAGCACAGAGACTGGAGGACAAGACCACGCAGGGTTATGTCATATATCAGATTCATGTGCAGCGTGGTGGCCACAAATGCCCGGTTCCTAAGGATGTGACCTATGGCAAGCCTGTCAGTCATGGGGTTAACCAGCTGAAGTCTGCCCCGAAGCCTTCAGTTGGTTGCAGAGCAGCGAGCTGGATGCCATCATGGGCCTCTGAGAGTCTTGAATTCTTCCTGGGTTGGCAAAGATTCCACATACAAATTCTTTGAGGTTATCCTCATTGACCCAATCCCATAAAGCTATCAGAAGAAATCCTGACACCCAGTAGATCACCAAACCAGTCCACCAGCCCAGGGAGATGTGAGAGCTGACACGTGCAGGCCACAAGAGCCGTGGCCTTGGAAACGTTCACAAGTTCCATCACATTACTGGTGGTTCTCACCACGTGACATGGAGAAGATGCAATACTCTCCAGCTCCACCGTCACTGCTAATAAGAGTAAATTCTTACCTAATAAACTATTTAGGTAAAAAAAAGAAACATATTGAATAAGTATCAATAAGGCTAGGACCAGGGGCATAAGAAAAATGGCACATGGTTTTATTATTCTTATTAGCACTCAGAAATGGAGAGAGAAAGGTATTGTTCCATTTACCCTGTCGGTTTCCATTTTTAGGAGAAGATAGCAGGGGAACTCTTACACCCCAGATTCCACATCCAAGATCCAAGTCCCAACACAACCAAAGAAGCTGATTTCTCAATGGCCAACATCCTCTCAGAGTAATTTAAAGCTGATGTTTCCCAATCACACAGGTGCCTTATTTTGAGGCACGCCTATTTTCTTTCATCCATTCTTACATAATTCCTCCTGCTAAAGGCATTATGATCTGTGTGTTCAAATGAATGAAACTGATTATGGTAGGGTAGCAATTCATTGAATTCTGTCCACAAATTTGTGACTATATCCAACATAAGAAGGGTAGCCGATGTCACTACTTAACAACAACAGTCCTTAGATTCATAGTCATCCTTGAAGACCGTAGTTAAAAGAAGGCACTAGATTTCTTACAACGCCATGGCGGGGCTCTAGCTGCAGTTACTGCCCAGGCAGCCACATCTATGCATCATTCCCGAGGCCATCCTCAGCTATGCTCCACTAAAGCTCTCCCTGCTGCTCAGCATAACCACACTTCAGCTCTCAACACTGCTCTTCCTTGTCCTCTTCAAAACATCCCCTCTGAGACCATCTGTCAGCCACTCCCAGACTACAGTTCCTTCTGCAGGCTCTGCTCCCCTACACAGATTTGTGACTTGAGATTCTATCTCTTAAACCACAGCCTCCTTATTTTCTATCTTTTTATCCTCCTTAACAAACTATAACTCTCAAACTTCCACCTTCACCAGCCAGTCGCCCACTTCCTGGGGCTGCTGGGTTCTCTACCTGGCTGGAGACCACAAAAATCAGCAACTAAATCCTGTTCTGCTTAACTCATCATCTCCCCTGCTTTTCCAGCAAATTGCTGGGATAGATGGGTGGTCAGACAGGGCAGGAATGTAGTCAGGGAGGCAGGAGATGTTTACGAAAAGCACAGGACAGGGTGGGAGAACACTGGCGCCTGGCTGCCCATGGACAACGGTGTGATCTGTATGCAGACCTCCCAATCCTTGTTAACCTTGTTAACAGGAGCAGTCACCTACAGGAATGTAATAGTAGTACAGTGATGATGCTTCACAAAGCACCCTCACACATCTCATCTCTCTAAATTTCCAGAACAAAACTCTGAAGAACCCATGGTCATTTGAAAGATGAGGAAACAGATTCAGAAAGACTGGATCATGGCCCAAATCATCTATTTAATGAGCAGAAGAGCTAGGGAGGAAATTACCCTGAGTCCTGACTTCCATTAAGTGTCCTCTCCGGGTCCTCATAACAATTCTAGGTCTGTATTTGTTGACAGGGACCATCCAGGAGGCACAAACTTCTTTCTAATGAGGGGAATGCACAAAGTCCCACAAGGCAGGAGAAGAGGGGAACACTATTACATTCATTCAAAAAAAAAAAAAAATCCTTACAGTGACTAGTTTATCAACCTTGATATAGTGAGAACAAGGGTTGAAATAAATTATTTATGATGTATAACAGTTTAATGGAATATAAAATAGACTCTCTTTTTCACAGTTAGTAAAAGTTGTGGGGTTCTTAATGTTGCCATATCCAGACTAAGTCTGTATCTTACTCACCCAGACTTTTGACAGGAGCATCAATTTTCTAAATTCTTCTCTAACAACTACAAGTTAAGAAAGAAAATCACTCTCAGTGCTAATAATTGCGATTCTCTGCAGATACTAAAGAACCCACTGTAATTTCACATCATTGAATCCTGTGGCTTTATACATCAGAAGAATTTTCAGACAGTTTCTCCTGTGTATTTTTAATATTAAAAGAAGATACCTATATGAAGTACACTGAAGAGCTAAAAATGACATGATGGGATCTAGACTGGTATTACAGACTTGAAAGTGCTGTATGACAACATCCATAAAACATGAAGAAAGAAAAATATCTCACACAAATGTCCTCTGAAAAAGCAAACAAGTACTTCTCTTTGTTCATAATGAAAACAGGAAGAATGAGCTAAATGAAGTTCACAGGTGAACTTCAATAAATAACAAACTGATGTTATAGCAAAATCCACAATGAAGGCATCTGATTGGCTGTAAGAGTCACAAAACATCCAGCCATGCAAGAATAATAAACGATTTAGTGGCAAAAAGAGAGAAGAGACTCTGGCAAACAATGAGAGCAGGAAAGAGAAAGGATAAGGAATAAGCATGAATACATCCTTTAAAGAATAAACTACCAGGTATTTAAAGTCACATTAGGAGCACAAAAATTTCTATTTACATATACATTCAATACTGCATAAAGGTATTTCAATGCACAAAGAATAATCAAGGGTCTTGATTATTATGAAAATACTTAATAAAGAGACTATTGTTCATCATGAAGAATAGATGAATCATATCAGTACAGAAATTTTAAAAATTAACAGTCATGACTGGGGAACTGCCTTGATAAAAATTTTTTAAGGTGTAAATCTATGGTAATATAAATAATGTGGTATTGGTTCAAGAATTGGCAAATATAGCAAATGAACAGAATTCAAGACCAGAAATAGTCTTCACTCTACATTAGAAATTGGTATAAAATAACTAAGATATTTCTAAGGAGAATGGGTACATTATTTATTTTAAAAATTATACTTGCAAAACTGTCTAGAAAAACCTCATGTGATACCATATTCCAAAATAAATATGAGTGAATTAAAATTTCATTGTAAAAAATTGAAAACATAAAAGTAGAAATAAAACTAATTAAATCTTATAGACGGACACACCGTTCTAATCATAAACTTACTATAAAAAGACAGATTTGACTATCTAAAAATTGAAAAAAATATTTCAAAACAATACTGGAAAATGAAAAAAGGTTATGAATGGGCAATTCAAATTAGCTGTGTGTGTGAGAGAGAGAGAAAGAGAGAAAACAAAAACATTCCAATATACCCTTTCACCCAACAAATTTGCTTCTAGAAATTTATCAAAAAACAGAAAACACATCATGGATATCTGCAAAGATTTAGCCCAAAGGTGTATTCTTCTCCCTAGCTTTGTTGATAAAATTTTTAAAAATGGAAACAACATAGACATCCAAAAATAAGGAACTGGTCAAATATCCAAACTATACATCCGTGAAAAGATAACCACAGAAAAGTAATAATGCAAAAACATATATATATGCAATGTATTTCTGCATTAAAGATTTTATTTTTTAAAAGCTTTTCCTTTTTTAAAAAAATTTTATTGACCTATTTGAGACAAATTCAACTTGCATTAATAAAATTTGTTTTAAAAGAACTTCTAAAAAGAAAATTAAACTAGTTAGATAAATATTGAAGATCCACTAGAATGCAGACCACTGACAGTAGGCACACAAAAAGTGCTCATAAAATTTTCCGAATCAAATTGATTGAAACCACAATCTACATCAAGCAACACTAGTTAACAACTGTACTAATGAACACTGGAGATTCTATGATGCATAATCTTCAGAGGGCAGACTTACAAAAGTCACATAAACACTTTAGGGAAAATGATAAACAGAACCCTCTGTAGGCACCCACTGTCCAAACAGCCATTAGGAATTATAAATGGATAAAAGTAGGTATTACATCTAACACTAAAAAGTTACACTGATGATTACTATATTTGGTCTTGATAAAGATATGTTCAGTTAACCATAGGAGAATAATTTAACTAAAAACCTTAGTTGGCCTTTTTTGGGAAAGAAAACAATGATAAATTCAAGAGTATCTCAATACCCTTGGGATGTACCCAATTTGGTAAAAACAAGTACTAAACAGGGCCTGGAACAGGGTAGGCACTCAATAAATTTTTTTTTAATAAAAATCAGTCCATTTAGACCCTTATGATTGGAACATCACTTAGAACTCTTCTTATGACCCTCCTCAGTTTGGCTGAGAGGCTAAGCTGAGCTGAAACTGGACTCCCATGTCATTTGAGGCGTCACTCAATCAGGAATGGAAAATGCTAAATTTATTGCTACAGGTCATTCAAAGTTAACTCCAGGAATTCCTATCCAAAAATGATTGATCCCATATTTCAATTTTATAAATATTCAGGCAGAGTAAAAATTCATATATTATCAAGCTAAGGTCTAAAGTGATAGGATTCTATTTTAGCACAAACTTGCATCTCTATTACCGAGCATATAACCTGATACATATATTTTATCAAATGAATGGATGAGTGAATTAATGAACAAATTAATATTTTAATCTGTTCAGATAATGTCTTTAATGAGAAGAAATGTCTAAGTTGCATAGGTGTTTTTTAATGTTCAAATCCAAAATAACCTTTATACCAACTGAAAACATTTGCCAAGACACTAAGTTTTATCAGGTTTCTCTTCTACAAAAAAATGTACATGAATCAACATTCTTTTTGCTAAACAAGTATAACTTTCACTCATTCTCAAGACATGAGTTAATGAGTATTTATTTACATGACAGACCACTCTGTCAAAATACTAGAAAATCTAATGAAGATTGTTGCTTTTTATGTAAATTAATGTTTTAAAGCAAGCTGACAAAAAATAACTTTCTTATATGTATGGCTAATCACTACAATCAGTGCTTAAATTTATTATGTAGTATCATAGTTGAAGGCATAATTTTATTAATCAAAAATTAAGTGAAACAAACTATGTAGCACAAATAACCAGAAACAAAAGGTACTTTATCTCAATATATCTAAGCACACCTATTTGGCTTTTGTACTAATTTATTTTCCTTCCTGCCTGCTTTCCAAAGCAAATTCAATAACATCTTCACTTTATTTTAAAATTTTACACAAGAAGTTGAGGGAAAGAAAAGAAAAATCAACAACAACAACAACAAAAAAAAAAAACCTCTGATGGCATTAAGAATGGAAAATGAAGAGTTTCTAAAATTACAACCTTAATAAATTGAGATAACATTTAAATTCAAAAGAAATATGAAAATGAGAACCACAGATTTTTAAGTTTAAATAAAGACCATTAAGTGTTATGTTTAATAAGATATAGACTCAAATGTTTAGTGTAATTGCCAAACACCTTGATTTATTCATTCATTCATTCATTTATCTTAGAGAGAGAGCACATGCACCCACATGTGTGAGGGGTGGGGGTGCAGAGTGAGAGGGGGACACTCAAGGCGGAGCCTGATGCAGGGCTCAGTCTCACGACCCTGAGATCATGACCTGAGACAAAATCAAGAGTTGGATGCTTAACTGACTGAGCCACCCAGGTGCCCCTATCTCAATTTATTTCTTAAAGTTATACTTTCCAAGCAAAGTAAATTGATAGTTCACTAAATGTATCATTTATCTGATGGTGTTATAATAATATCACTGCATTTGATAATATGGAACAAATGATGATTATGTTTAAGATAAGCACAAAAACCTGGCTGCCAATTTTCAAGTACTAAACTCTAAAAGAAAAAAATCTATCAAGTACCCAATTTATATAATTAAACATTGAGTAAAGTTTGATTTCCTCCTGTGTATGTCAGTTTAATTACTATATTTCAAATATGATATACAGATCATCACTAAAAACCCCAAAAGGACTATCATCATAAAATAAAAATATGACAATGATCCCACAGGCAGCCACAAAACACAGCCATTAGGAAAAAGACGTAGAGGAAAATACAAAAATAAGTGAATAAATAAATACATGACTTTTGTGATGTCATTATCAAATAATGAACCTAGTTTTTTAAACAAACATAAACATCAGACTGAGAGTTTCTGTTTTGGAACTTCCTTTTTTAGTCAGCCTTCCAAAAACTCAAGAAAACTGGTCTCATTACTTTATAGTCACTCCCTGTCTCTAACTGAAAAACAGTTACATCACCCAATAGCCTTGATTTTAATGACTTCAGCCTGATCCCAAAATATCAAATCTATTCTCAACTGATGAAGATTTATCACCTTGGAGGACAGTGAAAGGGATGTGCTTTTAAGGGAAACTCTTGGAAGAAAGGGGGGGGGAAGAAAAGGAAGGAAAGAGGGAGGGGGAGGAAGAGAAGGGGAAGGAAGAGCCAGTGAGCAGGGACAGCCTCAGGGAGGCTCCTGGAGAAGGAAGAACACTCACTGTGTGATTTTAGTTTAAGATTTTTTGATTTTTAGATTTTTAGATTTTATTTTTAATTTTAGATTCAGACCATCCATGAACTGGTGACAGTGGAGACTCTTCTGTGCTTACATGACCAACAATGATACCAAATTCAGGAAGAAAAATGTTCTATGGGAAATCGGCCACTAATGTTCAAATAACATACGTCTACTCAACATAATATATAAATGGCGTCATTTTCAGTTTAAGATTTTCTTCCTGCACTGCACAACTGACAATTGACTTTCTCACAGCTAAAACTTTCAAATGGCAAAACAAATTCTGAAGACATTTTCTGTAATAAAAAACGGCTGCTTAGATGTTGAGAGAGAATTTTTCAAGGAAAATCTTGTTTTTCACTTTTCTATTCAAAGATTCAAGTGCAGGAGAAATGTGTTGAAATCAAGTAATTAGAATTCCATTTGGTCCATCACCCCTTTTCAAAGATTGTAGATTTTATTGACAACTTTTTATCACCATAATATCTAGGAAAATAATAGTATTTGATGTTTTCAAATGAATATATATAATCAAATGATTTATAATCGCAAAGGAGTTGTCAAAAAATGTTAAATACCTAAATACTTTTTAAATTGGCTTCACATCAGAAAGCTCAAGTATCAGTTTTGAAGACCGTGTAATTCTGGCAGATTGAACTCCTCATTACATCCGTCTCACCTTTCCCCATGATAAGGCCTCTGATGTTTAGCAGGGCTCATGATCAAGGAGGCTGAGGGGTAGGGGACAGGGACATTTCCTAGCTTCCTTTGATGCTGGGTGGGGGACCAGTAAACAGGTTCTGCCCAGGAGAGTGGGAAGGAAAGTAGTATGTGTACCTTTCAGGACTCATCCCAGTATATCCCAGAGAAGGGATACATCCCTACTTCCCCTTTTCCCCTGACACCGTCCCATTGTATGGATCCAAAACATGAAAGTAAGCTTTCTTAGACCCTATGAATGAAAACTAACCATAAACACATACTGCTATAACGTTTAAAATTGCAAGTTCCATCTTTTAATAAGCCTGTATTTATTTGCCTAAGTAGTATAACAGTAATTGTTACAGAATGCAAAAATACATGTGATATCCTCTAGAAATGGATAATACCTTTTCCCAATGCAGTCAAATTATTTTAAATTGTAAGTAGTCTCATTTAAAAAAAAAATCTAGAACAATGAATAAATGACCTCAAAGTGTGTCAATATTTCAAATAAATTTTTATAAGTCTTAACACCTCTGAAAATCAAATTATTTGATTCTAAAGCACCAAGAAAATGATACTGAAACAACACAGTCTCTCTAAAAAGGTGTAAAATTTTAATATTGGTGAGGCTACAAAAATCACCCCAGAGGAGCAGAGAAGAGTCACAACAACATTCAATAAAGGAGTTAAAAAACAGAGACAAGTTAGAAGCCCTGGCCCTTCCAATTGTCAGCTGTATACGCTTGGCCATATATGCGTTGCTCCTGGAGAATCTCAATTTTGCCTTGAGAAATGGGGTAATATGTGCCCAGTCTACGTTGCACTGCTGCTGTAGACATTAAGTATGAAAAAAATACACATAAATATATCCAAAAAAAGACGATCCTTTGCAGATATAAGGAACTGTTATTCAAATAGCTATGTATACATGCTAAAGCACACACTGGCTTTCATTTATAAAAAGTAAAGAAAGGCATTTGTTTTTTTTAAAAATACATCATTGTAAATGCATTCATATTTAAAAATCTAATAAAGATCTCCTCTTACCTGCACTTGACATTTCAGGAAAAAGATGGCTTAATTTGCTTCTCTGAAGATTAGCCCCTCACAACTAAATAAATAACAAGGCTAATATTTACCAGTATTATGTAAACATGACACACAACCGACAAAATATTTCTCTTTAAGATGAGAAAAACACTGATTCCATGATTGATCATAAAATGGAGTGTGAACGACAACCAAGGGACAGTCCAAACACAGATCAGAAGGCCTATGGTGGGATTCAGGGTGCTAAGAAACCCTACAATTTTTTTAAATTAAGATTTTTATTTAAAAATTTGTTTTCTTAATTAACTATTTTAGAATGCCTGGAAAAATAATTCCCAGAGAGTACATTAAATGCTGTCAATTGTGTTACACTGTATAATATGTTGCTATGTGGTTTCTCAATTTTATCAAAATTACATCTGAGAGAATGAAAACCATTTGTCTACATTTAAAATTCCTCATCTCTACAACTCAATATTTTTCCTTGATGCATTCTAAATGCCCTAGTAGAAATTATTTTGAAAAGAAACCATTAAAGGTATGCTAATGACTCTGAATTGTGACAGATGCTGTGGAAACAGGCCTGTTGGCTGAGGCAAAGCACCATTAACTATCTATCATAAAGTACTCTGGACTTGCTCATTTATAACTGCTGTGTTGCTCAAGGGGGGAGAAAAACAGCAAGAGTTTCTCTTTCTGAGGCAAAAATCATAAGCCACTCACTTATTCTAATGTCACGATCCCCACTGTTTGTCTGCATAATTAGGAAAATCAGAAGTAGTGAAATATCGCTTTAACAATGTAATTGGAATTAAACTATTAAAAAGGCCAGGGAGAAAGTTCCATGTGCTTACTGACTGGCAAGTGTCCAACACAAGACACCCACAGCAGGCAAAACATGTCCTATTTCCTAGGAATGAATCAAGGATTGGAATTCCAAGCCTCACAGGGAGGCAGGGGGAAAGAAGAGAAGAATTTAAAAAGAGGAATGGAAACACATCATTACTCCGAGAATCTTCTGTCTACAACCTGTTAAGAATATTTGTTGATCACCCATTTTGAGAAGAAACTCTGATCCAGCCACTGTGGGAATCAACAAGCAGATCACTGGGTTTTTACAAAATGACTGAGTGTACGCTAGCTCACTGGATCCTACCAAGGAAGCTCTGAAGAAATATCATGCTGCTTTTGGAAGACAGGAAACTAAAAGTGAGGGGACGGGAGCCTGGGTGGCTCAGTCCTTAAGCGTCTGCCTTCGGCTCAGGTCATAATCCCAGGGTCCTGGGATCAAGCCCCACATCAGGCTCTCTGCTCAGTGGGAAGCCTGCTTCTCCCTCTCCCACTCCCCCTGCTTGTGTTCCCTCTCTCACTGTCTCTGTCAAGTAAATAAATAAAACCTTTAAAAATAAAATAAAATAAAAGTGAGGGGACGGACTCAATAATGCCCACTGGGGCATTTATGTTTTTTACTAGCCAGACAGGGGACTCTGGTGACCAGCCAGGCTTGGAAAACTTTATCCTAGAATCACAGGCACTTCCTTTTGCACATCCACACACACCTGATAGAGGAAAAAGAGGCTGGCACAAAATTAACAGCTTTAAAAGTCAACTACAGATTTTACAAGAGTAAATAAAGGAAAGGGAGTGTAACAAAGAATTAAACAATAAACAATCCTGCCCAGGAAGGTAGTACTAAGCCTAAGGGATTTTTAACTACAGAAGAGAAAGTACTCAAGAGAGCCCTAAACAGATGGATGAGAAGTTCACTTTATCAGAGAAAATACAATAAGCTCGTGCCATATAGTGTTTGCTGAGCATGGGTGTTTGACTAAAGGTGTTATAATACCCTAAGCTCAAAACTTTGTACTAACAATTTGCCATTGAAGTCCAAAATACACATCGTAGTAAAACCAAATGCTCATTACCCACAAAAAGATCGTAAGTGTCTACCTTTTCATGGGAGTTGGCCCCAGGCACTCAAGAATGGTGATAACAAGGGAGTTGGCAGTAAAACACTGCACCTTTAGAGACCTTTGAAGTGTTCTCAAGAGGGATTATCCTATAGCCGTCTATAAAGTAGAAGTCAATGTGTCCATTATTTACGTATTCTAGAACCATGTGGTAATAAATTCAATATTATATTCAATACCTGATTTCATTATACCAATAGCTATCTACTCTGGCCAGTGAAAAGGACTGTTTAAATGGTAAGTGCCTCATTTCTATGTAAAAGCTCATGGCTAAAATTAACAAGTCAGGGAACGACAGATGTTGGCGGGGATGCGGAGAAAGGGGAACCCTCCTACACTGTTGGTGGGAATGCAAGCTGGTGCAACCCCTCTCGAAAAACAGTATGGAGGTTCCTCAAACAGTTGAAAAATAGAGCTGCCATATGATCCAGCAATTGCACTACTGGGTATTTACCCCAAAGATACAAATGTAGGGATCCGAAGGGGTATGTGCACCCCAATGTTTATAGCAGCAATGTCCACAATAGCCAAACTGTGGAAAGAGCCAAGATGTCCATCGACAGATGAATGGATAAAGAAGATGTGGTGTGTGTGTGTGTGTGTGTGTACACACACACACACACACACACACACACACACACACACACACACACGGAATATTATGCAGCCATCAAAAGAATAAAATCTTGCCATTTGCAATGATGTGGATGGACAAGAGGAGCCCACACCCACAGGCCCAACAGCATATAGGAGACACCTCCCAACAGTCCATGAAGTCCAGTCCAGAAAAGTCACAAGACTAGCAGCAGTCCTTCAGAGAAAAGACTGAGGTCCCCCGAGGAAGAAAGATCTCTGCCTCCAGACTACCACATCAACTCTTCTCTGGATCTCCAGTCTGCCCCTCTGCCCTGAAGATTTTTGACTTGCCAGCCCTACAAATGCATGCACCAACTGCTTAAAAATCAAATCAACTGGACATATCCACACACCCCTAATACAGATTTATCATTAAGCCCAGATATTTATATAATGTGGTACCATTTTTTGGTTTTGAAAAAAATTTTTTTTTAATTCCAGTGTAGTTAACATACAGTATTACATTCATTTCAGGTATACAATACAGTGATTCAACAATTGTAGAGATTACTCAGTGCTTGTCCCAATAAGTGTACTCTCAATCCCCTTCACCCACTTCACTCGCCCCCCACCCACGTCCCCTCTGGTAACCATCTGTTTGTTCTTACACCTAAGAGTTTGTTTTTTGGTTTGTCTCTTTTTCTTTCCTTTTTCATTTGTTTTGTTTCTTAAATTCCACATATAACTGAAATCATATATTTGTCCCTCTCTGACTGACTTATTTCGCTCAGCATTATACTCTAGATTCATCCATGTTGTTGCAAATGGCAAGATTTCATTTTTTATGGTTGAATAATATTCCATTGTGTATATAAAGTAAATACCCAGTACTGCAATCACTGGGTTGTAGAGTAGTTCTAGTTTTAATTTTTTGAGGAACCTCCACACTACAGTGGAGGTTTCTACAGTGGCTGCACCAGTTTGCATTCCCACCAATAGTGCATGAGGGTTCATTTTTCTCTACATCCCCACCAAAATTGCTGTTTCTTGAGTTTTTGATTTTAGCCATTCTGACAGGTATGAGGGGTATCTCATTGTGGTTTTGATTCTCATTTCCCTGATGATGAGTGATGCTGAGCATCTTTAATGTGTTTCTTGGCCATCTGATGTCTTCTTTGGAGAAATGTCTGTTTATCTCTTCTGCTCATTTTTTAACTGGATATTTTTTAGTGTTGAGTTGTATAAGTTGTTAATATATATTTTGGATACCAACCCTTTATCAGATATGTCCTTTGCAAATATCTTCTCCCCTTCGACAGGTTGTCTCCTTTGCTGTGCAGAAGCTTTTTATTTTGATGTAGTCCCAATAATTTATTTTTGCTTTTCTTTCCCTTGCCTCAGGAGACATATCTAGAAAGAAGTTGCTACAGCTGATGTCAGAGAAATTACTGCCTATTGTTCTTTTCTAGGATTTTTAAGGTTTCTAGTCTCACATTTAGGCCCTTGACCCATTTTATTTTTGTGTATAAGAAAGTGGTCCAGGGGCGCCTGGGTGGCTCAGTCAGTAAGTGTCTGCCTTCGGCTCAGGTCATGTTCCCAGGGTCCTGGGATCGAGCCCTGCATCGGGCTCTCTGCTCAGCAGGAAGCCTGCTTCTCCCTCTCCCACTCCCCCTGCTTGTGTTCCCTCTCTTGCTGTGTCTCTCTCTGTCAAATAAATAAATAAAATCTTAAAAAAAAAGTCCAGTTTCATTCTTTTGCATGTTGCTGCCCAGTTCTCCCAACATCATTTGTTGAAGAGACTCTTTCTCGCATTGCATGTTCCTGCCTCCTTTGTCAAAGATTAATTGACCATGTAACTGTGGGTTTATTTCTGGGGTTTCTATTCCATTCCATTGATCTATGTGTCTATTTTTGTGCCAGTACCATAATTTTTGATTACTATAGCATTACAATATAACTTTAAGTCTGGAATTGTGATACCTCCAGTTTTGTTTTTCTTTTTCAAGACAGCGTTGGCTATTCGGGGTCTTTTGTGGTACCATACAAATTTTAGGATTGTTTGTTCTAGTTCTGTGGAAAATGCTGCTGGTGTTTTGTTTTTAAGATTTTATTTATTTGAGGGAAAGACAGAGCACAAGCAAGGGGGAGAGGCAGAGAGCGAGCGAGTGAGAGGAAAAAGCAGATTCCCTGTTGAGCAGGGAGCCTGACGCGGGGCTCAATCCCAGGACCCCAAGACCTGAATCATGAGATTATGACCTGAGCCGAAGGCAGACGCTTAACCGACTGAGCCACTCAGGCGCCCCTGATGTTGGTATTTTGATAGGGATTGCATTAAATCTGTAGATTCCTTTGGGTAGTATGAACATTTTAACATTTGTTCTTCTAATCCATGAGCATGGCATAGCTTTCCATTTGTGTTACTTCATCCATATTTTATAGTTTCCAGAGTACAGGTCTTTCACCTCTTTAGTTAAGTTTATTCCTAGATATTTTAAGTGTGATGCTGTTTTGGTTTTTTTCTAAGATTTTATTTTTATTTATTTGACACAGAGAGAGAGATAGTGAGAGAGAGAGCACAAGCATGGGGAGCAGCAGACAGAGGGAGAGGGAGAAGCAGGCTCTCTGCTGAGCAAGGAGCCTGATGCGGGGCTCCATCCAAGGACCCTGGGACCATGACCTGAGCCGAAGGCAGCTGCTTAACCGACTGAGCCACCCAGGAGCCCCAAGTATGATGCAGTTTTTAAAGGTGTTTTCAAAATTTTGTCATCTGACCCAATTATCAAAATTGTTCAAACTCAGACATAAAAGTAAAAATGTCCTGAATAATTACAAAGCACTCTAGGTATAAGGTAGTGCGCGCGCACACACACACGTGCACAAATGATCAAGAGACTGAATTACAGCATGAAATACCGAGTGAGCTATTTTTATTCCTTTAGGGTTACCTCCTCTCTCTCCCTAATTTGCACCTATTTCTGGCATCAGCATTAAGCATGATGTGTGCCAATTACCCCTACTAAAATGTAAAGTCCACTAGGAATGGGATTTCTCTTTTTGTACGTTTTGATATCTCCCGAGCATATAAACTACAGTGCCTAGCATGTAATAGGCTCTCAATAAATTCTTGAAGAGAAATGCAAATAAAATACACACACGCACAGACAGATCTACGTACGAGGAAAAGAAAATGCTCACTCTTGCTCAACCAATCAGCACTGACTATGATAGGCAAGTTATGGAGCTTTATTATAATTCTACATGAGTACAACAAAATGTCATTATGATCATGCAATGAAGACTATCAATGATCATTATTCAATGACCATATTTCTGCCTCTTTGTTTCAAGGTAGGAACAGAGAGAAGCCAGTGACATTTACTAACTACCAAAGTTGTCCTAACAGCAGCCTTGCAGATAGCTGACAAATAATATGGGCCTTTCCCCCATTATTTAAGAGAGAGTCAGGCATAAGGTCCAGTTTCATGGTCTAGGAAGTTATAATATTAATCTTTGCCCAGCTACTTACGTCTCTTAAATGAGGAGGTAGGTAAATGCAGAAAAGGTCACTGAGAAAACTGCCACATACAAAGGAAAGACAGAGGAGGTTATACATACAAAGATAAACATACATCCCCATAGCTCTGTTGAAGAGTGATTTACCCCAAATGCCCTGTGTGTGTCTGGTTTGTGCAAAAGGGGAGCTGCCCCCACCTCAGTAGGACTTCTCATCCCAAGCCAGCCCAAATTTGTAGAAAGACCCCTGGCCTTCTTCCTTCTTGTTCTCTGGCCCACAAATCACGACTGAAAAAGATAAAAAAACATCCCAGAAAGGGAAACCAGAGATACAGGTGCTGATCTCACTGCCACTTTATCCCTAAGAGCCTCAGGCCTCTTTCTTCAAAAATAGAAGGTTAGGTAGGGTGATTTCTACAGTCTCTTTAAGTTAATAATTTGGCCTCTATCTGCATCAAGGCCGACTGGCCACTAGGACAAGGCAAAGGAAGGAGCTAGAGCCCCATACAGCAGGTTCTGTGCAGTGGGCTGCGGCTCAGAACGAATGAGGCTCTCACATCATAGGGCACACCTCTCTCAACTCCCTTTGCCCAGTGCAGTGCTGAAGACGAGAGGCCGGCCTGGCACATGACACAAGGGCTATTACTAGGAACAGCATCAGGCTACCTGTCAAAGGGCCCCAGGCGATGAATTAATTGCTTGGATGAACTTAGTATTACACATTTAGTAGCCTAGTTTGTTGACAGCCTCAGAAGTTTACAGAGACTTATGAATCAACTAAAAGGCCAAATTATTGATTTAAAATAAGAATTACATCTGCCAAGGGACACCTGGGTGGCTCAGTCGGTTAAGCGTCTGCCTTCGGCTCGGGTCATGATCCCGGGGTCCTGGGATCGAGTCCCATATCGGGCTCCCTGCTCCGCGGGGAGCCTGCTTCTCCCTCTGCCTCTGCCTCTCTCTCTCTCTGTTTCTCATGAATAAATAAATAAAATCTTAAAAAAAAAAAAAGAATTACATCTGCCAAAAAGAACAGGCATGTGGGACCTGCAGCCAAGACATGCTCCTTCTGCAGACCATCTATGTGGAAACTGGAAAGTGACTCGATCAGTTTTATGACCCAGAAGTGTGCTGGCATGAGGCTAGGAGAGCTTGCTATAAGCATCTCCACAAAAGGCAGGCATCCACCAGCAGCAGGAAACTAACTGCAGATCCAGGCCCGCGCAGGAATGACAGAGTGTTACTTCTCTTTTTGAGTCTTCTTTTTCCTTCTATTTATATAACTGTTTTGAAAGCAATAATTAATGGCTGAAGGGATCTATTTTTTATTACATGTAATAAATACTTATTCAATTCAGAGAATCAGATAAACATAGAAGTGTTTTAAAGTTTTTTGTTTTGTTTTGTTTTTGAGGAGGGAGAGCAGGGGAAGGGCAGAAGGAGAGAGAACATCTAAAGCAGGCTCCAAGCCCAGTGGGGAGCCGGACACAGGGCTCATTCTCACAACCTTGAGATCATAACCTGAGCTGAAATCAAGAGTGAGACACTTAACCCACCCAGGTGTCCCACCACACAAGTATTTTAAAAACAGAAAAAGTTTAGAACATATCTACAATCCTATAGCGAGCCGCCCGTGCAGGTACACGGATCATACAACCCTACAGCAAGCCGCCCATGCAGGTACACGGATCATACAACTCTACAGCGAGCCACCCGTGCAGATACACAGATTACAAAGAGCATGCTGACTTTTTACTGTATTAAACATCATGTTGTAAACATGCCCCATGATATTAAACAAGTTTTTAAAACTTCATTTTAAAGACTAAAAAATAAAAATTGACATTCTTTCTTTAGACATGTTAATATATTCCATCTGTGACAAGCAAGTCTTACTCTGGAGTCACTGAGAGTATGTTTTAAACTCTATTATAAGACAACTAACGATTTCTCCCTTATTTCTAAGTTATTGTACTGCAGTCTACAAGTACAGAAAAGACCTCCCAAATCGAAAGTGCCCTGTCCAGTTAGAAACTTTAGGCTTTATAAAATCTCCACAGTGACAAGATGGCAATGTGACAAACTAATACCTCTTCATGATAGCTGAGCAGGGAGGAGGAGGAGTGCCCCTACCCCAAATATCAACTAGCATCCTCTTCCCGGCAACACATGTGCCTATCCATGGTGGTATTGCCAAATTAAACACCCCGGCACGTTTCCTCCCCCCCTTACTTCTTCTTTTATTAATTTAATTTTATTATGTGACATTAGTCACCATACATTACATCATTAGTTTTTGATGTAGTGTTCTATGATTCATTGTTTTCGTATAACACCCAGTGCTCATTACAACACGTGCCCACCTTAATACCCATCACCGGGCTAACCCATCACCCCTCCCCTCTCCTTTAGAACCCTCAGTCTGTTTCTCAGAGTCCATCGTCTCTCATGGTTCATCTCTCCCTCCAATTCCCCCCTTCATTTTTCCCTTCCTTCTCCTAATGTCCTCCATGCTGTTCCTTATGTTCCACAAATAAGTGAAACCATATGATAATTGACTTTCTCTGCTTGACTTATCTCACTCAGCATAATCTCCTCCAGTCCCATCCATGTTGATGTAGAAGTTGGGTATTCAGCCTTTCTGATGGCTGAGTAATATTCCATTGTATATATGGGCCACATCTTCTTTATCTATTCATCTGTTGAAGGGCATCTCGGCTCTTTCCACAGTTTGGCTATTGCGGACATTGCTGCTATGAACATTGGGGTGCATATGGCTCTTCTTTTCAGTACATCTGGTCTTTGGGGTAAATACCCAGGAGTGCAACTGCTGGGTCATAGGGTAGCTCTATTTTTAATTTTTTGAGGCACCTCCACACTGTTTTCCAAAGTGGCGGTACCAACTTGCATTCCCACCAACAGCGTAAGAGGGTTCCCCTTTCTCCACATCCTCTCCAACATTTGTTGTTTCTTGCCTTGTCAATTTTTGCCATTCTAACTGGTATAAGGTGATATATCTCAACGTGGTTTTGATTTGAATTTCCCTGATGGCTAATGATGATGAACATTTTTTCATGGGTCTGTTAGCCATTTGTATGTCTTCTTTTGAAAAGTGTCTGTTCATGTCTTCTGCCCATTATTTGACCTGATTATTTGTTTTTTGGGTGTTGAGTTTGAGAAGCTCCTTATAGATCTTGGATAGCCCTTTGTCTGTAGTGTCATTTGCAAATATCTTCTCCCATTCTGAGGGTTGCCTCTTTGTTTTGTTGACTGCTTCCTTTGCTGTGCAGAAGCTTTTTATCTTGATAAAGTCCCCAAAGTTCATTTTTGCTTTTGTTTCCCTAGCCTTTGGAGAAGTATCTTGAAAGAAGTTGCCGTGGCCAATGTCGAAGAGGTTACTGCCTATGTTCTCCTCTAGGATTTTGATGGATTCCTGTCTCACATTGAGGTCTTTCATCCATTTTGAGTTTATCTTTGTGTATGGTGTTAGAGAATGGTCGAGTTTCATTCTTCTGTATATAGCTGTCCAATTTCCCCAGCACCATTGTCTTTTTTCCATCGCATATTTTTTCCTGCTTTGTTGAAGATTATTTGACCATGAGTTGAGGGTCCATATCTGGGCTCTCTATTCTGTTCCATTAGTCTATATGTCTGTTTTTGTGCCAGTACCATGCTGTCTTGGTGAAGTGGGGGTGGGGGAGGCAGAGGGAGAGGGAGAAGCAGGCTCCCCACTGAGCAGGGAACTCAATGTGGGGCTCGATCCCAGGACCCTGGGATCATGACCTGAGCCAAAGGCAGGCGCGTTTAACCGACTGAGCCACCCAGGCGCCCCATCCCCTCTGACTTCTATCTTGAAAGAGAGGGAAATAAGAATTTCAGGCCAGAGAAGAGGGTGAGGCCATGATAAATCAGTGAAGAGTATACTTCGGACAGCTATAACCTGGCAGTAGCATCAAATCACTTCATTACTCTGCCTACGTGCAGGACAAGCTCTAAGCCCCCAATTAAGTTATGCTCACATGACAAAAACTTCTTCGACCTCCTGCAATTATATACTACAAAGCAGAAGCTCCCAACACCTCATATCAAACTGTGGACGCCGTAAGAACAGCCCCTAATGCACAGTTGCCTATTACCTGCTTGTGTCCCATTTTCAGTGGCATGGGGACAGAAATGTCTTTTGTACAGCTTCTCTAGGATGACAGACATTAACAGAAATGCATGGATGGATTTATTTATGCTGGCATGGATCAATTTCAAGTTATTTTACAATTACTGACTGGGGACCTCAAACAGACTTTTGCTACTTGCCAGACAAAAAGCTAACCCCACCCCCTTTATCAATCTTGAGAAAAAGCTGAAGAAACATGAAAACTGATGCATTCTGGAAACAGAACATGCCAACTCAAGATTATATCCAACTCAAAGCTGAGAATCAAGTAACAAATGTAGCTCCAGAATAGAGCTTGAGAAACTTGCAGTCTTGGCAAGTCACTCTTACAGCAGCAACCTTTGTTGCAATTGGAACTGACGAGAGGCTTTTTCACTTCAAGTAAAAGATTTCTGTCAGGGTGAACATATTTTAATCCACCACATGCATTTGTACCGTGTCATTTACAAGGACAAAACCTGACTACTTCAAGAGCCTGCTTTTGTTGTGTCACTCCACAGGCCCAGCGTATATGTTCCCAAGGCTCACAGAAGAAAAAAAATTATTTATGTGTGTGTGTGTGTGTGCGCGCGCACGTGTACACACACACACACACACACACACACACACACACACAGAGAAGAGAGGGGAGGAGAGGGCAGGGGGAGGCAATGTGATAATATATATGCAGAGCATATGGACAGCTACACATACATCTTGGAAATGGTGATGTACAAGATGGAGAAACATGGTTAAAATACACTGCATGCTGAAGGAGGGTGTTATTTAGATCTTGTTCTTTTTGATGGCTTCAGGGGTGGAACTCAGAAATTTTTTATAATATACTGAGTTCTTCGAAGAGTCAAAAAAAAATCTGAAGCCATTAATACCTTCTCCTGTCACCTGTGCATAACAGGGAACAATGGGAGCATTCTAGAGATGCCACAGTCCAGGTGCTGCAAATTTAACATGGCAAGGGGAAGTGGGGTTAAGAAAGAAAAATTATGCCACAAACGGACAAGATAGTGATACAATGCTCATATTAAAAAATTAGCTCACGAGAGGGGCACCTGGGTGGCTCAGCTGGTTAAATGTCTACCTTGGGCTCAGGTCATGATCCCAGGGTCCTGGGATGGAGCCCCACCTCCAGCTCCCTGCTCAACAGGGAGTCTGCTTCTCCCTCTCCCTCTCCCTCTGCCTCTGCCTCTACCCCTCCGTGCTGTTCTTGCTCCTCTCTCCCCCTCTCTCTCAAATAAATAAAATCTTTTTTAAAAATTAGCACACAATTTTTAATGAGTTGAAGAAGTAAGTGGGAAATGAATGGAAAATAAAGCAAACATTTAAAAAGATGAATCTTTTTTTGGACTTAGGAGTAGCAAAAGGGTTTAGTCCACTGTAATACAGAAATATATGGCATTTAATAGTCATTCTGTAAAGATATAAAGTAGACCAATTCGGTCTTTTAATTTGATTGTATTTATATTTTAATTGATATCAATTTAAGTTATTTTGCTAACAAAGGAATGGGTTTTCATTCTAAGTCGACAAGCACATATTAGCAGAAAGATCCCATCCTCTTACATCCAAGAAAAGGACCCCTCTCATTTTGACCCTTTCAGTACAGTGACTGCTAACAGCCATTTATACCTGTGCCTGTGACTAAACCCCTTCTACTAATCAAAGTAAGTTTTCAATAACAAAAATCCAATTTAACCAAGAAAATAAAGGCTTTCAACTTTTAACTATTTTCCTTTTTTAAAATGGGGTTCTTTTAATAACTAAAGAAAATTAAACTAGATGTGACTCTTGGAATTGGTAACCTATTCATAAAGCAAAATTACTTTATGAAAAGTCAATCTGTAAGTATATAGAATTTTGCATTCTCTTACTCCTGTATTTATATATTTATTCATCAAGGTAACAGACTTGAAAGCAAAGTGCATTAATGACCTTGTCCTCGTTTTAAACAGATAGAAACAAAGAGCACAAAGAAAACAAGCAGTTTGCCTAAAATTACATGAAGGAGTACATGGGGGAGAAGACTGGGCAGGGTGGTGGGGGAGTCCATTTCAGATAAAATTGTTCAAAAAATTCTGTAGCAAAATAAGAGTTTACTAATAGTTGTTAATGATACAACTTGGATGCCTGCCACATTTCAAAGACATAGAATCAAAACAGATGCTGGTGAAAGCATTTAAGTTATGTTCATGAAAATACCCAAAATAAATGAATCTTCACCCATAATACAGAATATTAATCTATATGTCTGAGTAAAACTCCTCACCTATCATTTTTTGTCCATTCCACTTCTGTCTTTGTAAAACTCTAACAATAATAGCAAGAACTCATGAATTGAAATTAACACAGTATTCATCTTGTTTCTTTTGTTTGCAAATCATGCTTAAAATGTCTTAAGACATGACAACTAAGTGCAATATATGATCCTGGAATCTATCCTATTCCAGGAGGAAAAATTATCATGAACATTATTGGAATCTGGATTAAAGATTAAACTATTGCATCAATGCTAAATTTCCTGATTTTGACAACTATATTTGGTTATGTAAGAAACACATATTAATTTTCAAGTATTAAGGGGGAAATTGGCATGATGTCTGTAACCCATGCTAAATGGTTCAGAGATGTGTGTGTGTGTGTGCACGTGTGTGTGTGTACACACACACGGACAGAATGATAAAGCATGTGTGCTAGATGAATCTGAGTAAGTTCTTTGTCCTTATAACATTTCTGAAAGCTAAAAATTCAAAATAAAAAATTTTAGAAATTAAATTTGAAATTAATATTTCTTATAGTATCTGAAAAATACCTTTACCATGTGCAACAAAAATAAAGTACACATGCATACACACAAGTATATCATCTAGCCCTGTTTATACACAGGTTTTAAATTTACAATAGACCTACAGTAAAAATTAGTTACTAGCTCCTTCCTATCCTTCTACCATAGCTGTGAGGAAAGAGCTTATTTTTATGAAGTAGACTAATTTTTCTATTACATTAATTAACCTGCTGTCAGTAAGAAATATTCTTGGATGAAATGAAATTGAAAAATACATTAATGGCTACATAACTACCTCCCCAATTTGTTTTTTTTTTTTAATTTAACAAATTTCCAAAATGGTCAGTGACATATTTTTTAAACTATTCAGAGTTTGACTTTATGAGAAAAACCTGTGGAGTATCTTCACTTTAAATTTCTCATAAAATTCAATGAAAACACTAAACAAAATTAACTGAATCACTGCAAGAGTAAAGTGGACATTGTGAATCTATTACATTTACTCTTAATAATCTACTGCAGCAAGCTTATCTCTATTCTTAACAAGAATCCTGCTAGAGTAACACATCTTTATTATCCAAAGTAGATAAAGAATCATATCTTCTCTTACCTCCCCCTGCAAATAAAGAGTTCACCTTGCACATTAAAAAAAGGAAAGTTTCTGCTGTTATCTACTGGTGTTCTTCTGAGGGCAAGAAAGCGGATAATTGCTACAAACCAGGTCCTTTTGAATGTATATCAACTCTCTCAAAATACAAAAGATCATGACAAACATTTTTTAATAAGTACACTCAAAAATGGCTTTATAAAAGTATACAGTAACATTTCATTTAACCAGTATTCTGTGCAATGTGGAAATTCACAGGTGAGAAATTTTCTGGAATACTGAAATTTACAACTCGACATGCCAAAACTTTTCCAACTCAAAATAATTTAGAAGGAAACTTTAGTTCTAATATGTATTATTCCATTCCTTGTCCTTAAACAGAGTCTTCTTAATCCCTGCTAGTGTTATAATTATGAATATATTATTTCATTAAGCAATACCACACAAGGCCTGCTAGACTGGCTAGGGCTGCCTGCCTCCATGTTCCTTCTCCATGATTATAGTATGCCCATCCTGCTGTGGTGTTTTTACTTCCTGCATGTGCTCATCATGCATTACTTTTTGATGCCTTTTTTTATTTATGTCTCCAGTAATTTCTCCTTTGTCCATTTGCCTGCCCTAAAAGTCCCCTTACTCTTTCTAATACAGTTGGTACAAACTACTATACTACAGCTTAAAAACTTAGTAACCAAATTTGCTAAATTGTGCCCCAAATAAGATCACACAGGCAATGGGGACCTAGTTTGTAGCTCACTCCCTGTGCAACCTTTAAGTGCAGAGTCTCTGAACATTGTTTCATCAGCTGTAACAGGAATGATAGAAGTCCTACACATTTCAAGCAATTATTAACACCAAATAAGACACTGGACTTAAAAACTCTTGGTTAAATGAAAAGTGCTAAAAACAAGTATCAACTATTTTTGTTGTGATGCTGGTTATTAACAAAGCTCATGAAGAATATGGCACTGCATGAAAATGTTATGTGATTCCTTTTGGGTTTGGAGCTATGGTTCCAGGCGATCAGCTAGCTGTGTTTCTGAGACTCAGACTAAAGAAACTATAAAAGGATTAATGTTTACTGCCTAAGCAGAAAATGTATATAAGTAGGCCTATAATCTCCAATAAAACTTACCCTGTGACACTGGTGTTCTTTCTTATCAAGAGAATATTAAACACAATCTTGAATTAAATTTACAGTCAGTGTTTTAAACAGGCAGAGGATATTTAAACACAAAGTATAGGACTTTGTAGCCATTTGTCATAAAAGATGGAAGAATGGAGAGAAGTTAGCTAGAAAACTCCTCTGAACCTTTAGTCTCATCAACAAATTCTTATGACAATGAAGACATCTGATGAGTTTACCACAAGTAATCATAAATTATTGGTGCTGATCATTCCATTACATTTTTTTGAAAATAGCTTGGTGCTGTCTGAGTAAATCATATTCTGCCTGGGGCTATGTAGCTTACCTCGAATTATTTCAGAATCATCTAAAATGACTCATTTTTCTATTAAAATGATGAATGGGCTAAATGAGGTATGTAATAAATACTGCAGGTTTGTAAACAGATTCCTGCTCTCTAGAGAATGGAGGCCTTACTTCATTTGGTAATTCTGCCCCTCGGTATTTTCAGGAGAAGTCATCCTTAAAATATAGTTAGTAAAGAAAAGAGTGGAGAGAGTCACATTGGAACAAAATGCTGAATGTCTTTCTGGTTATGGGAATAACCCTACGCTACATGAAAATAAACCCTCCCACCCCCAGAAGCAGGGCACAGTGTAAAACATTAAGAAATTCAAAAAGAGCATAACTCAGTCCCATTTAGGAATCATAACTAAGCAATAAAACCGGGGATACATAAAAGAAATAAGTATAGATATAGAACTGTTCAAGAATGTCCAACATTGTGAAAAATTTAATGTCCAAAAAACAAAAATGAAGCAGATCTCATTGTACATGGCATGTCACATAGTAAACATTACTGCTGTTCAATGTAGTGCTGAATTCACAAAGTCATAGGTCCGCCCACAAAAGGCTATATCAAAACTGCCAGTGGTGGGTGAGACTTATCATGAAGACACTGGTGAACAAAAAGGAGCACGTGTGCCTTACAGGATCATTCACAACATAATGTGCAAAATTCTTATTTGGGATTTGTAAGGACTAGCAGACGTCATGATACTTACATTAAACTTCTAATTTGTTAAAGGTTAAAACAAACACTGAGGGCCATATTTCTTAGCCTCTTCAGTAGGAGATGAGATTATGATGTCAGTTCAATAAAATTCCAAGGCCCTAATGACAGTTCATTTCAGACCACGTAGTGAAGCAAATAAGTTAACAATAAATGCCAGGTCATTATAAAGAAATGGAATTATAACCAACCCTTTGCACTTTAGTTACCTATGGATTTTTACTCAGTGTTCTCCATACCTCACCTTGACACCCATAATGACCCAACTGATGGGACATCAATAAGCTATTTATGGCAGGGCTACCACATAGGACACCACTCAACAAGAGTCGCCCAGTTTGCAAGCAACTTGATGCATTTTTTTTAAGTATATTTTGAATGGAAATATGACAGCACATTCTAAGCAGAGTCGCTCCTCACAGTGGTCTTTTAATATAACTAGTCATTGGTAAGAACATCAATAGCATTATACTCAACTGTGCTATTTCTTCTCAGTCACTTTGTCAGCAAGGTCACACAGCCTGAGAATACTTTCTTGGAAAAAAAGGAACACAAGCAAATTGCCGTCACCTGTACATTGTGTTCACTGGACAGATTCGTCATCCCCGATGGTGAGATTTAATCTCCACTACCGGGAGAGCACTCAGCCATCCTCTGCTCCAGGCCCCTCGGTATCTGTCCAGCATGGTATCATGCTTCTCTAAGGCTACTTGATAATGTTGAGACCCCGGGTATTTCTGTAAAGCTGGATAAGAAGGGAGTATGACTATGTACATTTGAGAAATATATTCATCTGGTTAAGCTTTCAGTATATAAGCAATACTGAAATCTGTCATACCGATCCTATTCTTGCTCTGGGCTCTTAACATAATGGCTACGTTGAGAGAAAACATGCTTTTCCTTTTCCACTGCAGGAGCAAACAAACACATCTGAAGCCGTCCTCCTTTCCAAGGGGTATTTCATTAACAATCTCTTCATAGGGCTATGTGCCCTCCTGTTGACAATACTAATACTGCTTTAACACACACAGAAAGTAAGGACCATACATGATAACAAAGAACACAGAGACAAGATGGCATCTGAATGCTTTGTCCTGGAAACTATAATAGCCTGCTGAATCCAAACACACAGGAGTGATGCCGTGCACTCTGCTCCCACCAGTCTTGAGGGAAAGAATGAGACCTGTAGATGGATCCCAGGTCCCACTCTTACCAATAACATTGAGGAAAATATCTTATACCTACATAGCTTAGATCCCCAAACATAAAGTAGAAATTCTACATTTAAATAGTCTTCAAAAGCAAAAGCTCAAAATCATTAACTTCATTTTTGGCATTAAAAGCAAATTAATACACCATGCATGTCAAAACATTTGCGGCTTGGTGTCTTTTTCAAGAAAACCAGCACACGGTTTATATAACCAGAGGCAGCACATTAGTAGAGATTATAATCAAAGTGCTAAATTGCACCCAAAAACCTGCAACAGTTTTTTTAAAGTATGCTTAAGTGCCCACTAAAAGACCCCAGAAGGACTGCTGCTACATTGCAACTTGACTCACCTGGTTAATTTTAGTGACACTGAAAGCCGCAAGTGATGCGTCTTACTGTTCTTTTACGGAGAATTTCTGAACAAGAACCATGTTGACCATTTCAAAATGACAACCCCAACTGCATCCTTTGCCCTTGGCCAGAACCTCACTTATATTTGGGCAGCAGTGGTATTCTTATCTACTTCTTTTAATTTAGTCATTTTTCCTCCATACACCAAATTTCAAAACCTTTCTCTCTTTTACCATGAAATTTCAATTGTCACAGTTTGAAGCACAAACAAAACAAAGAACTGAAAAGCACACAGCACAAAATTAATCAATTCTTCTTCTTGATTGCTTCACTGGTGCATTTCAGACAAAAAGGAAACTGGGGATAAAAAGTGACATTTCGGTGAAACAATCACTTAAATTTAGAAAAACTAAATTTATGCATTTTCATCACCTACCCTATTTTTTTTAGTGTTATTTTTTTCTAAACACTATGAGGTTTTACAGATTCAAAGAAATAGGATATAAGTAGAAAAAGAGTTCAAGGTAAGAATGACCTTCCCACCAACCCTACACTTGATAGGAGACACTTGATAGGAGACTCTTCGAGGAAAAGCAACCAGAGGTAGTACATCTTTGCATCTCCAGCAACTAACAGCACCTAGCACATACTAGGTGTTTAATAAATTTGCGAAGGAGGGGAATGTGGAAAGGGACCAAAATACATAATGATCTAATGATCTCATCTAAAGTCAAACAAAATAATTTGTGCAGTATCTGAGGCCAGAATTGGGAAGATTCTGAAGTCACACTTCACAATATACACTTAACCCAGAATGTTTTTAATTGATTGCTACTTTTTCTATTTAAAATAAGAGGGTTTCTAATAACAGAAACCTTGTGGCTACCCTTCACACTCCTTTCAACCATTCAAATCTAAAATCCTAGTAATACTATCACCTAAATATCTCTTACATCTCTTTTCTCTTCATCCCCACTAGCACTGTCCTAATTCAAGTACCACTTGTTCTCTCTTGGATTAATGTGAAGACTGCTAACTTGTCCATTTCCATTCACTTCCTCTTCTATTCTATCCTTCACACTTCACTAGAGTGGGAGATCAAAATGCCCATCTAACCATTCCATTTCTCCCCTTCAAAACCCTTCCATGTATCCAGTCCAGGGTTCTTTGGATTGCACACATAGAACTCATGATCTTAGCCCCGCCAACTTCTTCTGCCTCACCCCTCAACATTCCTTGCCCTGGACTTCCCACTCAGCAATTCCTTGTAGTGTCCCAATGTCCCCATGCCTCTAAGTTTTAACCTGCAATATTGAAGGCTGGACCATCCCTACTCCTCAACCATATGTGCAATTCCCGCTCATACCTCAAGACTCAGCTTGGGCACCACAGCCCTGAGTAATCTTTTTTATTCTTTCCCACTTCTTCTTCCATTTTCAGGGCCTGAATAGATTCAATTCTTCATTTATTCAATCAACAAGTATTAAGTGACTAATTCCCCTTTGCTAGGAACTGATACATACTGGGGACTCAAACACGTGTTGAACAAATAAATGCACATATAACAATCAGTTAAAAGAAAGTCCCTGTTTTCCCAAAAGTGAGAATTCTCACAAGAATATAAGCGCCATGGCTCTATAAGAGAGTTAGCCCTTCTCAACATATTAAATATATCAGTCTCCCACATTATACTGTGAATTTCTTTCCTTCTTTCTTTCTTTGAGAGAGAGAGAGAGAGCAGGGGGAGGGGCGGAGGAAGAGGAAGGGAGAGAATCTCAAGCAGACTGCACAGTGAGCGCAGAGCCCAAAGCAGGGCTTGATCTCAGGACCCTGAGATCACGACGCAAGCTGAAACCAACAGTTGGGCGCTTAACTGACTGAATTTCTTAAGGACAAAAGTTTGTCTTTTTCATTTATATATCCTTGGTATCCAGCCCAGTGCTTCTCATACAGTAAGCACTCACTAAAACATTGTCCAATGGGTGAAGGAAACTATTTCACAATAAAATGTATAAATATTTAAATATTTCCTTAAGTAAATGCAGGTTCTTTTAAAGTTGAGGTTAAAAAAGAAAAAAGAGGGACGCCTGCGTGGCTCAGTCAGTTAAGCATCTGCCTTCGGCTCAGGTCATGATCCCAGGGTCCTGGGATCAAGTCCCGCATTGGGCTCCTTGCTCAGCAAGGAGCCTGCTTCTCTTTCTGCCTGCCCCTCCCCCTGCTTGTGCTCTCGCGTGCGCATGCTCTCTCTGACAAATAAATAAAATATTTTTTAAAATTTTAAAAAAGGAAAAAGAAAATACAACAGTTCTGTGGTGATAACAAAAAATGACTAATGTCAAATCAGCAAAATTTAATTAAGACAAAAGAAGAGTAAATCAAAATTTTAATCAGCATTTTAAAAAGAAATCAAATGCAATTGCAAAGTTAAAAAAGACACAACTCCCAACTCTTTAATTTTTTTTAAATCTAATGACACAGCAAATGTTAGATTTATAGGTACGAGATCTTAAAGATTCACAGAATGTCAAGTTGCACGAACTTTACAGGTTGCCTGGTGCTGTCCTTTTAAGTAATCCTCATTCCTTATGGGAGTGCTTTCCTGTTCCTAGGAAGCATTCCGTTAAAGTGAATTCCATTTAGCATTTCCATGTAGGTAAGATTATCAGTGAACTGCCTCTCTGGGACTTCTGGGCAAAATCAGCGGGCTAAAATTATCATTCCAGTGAGTGAGAAGTGGGGTGAGGGGCTGCTTTGGTCTTCTCAAATATAGAGCAGCACTTACAGCTTCTCTAGCTAAAGCAATTCTTCCTAAGGGGAAAGTCCGATCTGATTCTATTTTAAAACTTCAGCAACAGGACTCCCATGACTTTGCCCTTCAAAGAGCCTCTGTAAAGCTAGCTGCTACAACTGTGAGAAGAGAAGCCTGGACTCCCATGCGCGGAGAAAGCAATCTAAATGTCAACTGTTAGTGGGCGGAGGAAAATGGGGACTGGGGAGGAGTTAGTTTTATTTCACAATACCAATATCACATCAGTTTTGTTTCTTTTTTCCTAGTTCTCCTGAAAGAGAGCTTTCCAATTCCTTCCAACGTGTGAACCCCAACCTCTACTCTCTTACAGGCTGCGACATTTGGGTTCTAAATAAAGAGGAACAAATCAATGTCTGACCATCACTCAAAATAGTCCCACATATTAGGGATAAGAACAGCAGCAGTGAGGGCCCAGCCTCACAGCAGAAACATGCTGATGTTCTCAGGGTGACTCTTACATGAATCATGGGTTCTGGGGATGCCCGCTTCCCCAGCTTAGGATCAAGGGGCTGAGGGACAACATTAGACTTAAATCACAGTCCACACCACATGTTTTATAAGGTGGGAGGTTGTAGAATCTGGAAACCTGGACTGTACATGAAAGGGGGAAGAGAAAGAATGAACATTTATACCCTCTAAATATTACACGTGCGGGGATGCTTATTTCCTTAGTTTTTCCTAATCTTTAATTATGGCAAAATACACAAACCATAAAATTTGCCATCTTAACCATTTAGAAGTGAAAAGTTCAGGAAAAGTACATTAACACTGTTATACAACCAATCTCCAGAACTGTTTTCATCTTGCAAAACTGAAACCCCAAACCCGTTAAAAAGTGCTCCATTTCTCCCTCCCCACAGCCCAGGGCAACCACCCTTCCGCATTCTGTCTCTACAGATCTGGCTACTCTAGATACTTCGCCTAAGTGGAATCCTACAGTATGTCTTTTTGTGACTAGATTATTTCACTTACCATGTCTTCAAGGTTCATCGATGTGGTAGCATGTGTCAGAATTTCCTTCCTTTTTAAGGCTGAATAATGTTCCATTGTAAGTATATAGCGCATTTTGCTTATGCATTCATCTGCTGATAAACACTTGGGTTGCTTCCACCTTTTGGCTATTGTGAATTATGCTGCTATGAACATGGGCATACAAATAACTCTTTGAGACTCTGCTTTCAAATCTTTTGGATAAACACCCAGAAGTGGGATAGCTGAATCATATGGTAATTCTATTTTTAGTTTTTTTGAGAAACCACCATAATGGCTTCCATAGTGGCTGTGCCATTTTATATTCCCACTAACTACATCCTTGCCAATACTTGTTATTGTCTGTTTTTCTGATAGTAGCCATACTAATGATTATGAGGTGGTTCCTTAGTAATTTTTATATTTTCTATACTATCCCTGCATTATCTTATTAGGAGAAAATTCAGTGAAATACATTCAATCATTCAAAGTGATCATGCAAACATATTTATTAAAAGAAAAAGATCTTTACCCTATAGTCTAATTTTCTTTTAATATGCAAGTTATTGTAAGAGTTATATGAGACTATGTATATATCACCTATGTTTGGGGAAATACATATAAACATATTAATATAAATGTTTTATACAGACTTAGTGGGATGTGGAAAGGAATATAAAAATAATAAACCAGAATGTTAACAGTAATTATCTCTGGATAGTGGTAACTTAAGTGATCTTAATATTTTTTCTATTTACTTTCTGATTTTTACCCAATGAATATGCATGCCTTCTATAACGAATAATAACAATATAGGGAGTTAACCTTGTAAATAAGTTGGGAATCATCAGGTACCTAAATTACTGTGGGCAGCCATGGTGATTTGGCCATGAACTACCACTCAAATGTCTAAGAACACTCAAGCCAAGACAGATCTACTATAATCCCATTGTATAAATTCTTTTATTCCCTAAGTGCTACAAGGGCTCTATTTGGCTAATATGATAGGGGCTAAAATCTGGAAGATACTGTAATTTGCCATCTATATCCTATAGCCCCAGAATCAAGAAAGAAGAGACCTTCAAAACAGTCTCTGGATGTTTCTTTCTTGATCCATCACTTCTGTTCTGGCTTCACTGTCTATCCATTCAGCCTGGACCCTGGATTAGTCTTTGGAGAAATGGATTCACTACACACAGGCTTCCTTTTACTTTCTCTAATGGCACATGACCTCTCCAAGAAAGGACCAAGGGAAAAAAAATACGAGAGAATACAAATTGACCCTTTTCTTATCAATTTTTAAACAATTCTCAATTGCCTGCTGAGCTAGGGACATCACCCTCAGTCCTCCATTCAAAGTTCTCCACTATATAGTCTCATTTTACCTCTCCACTGAGTTCCCAACTACACTCCAATGAACACTAAAGGTTCTGAGAAGTTACGAAGTTACACGTGGGTTTCTAGAAGGCTGAAGTAGGAGGTAAGCAGTCAGGACCCCAGGCTTCAACCAGAGCAGCCCCAATTTTACCTAACAATGGCAAATCGTTTGAGAAGTTATGATGCACAAACAAAACAGAACCTAATTCAGCCATTAAAAACTACATTTCAGAAGAACATTCGTGGATATAAGAAAATGTTCATGGGGCACCTGGGTGGCTCAGTCGTTAAGCGTCTGCCTTCGGCTCAGGTCATGATCCCAGGGTCCTGGGATCGAGCCCCACATCGGGCTCCCTGCTCCGCGGGAAGCCTGCTTCTCCCTCTCCCACTCCCCCTGCTTGTGTTCCTGCTCTCGCTGTGTCTCTCTCTGTCATATGAATAAATAAAATCCTTAAAAAAAAAAAAGAAAATGTTCATGATGTTAAATGCTATCTGCAGTATTGTCCAAATTCTTATATATTCTCACATATACAAATTCTTATATATTCTAAGTATGTAATAGACCTAGGAATAAACATTTTCGAGAGGAAAAACGTCCCAATGTAAATCATGGTTATGTAAGAATGACAGATTTGTGGGTGCCTTTAAATTTTCTCCCTTCTATTAATAATCATTTTTAAACATGTTTATGTAATCTTTGCATTTAACTTTTTTTTAAATAGCTCTTTAAAAAAATAGGATTCCCTTTCTTTAAAAAGATTGTTCCTGAAAGCCTTTGCTCTGCATTTTTCCCTTTCTAAAGCACAGAAAGTGACTGATCAAACCTTACTCACCTTTGCCAGAGACTTCCCAGACTAACACCTGGTGGTTGCAGGCAGAGAGAGAAACCGGATAGGCTGCCTGTCCCAGAGGTTTCAAATACAATGAAATCAAAATCAAGGGGGGTGGGGAGAACAAACAAGCAATACCCCTTCAGGCAAGATGCATATGCCACTGTCTCCCCGTTGATCTTTACTAATAATTCTCAAGTTACCTGCCTTAAAAAGTCCTTCACGGTTAATATCAGCAAACTGTCAACAACTTGTAAAAGGCAAAAAGCAAGAAAATCTAAGCAAAGAGAAAGAACATGCATTTTGTCAATACTAAAAGCTGGCAAGGAGTGCTTAGCTTTTCCCAAACATCAGAGATCTCCTTGTAGATGACATTTCTACTAAATCTTTAATGCTCACCAGGTGCTTTGCCTTGGCTCGTTCTTCTTCACTTGATATCCTCTCTCGAAGAATAGCTCTGGTTAACTGCTCATTAGCAAAGGCCCTCTCTCGGTCCAGTTCTTTGCCTTGCTTTAGTCTAAAAAGACAAGAAAGGACTAACTTAGAAAAAATTATTTTATTGATTATTATTTAATGAAAAACATAAATAAGAAGAGAAATGGCCGAAATCACCTTGACCTACAATTTATTAAAAGCGGGTATGTTTTCTAATAAGTCCCCATGCAACCTCTACCCAAGCATTTAAAATAACAGAATTCAAATCCCTGAAAAGTTATTGTTAGGACTGCTAAACTAGTTTTGCAAAGTTCTTCTTATGTAAAATTGAAATGTGCCCACCTAAAAATTCCATCCCTGGTGCCTCCGTTTGTCCTCTGGCTATACAAACAGTAAGTCTAATTAACAAGCCATCTACAAGACGAATATTTGAAAGTAACCATCAACTTCCCCTCAAAACTGACTCATTCAACTGTTTGTTGAATACACACCAGCTGCTGGGTGAGGCACCGATGACACAGTGCTGAACAAGAAGGACGGGTCCCTGTCCTCATGGATCTTATATTACAGCAAGGAACTAAAAACATAATTAAGATGTCTTCCCTCCAGATGAATTACTCCCATTTTCCAACAATCCTCATATGCAAAAATGGCCAGACCTTTGAACAGCAGAGATCCTCACTTCTGGAATGACTCCAATTTGTCCCTTAGCCCCAGACCAAATGTAACACTGTGGACATAGTCTACGCAAAACAAGACAGTAGAACTTCACCTCCAAGATCTGTACACAATACTAATTCTTTTAATGAAGCATCCGACAGCATTGGGTTTATCAGTAACCTCATCACACAATTACATCATATTAAGTTACAATCCACTAAAACCCTTCACTATGCGTGAAAAAGATAAATTACTTTGGCACCGATTTTCACCATAATGCCTGGCACATAAAGGCATTCAGTAATCACTGAATGAGAGTACATTTTAGTCTAATCTTATGGACAAAGATTTTCTGATTGCCTTTTCATCTCTTGAGAGAATAACCCCTCTATACCATCATATCCCCAAAGGTATAAGCGATGCTTTAAAAAGAAAAGGTAAAATTGTTATGTTGGTATAAGTGAAATTCTGAGTGAAATCTACTTTGTAAGTGGGAATGATGAGCACCAAATTGAATTCAATACTAGTCTATCAAATTTTAGTTTTAAAAAGATTCTTGAAAAGAACTAAAGAAAATAAAACCTTGTTACTAATTTTAAATTGCCACATCATCCGGATACTCTGAAATTCTCAGAAATCAATTACAACCAAATTTCATTATAATCAATTATAATTAAAAATATAATCAGAGGAGTGCCTGGGTGGCTCAGTCCGTTGAGCATCTGACTCTCACGTCATAATCTCATGGGTCCTAGGATCGAGTCCTGAGTTGGGCTCCCCGGTCAGAGGGGGTCTGCTTCAAGATTCTCCCCCTCTGCTCCTCCCTGCATTCTCTCTCAAAAAAATAAATCTTTATATATATAATCAGAAATTACCTTGTAAAATATATTCCTAAAAAACTGAATCTGTGTTTTATGTCTTGAATAAAGATGAGTAACAGAAAAATACTAAAACCTACACTTTGAAATTCTCTAATGCAAAAGTAACCTCTAGAAGCTTTTCCTTAAGCAGTAAGTATAATTACACTTACACAAACCAAATTTCTCCATATTATTTCACAGTAAGTTCAGCAGCATCAATGCTATCAATACAGTAACTCAGTGGACGTGCATTATCATAAAAGAACACTGATAATTAGAATTCTCGTCATTTCTGTAGAGCAGCAGTTCTAAAAGTATACATAAATCAGCAGCAGCATCCGTGGGAACCTTTTAGAAATGCAAACACTCGGACACCACCCACATCTACTGAATTAGAAACTGTGAGGGTAGTGCCCCATAAACTGCCTTTTAATAAGCCCTCCAGGTGATGCTAATGCATACTAAAATGAGAGCCACAGCCCTCAGTTAGCAAAATATACTTCTACCCACGTAAATCCTGGAGATCTATAAAAGGAGAGTAACAACAAAAATGAAGTGGTCCACATAAGGATAGTGTGCAGGTAACTGCTGAGGTTACTATATCAGATCACAAAACGGTGCAGTTAAAGCATTTTACTAGCATATCACCAGCAAGTAAAAGGTATTACCTAGGTTACAAGTCAGGTGGAAACTAAAATAAAATAATAAAAATTACTATCATGCATAGATCACCTACTATATGCCAAGCACTGTGCTGGGGACTTTATATACAGATATACAACACTATTATAAAAATCACATTATTAGTTCATCAACATAAAATGAATGCTATACAACTAGATTTTCTCATATCTACCACATGTGGTATATCATATTTTAAAGTATTGTTTATCTAATAATAACTACCTATGTTTTCTAATTTAGTTTACTTGCATATGATATCAATTTTAATTACAAATGGAGTTAAAGGGGCTCAACTTTAGAAGTTTTGGCAAGTTAATGAAAAAGAAGCAAAAACTTGAGCACAAAAGCCTTCAGTGTTGTAATAAAAATAAAAATTATCAGTTTGTAATAGCTGGTACAGATGCATAAACTTTGGAGCTGGGAGTCCTGGGTCCAAATCAAGGTTCTAGCACATACTAGCTGAGTCAATACTTGAGTTAATCTCCCTGGGTCTTGTTATTCTGACTAAAATGAACCAGTATAATACCTACCTTACAGGGTTCTATATACACAAAGCACTTAGCATAAAGCACTCAACACTGTTAGGTGAAGTAGTAGTAATAACAACAGTACCCACTGTGGGGTCAGGAATACAGAAAAAGCGGTAGTTTTCTGAAAAGAAGAAGAAAATCTCCAAGTTCACTAAATACACCATGACTACATATGCTTTGTCTTCTCCATCTTTTTTTCCAAGTTTTCACCAATAAGAAGCTCTACTTTATTTTTATTATCTTCATGGACTTCCAAAATCAAATATTGACAATGACCTGCAGCCCTATCCCTTCGTATGCTCCTTCGTTTCTTTCCCACTTGCCTAAATACATATATACACACACACGCACATATATACACACATATATACCCTTACATATATATGTGCGTGTGTGTGTGTGTATATGTATGTGGTGGGTAATAAATTTTTATTACCTATTAGCAACTTAGCTGTGCAACCTAACAAACCTGTTTTCTCAGCTTTAAAATATGATGGTTGAACTATGTAATTTTAAAGTCCCTTGCAGGTAAAAGTTTTACAAACAACATACATTAAATACATTATTCTCCATCCCATAAAAACTCTTGAGAAAGTTGGTGACAGAAGATAAATGAAACAAGTCTTATCTCCAAATTTTATCATTTTCACTCAGTGGGCACTTACATTTCCAGTCTCATCCTTGGACTTTCCCACTACTTGACAAAAACTATGAACTAGGTAAGAACAAAAGGGACCACAAATTCATTCAAGATATAATTACGGGGTGCCAGACATTATTCTGATTACTGAAAACAAAATGGTGAGCACAAGAGACAGTCCCTATCCTCATGAAGCTTAAACTCTGATGTACTTTTTTTTTTTTTTTAAGTGAGGTTGCTCTGAAACTATATGGATGGGAGCCAGTATCTGAATTGAAATCTAAAGGATATTAACTGAGCAACCTAGGGAAGGCGAACGTATTTTAGGGCAGACATCAGTCGGGTCCAGAGGTACCGAGAAAGGCTTTTCTTTAGAGCTCTGTGGCTGAGAGACCTAGAGCCACTGAGGGAACATTGTTAACACACATATACACACACAAACACACACACACAATTATCAATAAAAATTAGGACAAGGCTTGGAAGGGTTCCTGAAGCTTAAAACTGCCTTTGCAATTTTAGGGAAAAAAATTTTTAGAAGTTGTGCTTCCTTTCATATTATTCTGGAGGGCAGACTTTCAGATAGATGGTAGCACTAAATGAAGTTTCCTTTTTACTTCAGAAGTAGAAACAACAGATGAAAAATTTCTAAACTGTTGTATTCCTAATTTCCCCAAATCTCTCCTCCACAAAATTCATTTACAGCAATTCATTTCTTCTAATTAAGTTTCCTCTTTCACTGATCCATTTAGATTACTTTCCAAATGCTTTGCAAAGAAAAACTGCTCCCGATTCTCAGAATTCTCAGAAGCTCCCAATTCTTTTCAGAGCTTCCTCTCCAGGGCCCATGCTTTGATTATTCCATTGAGCTATTCTACTCAATGGCCATCTATGAAAGGTAAGATGGCTGTAAGATCATCTCATTTTTCTCCTACTTTGAGCCAAATGAGATGACCCAGCTTTCTGGGCCTGAGCGCTACTGGCCCAATGGTGGAGCCACGTATTAGAGCTGGGTTGTTTTGTAAACACTCCGCAAGGCAAGCAAGTGAAGTGCTCATTGACAATAGAAGGCAGCCTTTACTTCTTTGAAGGTCCCTGTTAGGTGAAAAGGAGGCATGAGATAGTCTTTGATTATTAACTCGGGTTTCCAAAGCTTTAAGAATTATCTCGAAATAAAACTAAACAAACCCAGTATCTTGGAGAATACATTCCCTTTTTTATTTATTGGCATTCCCCACTTATTATTTCAGATCTCTTGGTCTAATATTATTCTACATTAAGCCCCTGATTTAAGTTTCATTTAAATCTCCTTCTTTTAAATACATATCTCTCCTCATTTAAATTCTCTAGAGTTTTAAGCAAAGAAGTAGGAGTTTAGTGTAAACTTTTCTTATTTGCATTAAGTAATTGGATAGCTTGCCTAAGCTTAATGAAACAAATACCAGGCAGCTCTGCCCTTATACCTCAAGCCCTAGCAACTTAGCTGTTTTTCTCCGTATATTCTCAATCAGGTGAGAGATTTAACATACACCAGCAAAATGAATTTCTAAAAACCAGCCAAATCTCCTATAATGAATATTATTACAACATGTCCTTTTAAATGGAAAAAAAAAAACCCTCATATACATTCAGCTTTCATGGATACCTAAAATCCAGTCCTACATGTTTCCGTTTCTGTATAAAAACCAGCCAGTATTATTTTATTCCAAAGAACCTAAAGATTTCAAGAAAGTGGGAAGGGCATTTAAAGAGAGCTTTAGCTATGCATTTTTTATGTAGTCAACCTCATTGTCCTCCCCGAAGGAGGCACTACTACCCCCGCTCTTTCACTGGAGAAAGACTGAGACGTGCAAAAGCACATGGGAGACATAAAATGACCTGATCTGATTTCCAAAGCTCTGCTTCTTAAACCTCCTAAAGAGTGAACCCCGCTAACAGGAATTAGATTCCATTACATTGCTCACCTTTGTGGTCATATAAGGACAGTCTGTAAATCCGATATTATTCGTAATTATTTTTTTTAAAGCTCATTTTTTATTTGTTTCCACTATATCAAGTCAGAGTTTGCCAAAGTCAAAATTATTACCAGCCCTTTCCCAAAAGTGGTTTGGCTTTCAGGTGCCCTGTTTCTCTGAACCTGGACACTGCTCATGTAGCCATTCACAAACACTCAGATTTATCTTCATGTAGGTTGACACAGAAGTAATTCTATACAATTCTAGCTTAGAAAATTACTTTATAATTTAATGTACAAGCCCATTATAATATTACTGAGGAAAGATGACAAGAACCTCAGATAATGGGTGAGAATAAATGGGAAATGAAGATTGTTAGAGATAAAGTGATTTGATGAAATGATTTATTTACAACTGAATTGTGACCGTTTTACACAGACAATATCTGCAAAGTATTGCAATGCACTTAGGAAGACTGTTTCAAACACTGGAAGAGAAAAATTAGTGACTACAACCTCAAAGGTCAATTCTAATGCTAATGACGAATTTTATTTTAATGCATCATACTTTGTCAGAACATGCTGAACCAGCATTCAAAATACTGTTTACTATTCACTTTTTAAACAGAAAAGCTGAGCTGGGTAATTCAACAAACTATTAGACTATTAAAAATAATGATAGAACAAGTATACAACTTTTTATTAGTAAGACTTTATAAAAATAAAAGTACACAGCAAGCTTAATACTTCTCAAATTATTTCAAACACTGGAAGGAATGTTTGTGCATTGAAGTTCCAAAATTCACACATAAAGATGAAGGTACATTAATATAGCCACATTACAGTCATGTATAATAGCTATGTGCTATATGTAACATTTATATGTATCTATATGTAATATCTCTATGTACAAGAGACAAAGAGTCAGTATTTAATAATGCTGACCTTTGGGCCAGGCACAGGTCTAGGCGCTTGTCAGGTGTAACTCACAACAACGCTATGGAATCGACTATTACATTTTGTATTAGGAAGTGGAGACAGAAGTTATGTAAAACCAAAGCATATGTAAGTTAAATAGCACCTGGCTCTTGGCAGGCATTCAATAAATATTTTTGGAAGAATGAATACAGAGTATGAGTGTAGTTTAATATTACAGAACATAGGAATTCTTTATATAATGGTAATTTAGCAATAAATGGCACTGTCTTGGAAAATTGAAGGACTGCAATCTAGAAAACCATATAGTCAATCAGTATTATTTAACCAGCATTATGACCTGGCTCTGAATATAACTGAGAGGACATATATTTTTGTCATCTATATTTCTACATAAATATCATTTAAAGTGACATTTAATTTAACAATCAAGGTTTCCTTCCTTTGCACAAAAACATTTTTTAAAAAGTGATTTTAGCTTACATTCAAATTTAGTCATAGTCTGGACATTTTCCTGCATAGCTTCAAAATGATGCTGGAGGGAAAATTCAGCCCATAACTGGAAGCCCACAACTTTTACCGGGGATTACCCACAGCCATAACCCTAACCGGGTTTCATCTGCCCACCCCCACCCCCCAGATGACTGCCTCTCACCCCATATCACCTGCTACTTTGTACCTAGAATCCCTATTTCAGTTCTCACTTAGGGAAGAAGTTCTACCTGTCCTAATTTTCTGATACCATTTTCTTACCAAATACAGTCTCCTACTGCAGTGGAAAATACATTTATATTTGAAAAGAATTCTGATTTTTTTTAAAGAATTCTGATTTTATTCTCAAGTTAATGTCACCATATCCATGGCTCATGCACCTCCCTGTCCCTTGGAAATTCACAATTAAACTCCCTAGGAGGAACTTACAGGACACCCTGAAGCACCTCTGCCTTCCCTCTCCTAGGACCTACAGCCACTTGTTTATCTAGCTTAAGCTGAATATGTAGAGGCATCTTAAACCATAATAATCAAATTTTTATTTTAAAGAATACATCAATAATCACAATATTCAAAATACAACTGGACAATGGTCAGAGTAGGGAGGTAGAGACACCATTAAATTGTGGGTATCAGTAAGGCTTGAAAATCAACTGTTTCATAGGAGGAGGAGGAGGAAATGACCTTGCATGACCTGTTACGAGTCAAGAAAGTATCTATAGCTCTGTTACTTGTTTAGAAAGTTGTTACTTGTCTAGAAAGTATCTACACCCCGCCCCCCCAACATTCCTTTTGAGGGTACTGCAGATGTTTATGTACTAAGGTGCTGGAGGAGGACAACCACAGAGTTGGCTGAGGAGACAAATGCAGGCATCGCTGGAGCAAATCCCTCTCATCAGCCCATACGGGACAGAGCTTGAGCCGGGGACATGTGACAATGTGAGCTGGCTTCCTCCTGAAGACCTCCCTGCTTCAGTGACCTAAGATACAGGGGGAGGCTCTTGTAAAGAGGGCTCAGCTATGAAAAACTGACAGCATCTCCCTATCCTTAAGTATACGAAACAGGCATCAAGTCTTTTACAGTGATTTGCATTTATGCTTCTTCATAAAAGCACACCTTAATAGGACAGACTTTTTTGAAATTATGTCCTTGTCAAGTTGGTGAGTCTGGGGAAACTTTTGGCCACAGAGAGAGACATTACCATTCTCCATTCTAAGACTTGCAGAGGAAAAAGATCAATACTTATTTTCTATTGTAAATAACTTTCAAGCTTGAACCAAACTGCAACCTCTCACCCTCCACCGGCATTATGCTTCTGGAATGTACAGATATACACACCACCTAACTCAATCCATCTCTTTTATGGGAGATGCTTTTAATGTTAGAGCTTAGCGGATTCCTCCATCAAGCCCAGAGTAAATATTTTTAAGGAAAGAATGATTACACAAAGTCCTTTATTTTTCTATTTCAAATCAAGTAGTCTTCGAATTTCGAACTGGTTTTGATTCATATACCAAGCTGCTAATTTGACTGACACATAAAGGTTAATGAGTGTTGTTTTTGTAAGCTGTGCTTCTTATCCTTATATAATCGTGTTTCTTTATTCTGGTTAGTCCTCATAACCCTGAATTGTACCTTTTCTCATACTTTGTTTGTTTGGTATAGTTTTGCCAACCCATTAATTTTTAACAACCTTCATTTATTAAGGTTAAAACAGATTAAGTTAACGTCATATACTACATAGCTCCTGGGTGGGTGGGTGTGTCTGTGTGTGAACATAATCTGGCAGCCTTGATCTTTAAATGGACAATGTGGCAAGCCACAATTATTAAGAGTATAATAACTAATACACTGACCTTTATTTCTTCCATTTTATATTATGTATACTATTAATTTTACTTTGTTGTTATCTTTTTCCCCCTTATTTTCCCAGTTATATCAAGTTAATATATATTCTCCTCCCCTCTCAAAAAATCTACAATGTATTTTTCTATGCCACTAGTGGTCATTCACTTCCCCTCACAGACACATATTCCCCCTGCTATTGTTTAAAAACACAATTCCTACTATTTTCTCAACCATTACCTTATGCAAACTCAGTAAGATGAAATCATTTGAATACACTGACTTCTCCCCACAACCCAACTCTTAGCTAAGAGTTCGGTGCTATCAAATTAACACAATTCTTGGGTTTTCTCTTCAAGGATTTCTCCCCAATTTCAAGAATCCATATGAATAGTACCTTTATTAGACATTCCTGTCTACCATTCAGGCACACAGCAAAGACCGCCGCTCATGGGTGCTTCCTCTCCTCTCCACCTTTCCCTATATTGAGATCTGTTGTAATGAATTTGTAATTTGGTTAGAATTCTCTTTTTAAATATGTTCCTAAGATGGTCTATTACATCAGATATTTCTCGATGACTCTCAGCTTCACACCCCTCTTCTATCCTCTGCTTTTGTGACGTGAGAGCTGGGAGTCTTGAAACCACACTTCTGCTCCACAGTTGGGTCCCCCTTGGGCTCTGTCAATAAAGGGTGCCAGAGGGAGACTGCAAGGCTGGTGATAGTAGAAAAGGCACTCACCTGTTTGGTGTCTATACTCTTCAGCATCATTCAGGCCTCACTATTTAATCCAGTTTGCCCAAACTTGTAAAATCAACCTCACTGCACCCCACTCTGGAGATGCCAGCCCTACCTACCAGGATGCTCCTCAAAATTTGAGTCCCAGACACACTGGCCTCTCCTCCAAGCTCAGAGATAGACAGCAGGGACACCAGCCAGGAGGCACCGCCTCCTCTGAGTCTGAACAGCAGTCCACAAAACCCCTCCTGCAGGTTCAATGTTTTATCAACTGCCACTGCTTCCCACCAGAGCTACCTCTGGGGCACCTGCTAGTTGCACTATCCAATACAGTCAGTAAGAGCCACAGAAATGTTGCTATTGCAAACTGAGATGTGCTGTCAGTATAAAGGACACACTTGGTTTTTTAATACTTAATATGAAAACAAGAAGGTGGTATATATTGTTAATAAATTCAATGTTAAAATGATGATATTTTGCGGGCACCTGGGTGGCTCAGTCGTTAAGCATCTGCCTTCGGCTCAGGTCATGATCCCAGAGTCCTGGGATCGAGCCCCGCATAGGGCTCCCTACTCCACGGGAAGCCTGCTTCTCCCTCTCCCGCTCCCCCTGCTTGTGTTCCCTCTCTCGCTGTGTCTCTCTCTGTCAAATAAATAAATAAAATCTTTAAAAAAATGATGATATTTTGGATATACTGGGGGAAATAATATATCTTAGAATTATTTTCACCTACTTCTTTGTACTTTTTTTGACCTGATTACTAGACCAATTTTAATTAACAGAAATATAACATGAGCCATCTATGTAAACAGCACGGCCTTAGGGCTCTTCTGTGTTGTGGGTTTTTTTCCTGCCTTTTCAGCTCTTAAATACTTCATTAACAATTCTTATGTTAAATTCTCTCTATAAAAGCAACTGATGAGTTTTGTCTCCTCAATGGATTCTGGCTGCTAGCCAGAATAATATTTCCAGAATAATAAATTCTCAAAATCCTCGCATGCCCACAGGTCCTTTTTTCACCTGACAGGTAAATGAGAGCTCAATACAGAATTCAGGAGTTTCAGCCTTTTTTTTCTCAGGAATGCCAAGAGTCATTCCACCTTCTAGCTTACAGGTTGGCGGAAGAAAAACCTAAACCAGACTGATCCCATTTCCTTTATAAATTAGTGGTTCCTTCTGTCAGGAAGCTTACAGGATTTTCTCTTTATCCCTAGAGTTGAAAAATTTTAGCGTCTATGAGTCGGTGTGCATCTGCTCTCATCAACCCTCCCAAACAGGGAGGCCCTTCAATGTGCAGACTCGAGCCTGTCCAGCTCAGAGAAATGTTTCATACCATTTAATTCCATTGCTCTTCTATCTCTTCCATTTATCTCCATCTACAGTTTAGTCCCTTTCATCAATTAAACATGCATGGAGTTATCTTCCCCATCCTTCAATACCTATAAAATCAAGATGCACCTTAAAATCAATGTTATCTTACAATCAAGTGGTAATAGTTGTCAATGCCACAAACAGCAAAAGCACCATTGAAATATTCCGACAGTTCTTGCTGGAAGGACCTTCTCTGAGTGCTGCTCTCATCTGTCTTTCTGTTTGGCTGCAGTGTCCAGCAAGTGCCTTCTTTTCATCTGCCCACTCACCAGGGCAGAGGCCCAGCTGCTGGGCTGTGTTCAGCAGACGTACCTGTTCCAAGGTGGGAGACTAGGCAGTCTCCGCCCTGGGGCCCAGTGGTAGATCACCAGCTGAGAAGTTTTCAGCCCCCTGTCAAGGGAACCAGGAAAAAGTCTCTCTGTTTCCATCTCTCTCCCAGTCCAGTTGACAGGGACATAGAAACCAAAAAGTTCTCTGAGAAGCATTCTCAGACTGATGGGGGCCAATTCTGGTGATCCTTGCGTTCTGCCAAACCTAGCCCACTGGCTCACACCCATCCATCACATGCTCTTCTAAAGAGCGGCAGCTGGAAATGAGACTGAAATTGAAATAGGAGGACAGTGGAGATGCTTTAGATGCTTTCAAGGCTCCAACTCCCTAAAATCCTCTCCACTTTTAACATTTCTCTTGTATTTTTATTCTTTTTTAACGCTAAAGGGTTTGTTAAAGCATTTTAGGGCAGAGTTAACTGATTAAAAGTGCTGGATGAAACAATCCAGGACACTGTAAATTAATTCTTATGGAAATAATCTCCCTATATCGCTTTTTCACTATAAGCTGCATTTTCCTAAAAAGAAACCTTGGGGTATAACACAGCTTCCCTGTACTATAAACACTATGAAGTCTTCATACATATAATGTGTATATATACACATATATATATGTAATATATGCATGGTGAAAACTATTAACACCTACACAATCAAATAAGAGCAATTTCACATAAGGACAGAACAGCATGGCCCAGTTTTGCAGCTAATACTGATCAAGCATAGTTGAAGGACAAGTCTTAGGGAATCAAGGAATAGATAGAATGCCTATATCGCAGAGCACTGCTTTAATTAAATATTGCACAGTACTAAGTTCAAGATTAAATTCCATGGCAAGCACCTATGCTATAATCCTGGTGAAATGCGCAACCAATTGCTGCAAAGGTCAGCCTGAGAGAAGAGTGACATCCTCTTTGGAAAGCTGAAGAGTCTAATGAAGTTGTGTATGAAACAGAAAGACAACTCCCCCACCCTCCACCAAAGGAGCATATGCTGCAAGACCAGTTCTGTTCTCAAAAAAACTAATGGAAATCCACCACAATGAAAGGATAAACAGCCTCTTAAGAATCAAATTTTACATCATTGAGCACAGCCACAACTGTTATTATTAGCTGGTTAAACACAGGCCTTAGAAAAGAATATTCATCAGTCTCACATGTGAATAAAGATGGCCCTATATTTTTCACCTCAACTGCTCTGTAACCTCAAAAGAAATATCAAGAGCTGAAGGCGCCGTGTCCCTTAGACCAAGCTCATCTTTCTGTTACAAGTCACCTGGGCCTGCACAGCGAGTACAACAGACGTCAGCACCCACACTGCTGGCTCCACACTGTGTTCTCCCTAGATAACAGCAACCAATTTGCATGGCTCTCTGACACTATTCATCAGTTACAAACTCATTCTTGGGCAGATGTTTTATTTCTAGCATTCCCTATGAAATCATGCTAAAGAAAAAACAAATTCTAATAAAAACGCATTGATCTGAAAGCCACACTAAACAGTATACTGGATTTCATCTAATTTTCACCTTTAAACAGAACATGAGAGAGCAGACAGGTGTATCACCAAGAGCCAAAAATGTGAAATTCTGTATGACTTTACCTATTCTCATTCTAGGGTTCATGGTCATTCCCTTGCTTGATATTTTCCATCTCTGACCCTCAAAAGTAAAATCACAGACATACTTTAAGAAGTAAGAATTATTAACCATTCAGAATTTACATCAAAGATAACAATGGAAGAAACAAATGGAGCCGCCTGAAATGAAAATGCATTAAAAAGTACTTTTTTTTTTTTCTTTTTGCAAATTCAGTCTGTGGACCCTAGTGTAGGAACAAGGAATCAACCTCCAGGAGACGGAACAGGACATCCAGGCCTTGCTGGTAAGGAGTCTACCAGAACACAATTCCAATTCAGTCTAACAAAAGGCATTCAGACCCATGTGGTCCTTTCACTCTCTAGTCCATTTCATGTTATTTCGAATACTGAAGATTTTCACATACAACTTATGCCATTTAAATGAAAAAATATGCATAATATTCAACTAATAATATTATAATAGCTACCATTTAGGGAGCACCTCCTTGTGCCAGGTATTTTAACAGGTGTTTTACATACATTATTTCATTTAATTCTCACAAAAATCCCACAGAGTAGTAGTTATTCACCTTTCAGATCTAAAGAAACTGAAGCAGAGAGAAATTAAATGCATTGCTCAAAATCACATAAGAAAGGACGTGGTAAGATTTCTATTCTAGATTTCTGACTCTAAAAACCATGTGCTCGTCACTATACCACATGATCTTGGTTGTGGGAACCAAAATGCTTAAAGCCCCCCAAAGTAAAATGTCCAGTGTTCTGATTCAATTACATTAACATACACATCTAGTCTTTCTTCCCTCCCCTGACAAAGCCCTCCATCTTCTGTCATTTGGCCATAATGCAACTGCAAAAGCAAACACAGGCAGTTATATTATATGGCAACAAGTGGCTAACAGATGATTCAGAATGTGCTTCCACTTTCTCCCCCCACTCACAGACGCCCGAGATTGAGAAATCCTGCTATAGCACTATTCCAAAGGTAGAATCTGTATATAAAGTGATATTAAGTGAGGAAGCATAAACTAAAGATTACAGCCACGTTGATTAGGACTACAAAATACTGTGTATACGTTGATTATGACTACAAAATACTACGTATAACAGAACACAGAAATTCAGAGGCCTCTGTTAGGTCTTTCTCTCTTCAGAGCTACCAAGACTGCAAAGGTAATACATTAACATTTCGGTTAACATAAATAGCTACGCGGTCCCTCAAATTTAGTAGTTACAGCGGTGGTGATCCTCCCAAACCCTTTCACTGATCTGCAACATAAGTGAGAAAAGGAACTGCATCGTTGCAGTGAGAACGAGTGTGCTCATCAGGCTTTTGAGCCTAACCATTTACTCCGGGGCAGCCTATCCAGAAGAAAAACACTGTGGGTGGTAATCAAAGCAAGGGGAAGGAATTGCAAGACTAACTACAGTTAAAAACATCCTGGGCACACTGCCTACGTGTTATACACAAATGTTTAATAACGTAAAAACTTCAAAATGGTTAGGTAAACCACATCTACTTATACAAATAAAACTGTATTTCCACGATGTTAACAACCATTTCTAAATTTCGGCTTATATTATTGGCCTGAGGAACTAAGGCTTTTTAATTATGCAATATTAGTCACTGACATAGTGCTCCAATCCCACGCAGCACGAACCGTGTTAGCTAAACTAACAAAATGAATAATTTAACTCTCAGCCAGCAGGAATTCACTATGCCACCTTCATTATTTACTTCACAATACCCATTTCTATCCTTTTTGAAATAACAGCTGCAGGTGTTCAAGATGAGCCCATGGGCTACTTACAAGGTTTCTGATCCACATATCACAGGAAAATTAATTCATCCCCCCGTTTAAAAATATTTAAGTAATCAAGAATGTTTTAAAATCAACCTACACTCTCTTACTGAGCTCCCTCATTAAATTCTAACCCATTAAATGTCAATAACCCTAACGTATAATATAATCAATGTAATCGTACTTCAGATAAAGCTTATAAAATGAGGTGTTGCCACTGCACAAAAAAACAATGTATCTCATCAATTGTGTATTTTCACACCTTTTACTACTTGGCTTTTCCTTATCGCACCAGAAAAAGGATTTTTTCTTTTTTTTTAAGAAGGAACCATTTTAAACACAAAAATGCCTCTATCATTTTCCTTCATGGGAAGAATTTTATGGCTTCTCACTGTAACTAACAGGGTTGTGAAAAGCAGCAAGAAACCAGATGCGTTCACAGCAATCCAGAACAAATTTGGTCACAGAAACCAAGGCTTGAACTCGATCACTCTCTTATACTCTGCCGAATATCAAAAGTGTCCCAGTTACTCCACAGTTCACAGGAGGCCTATCTAGCTTCGATTCTGCAGTGATGATAGCCTTCTTGGAGATTTGAAAAACGGTCCCTGAATTAGATGCTCCAGTTTTATAAGCAGCTAGAATTGTACTAACTCATATTCAAGTCCTAGTTAGAATAATTTTAAAGATAAATAAATACTGTCAAGGAAGAAAAATTTCAGGGAGAACTATAAATTTCATTAAGATATATAGCAGATGTTACGTGGAAGATGAATATTCATTCCATCTGGCTCCCACTGCCATCCATTTTATCTTTACAGTGATTTCCAAATATCCCAACTCAAAATGCTTACATTGTACAAAAATTCAACTGCAACACGTTTGTGGTGCAGTTTGTCACTTTTTGCTTAGTTCAACATGACTAAGTTTGTTAATATATTTTGACAGACTTGTATAACATCCTAAAATGTTTTGAACAACGCAGTTTAGGCCGCAATGCAATATTAATGAGTGAATAATGTTCTTGAATATAAGGTTTAATATTTAATGATTCAGAGTGCTGCCTGGATTTGATGCAGGAAAAAAATGTGGTTTGGAATCACTGCATTTATCAGGGGACCTGAGAAAAAGACTACAGACTCCAGGCAAACCTTTAACCTAAACTTTGAGCTGGGGTCTCAGGTGTGAAATTGATGCTTCACCAACTGAATTCCTAGCGCTTATCAGTATTCACAACATCACACCGTTTATTAAGTGTCATTCATCAGAATTTTTAAATTACTAGGAGCTCACATCTGTGCCAAGAGGTGGAAAAAGGAGGGTCATCGTAAAGGTAACATTGGGGAGTCCACATTCAAATACATTTAAGAATCAAATCTGCCAATTGCATCAACATGTCAATTTGATTATTCCTCTTTTTAAAAATGTGTGAAACTATAAAGTATTAACTTTAGATCAAATAACCTATCTCCTTATCTTCTATAAAGGTTAAGTGCCTAATCTAAGGTTCACACAGTGAAGTTGGTTCAATGTGTCAATCTAATGCACACATTATTGGACTTATTTGCAAACAATCCTATGTCTTAAAACTAATATATGAAGAGCAACAAGAACAAGATTTATCTAAATCAGTGAAGTAATACCCAAAACCACGGAACTGTGAAGAAAGGACTGTAAAGTACTAACTGGAATGTTAATATTATTGTGCTTTTAAAATAAAACACTATTCAAAGGATGAAAATAAGGCCCAGTTTCCAATATTCATCTGCATTCACAGTTCCTAACAGCCAAGTCAATAATCACTAAAACATCAGAATTAGAACATCTGACTTCAAAACTCTACTCTGCCATACTGAATTTATCAATATAACCTCTCTGAGCTGGTGGTTTTTCTCATAAGAAGTTGGAAATAGTAACACCTTATGTCAAATGATTGTTGTAGAATCAAATTAAATAACACTGTTAAGCACTAGGTCACACTCAAAGCATTACACCAATGTGAGTAAACACAGAAAAATCTATGTAACATTTACTGAGCAACTACAATGAACCAGGAAGGGTCTGTATAAAACCCCTCACTTGGATTATCACTGTGGTTGTTAGAATAAAAAGAGCAGACAATGGCAATTTCTATGCTGCTTCATTTAGCTTCTAGAAAAAAAGGGAGAAAATAAACAAAAAATAACAGAAGAATAGAGGGAAAAAGAGACAAGAAGCACAAAATGGCAGATAATTCTAAATATATTAGTCATCATAGTATGTATAATTTGGACTGAACTTGCTAGTTAAGTCACAGATTGATAGACTGGATTATAAAAATCCACCTACATACTGTTTATTGGAGATACAGCAAAATCATTAAAATACAGAAAGACTGAAAATAAAAAGATGGAAAAAATGTAATTAGTGAACACTTGCCAAAAGAAAGCTGGTGCAGCTATACTAATATTGACAAAATAGACTTTAAGTTAAAGAGTGTCATTAGGGATAAAGATGACTACATGATGACAACAAAAGATTCAATTAAATAGGAATAGATATAATGTTCAACCCGTATGCATTTAGTAACATAGCCTCAAACTACATAAAGCAAAAACTGTCAGAAATACAGACAAAACTGACAAATCCACTATCACAGATTTAACACAGCTCTTAAAAAAAACTAGTGGATGAAACAGTATAAAAGAGAAAAACATAGTAAGATTATAGATTTGAACACAATTTTTATCTAATGTACATGTATAGAACCCTACACCCAACAGTTAGGAGAATGCATATTCTTTTCAAGCGTACAATGAAAAGTTACATATATTGACCATAAAAAAGCAGCAGAATAAACACAAATAAACAAATATATGGGTGAAATATTTTCTAACATCTGTATTTCCATTAATGTCATTTTTTGATAGTTTACAAAGTACCTTTTCAATTTGGAAAAAAGAAAAATTATCAAGTGATAATGCTCTACTAGTCAACTTGATATAACATGTTTTAATCATTAAAGTATTTATTGAACATTTATTATGTGCTTCGAATAGTGTACCAAAAAAAAAAACAAAAAGAGAACGGTATACAAAACATTATGTTAAAAAAAAATCAGTGACTCTACTATCAACTACAGTATCATTCCTTCATTTATATCATAACATTTATATAATGCTATTAATTCTATTCCATTTTTACCAGATCAGCAATTATATCAACAATTATTTCAAAATGAGATAAACAGAAACAAAACTGCCTTAAAATGTCTACTGTAGAAAACGTGTAGTTTGCCAATGACAGGTAATAGTCTTCACTCACTATAAAATCTTAATTACCACCATAATCAGTGAGAGTCAATTTTTTTTCTGTTAAACCATTTAAAAGAACTGATGCTACAAATTCAATGAAAATTAATTAATTCCTCCTAAGCACTGGTCCTGATGCTCCTGCAGGTAATGATGGTGTCTCTTTAAGGGAACATAGATTCAGTAATTAGACTTCCCTCAAGTGTGAATAACTGAGACAAAAAGGCCAATAGATATTCACTTGGCACTTTTTACCCACCTTAATCCAAAAATCTATATTAATATACAGTAGCTTTTATGAATATTCTCCTTTAAAAAGTACTTAAGAGGGCTGAACAAGAGGCGCCATCATGGGAGTCAATATCTGCCACAACAAGAACTGAAAGGTTGGGCGCAAGGAGCCCAAGAGCCAGGACATCTACCTGAGACTGTTGGTCAAGCTGTACAGGTTTCTGGCCAGACGAACCAACTCTACCTTTAACCAAGTCGTGTTGAAGAGGTTGTTCATGAGTCGCACCAACCGGCCACCTCTGTCCCTTTCCCGGATGATCCGGAAGATGAAGCTACCTGGCCGGGAAAACAAAACAGCTGTGGTTGTAGGGACCATAACCGACGACGTGCGTGTCCAGGAGGTGCCCAAACTGAAGGTGTGCACGCTGCATGTGAGCAGCCGTGCCCGGAGCCGCATCCTCAAGGCTGGAGGCAAGATCCTCACCTTCGACCAGTTGGCCCTAGACTCCCCCAAGGGCTGTGGCACCGTCTTGCTCTCTGGTCCACGGAAGGGCCGAGAGGTGCACAGGCATTTCGGCAAGGCGCCGGGAACCCCACACAGCCACACCAATCCCTACGTGAGATCCAAGGGCCGGAAGTTCGAGCACACCAGAGGCCGCAAGGGCCAGCCGTGGCTACAAAAACTAACCCCAGATCCTGCCTTGTTATTAAAGATTTTGAATGCTAAAACAAAACAAAACAAAAAAAAGTACTTAAGAGCAGCACAGTATGCTTAGAAAAATGGCAGGAAGAACACACAAGAAATTGTTAATGATGGTTACCACTGGGGAAAGAGAAGGGGTACTGACTGGGCTTTTTTTTCAATTTTGTGATGTTGCCATTTTTATGCAAATGAATTATTTAAATAACCTTAGAGCACTGACTGAAAGAAATAGAATTAAAGTTACAAATGTAATTTAAATTTTTTTTTTCAGCATTCAAAATCTTTAATAACAAGGCAGGATCTGGGGTTAGTTTTTGTAGCCTCGGCTGGCCCTGTGGCCTCTGGCACGCTCGAACTTCCGGCCCTTGGATCTCACGTAGGGATTGGTGTGGCTGTGCGGGGTTCCCGGGGCCTTGCCGAAATGCCTGTACACCTCTCGGCCCTTGCGGGGGCCAGAGAGCAAGACCGTGCCACAGCCCTTGGGGGAGTCTAGGGCCAACTGGTCGAAGGTGAGGATCTTGCCTCCAGCTCTGAGGATGCGGCTCCGGGCACGGCTGCTCACACGCAGCGCGCACACCTTCAGTTTGGGCACCTCCTGGACACGCACGTCGTCGGTTATTGTCCCTACAACCACAGCGGTTTTGTTTTCCCGGCCAGGCAGCTTCATCTTCCGGATCATCCGGGAAAGGGACAGAGGTGGCCGGTTGGTGCGACTCATGAACAACCTCTTCAACACGACTTGGTTAAAGGTAGAGTTGGTTCGTCTGGCCAGAAACCTGTACAGCTTGACCAACAGTCTCAGGTAGATGTCCTGGCTCTTGGGCTCCTTGCGCCGAACCTTTCGGTCCTTGTTGCGGCGGATGTCGACTCCCATGATGGCGCCTCCTGCTAAGCCAGGTCTGGAAAGCTGTAATTTAAATTTTTCTAAAAGCCACACTAAAAAGGTAAAAAGAGCCAAGTCAAATTAATTTGAACGATGTATTTTATTTAGCTGAATACATTCAAAATAATTATTTCCACAAATAATCAATACAATTAAAGAGATATTTTTATAAATTAAAGAGCTGGTTTATATTCTTTTTTTCACACCGAATCTTTGAAATCTGTATTTTATACTTAAAGCAGATCTCAATTCAGACTAACCACCCTTCAAGTACTTAATAATTACTTGTGGCCGTAAGACAACACTGGGCTACATTAAGTCTCTCAAAGGTGTATCTATGTATAAGTTAGGTATTTTTCTTCCTAGTATTTCAAAGCAATAAGGAGGTGTCTATTAAAACCTCTCTCTCATCAGTTCTCAGCTCATGGCATACTACTGTTTCACTACTCTCTCTAAATAAAATCTTAAAAAAAAAAAGTGAAGGCACTAATGCATAAGAATCAACCGTTTAGCATCATTATCAATTTTAACACTTAAATTAACTAAAAGGATTATTTTTTCAAGCTAAAAGTTGATTATTTTTCAACCACTTGTTAATCCGATAAGAAAAAAAAAATGCCCTATCTCATTTCTCCCACTTAGCACTTTTGGAACTAAGCATGGCATAACCCTTGAAGAAACATAATCAATGGCTCATGCACAAGAGAATAAGTTCATCTAGCTTCACTGAGCTTGTTTTTCTTGCACTTTCACCAACAGAGAGATTTTCTACACTGCTTAGAAATGATGAAGGCAAGAGGAAATGAGAAAGGGCACATGCAGAAGAGAGCAGGTAGGTTTTACCCTCTATACAACTAGGGACTAATTCTCTGAAATGCACAGATGGATGGATGGACGGACAAGACAGACAATCACATACATGGAACATGTACTATGATTCCGTGTGTGTCACTGTGCTATTCTAAGAACTTTACATGGAATGTCCCACTTAGGGACATGTCCTCAAAGTAGCCCTGAAAATATCCTAATGTGGGTGTTATTACTGTCCTCCATCTTACATAGGAGGAAACTGACCCCTAAAGAAGTTAAGCAATTTGCTATGTGGTCTCTGAACTAGTAACCCATAAAGTTGGAATTCAAACCCAAGCAGTCTGACCTCTGAGGCCACACTCTTAACCATCACACTCTTCAAAGAGACAAAACTTCTCTGTAAAAAATAAGCATTTTGTATGGAAAGTTTAATGTCCCAACGTCCTGGGACCAAGTCCCGAATCGGGCTCTCCACTCAAAGGTGAGTGTGCCAATAGCCAAACTGTGGAAAGAGCCAAGATGCCCATCGACAGATGAATGGATAAAGAAGATGTGGTATATATACACAATGGAATATTATGCAGCCATCAAAAGGAAAGAGATCTTGCCATTTGCAACGACGTGGATGGAACTGGAGGGTGTTATGCTGAGTGAAATAAGTCAATCAGAGAAAGACATGTATCACATGACCTCACTGATATGAGGAATTAATAATCTCAGGAAACAAACTGAGTGTTACTGGAGTGGTGGGGGGTGGGAGGGATGGGGTGGCTGGGTGATAGACATTGGGGAGGGTATGTGCTACGGTGAGCGCTGTGAACTGTGCAAGACTGTTGAATCACAGATCTGTACTTCTGAAACAAATAACGCAACATATTTTAAGAAAAAAGAAAAAGAAGAAGATAACAGGAGAGGAAGAAAAGGGGAGTATGTCAGAGGGGGAGACGAACCATGAGAGATGATGGACTCTGAAAAACAAACTGAGGGTTCTAGAGGGGAGGGGGGAGGGGGATGGGTTATCCTGGTGATGGGTATTGAGGAGGGCATGTTCTGCATGGAGCACTGGGTGTTATGAACAAACAATGAATCATGGAACACTGCACCAAAAACTAATGATGTAATATATGGTGATTAACATAACAATAAAAAATTAAAAAAAACTAAAAAAAAAAAAGGTGAGTGTGCTTCTCTCCCTCTCCCTCTGTGATCTCTCACTTTCATTCTCTGTCAAATAAATAAATAAGATCTTTAAAAAAAAAAAATGCTTATCAGGTAGGTAGTCTTACTAACCTCATTTCACAACTAAGGGAACTGAGAAGGTAAGTCAGCTACTCAAGATCACAGATTACTAAAAGGCAAAGCTAAAAGTCAAATCAGATCTCCGTCTGGTAACCTTCAGCCCATCCCTGCCCCTCCCATATTGTAGGTGAATTTATAATTACTATAATGAAAGAAATCCATGTAATTAGGCTTTCCTACAACTAAAATAATTTTATTTGTGGTACTTAACAGTTCAAAAAGAGCAGAGATAACCTGCATGGAGGTAAGTACTACCAAAAAAGACCACTCATTACAAAACTATTAGAGGCTATATCACTGCTTCGATTTCTAATTCACTTTTAGCTTGCTTTAATACAATTAACTCAGAATGGGAGTACTATTTAAATAAGGACACATTTTCAAATTTTTCCTTTTCAAATATCTACAGAACCCTTATTAAAACTACTCTTCCATTTAATGTCACACAACAATAACGCCTCCTGAAATCTTCATATACAATATACTCATATGGGCCGTAAATGTTACAATGATATTAACTTACCATTCATTTAAGTAGAAATTAAACAAGAATAAAAATGAAAATAACTGACATTATTATACAGTTTCATTACAGATTCCAGGGTAAAATAAAATGGCTTAGTCATTGAAAAATAAAACTTGTATTTGAATGTCTAGGAGATGCTAAATATATATATTTATATATTTGTTATTTATATTTACATTATGTATTTTATGTATATAAATATATGTATATTAATATATCTTATAAATGCATATATATAGCATTTTATTTATATATATATATATATATATATATGCATGGAAATGGGGTGGAAAGATGTAAGTAACCAATGAAGTTGATTAGGATATTTGAAAAAATAAATACCAAAAGTATTAAAGATCTATGTATTAAAATTAATCAAGATGAACCTCAGAAAACTGTTTGTCAGGTAATATAAATGTTTCAAAGACAACATGCAGCATGATTTGTGGAAGACTGCTAGAACTTGAAACTCCCACTATTGCCAATTCTTAAAAATTTCCTTAAGACCCATGTTCATAGGGCTAAAGAAGTACAGAATTGGCAAACATGCTCTTAAAAATACCTGGAGACCTGTATGCTTTAAAAATGGGCTTCAAATGGTAAATTAACCTCTCTGGGTTCAGGTCAGTTCTATGGGAAGACAAGATAAATCACTACTTTTTTAAAACAAAGTTTAAAATAACAAATACAACAACTGAGCTTTTATTTTAAACTGTGTAAAGCACATAAAACTGGCTAAATATCTCACATGACTCAAAAATGTGATAATCAAAGAAATGATAGTTCCATCACTGTCCATATGTGATAGTGAAAAAGTACTATGTGACTGTAAAGACCGATTTTACTTCCTTCCTTACTGTGACAATGCACTACCATTTATAGTTAGTTGTCAAGTTCAAATTTACAGAGTCTTCTGTTTTATACTTGCGGAGGCTCAGAGCTTCAACTCAAGATCTTGCCCATATTAATTTGCCACCTTTGAGTGGCTACCCTTTGGCTCATTTGTTTTACTACTACCAACATACCTGCTTAGATTAAAAACAAATACGGACATATGACATCATCTTTACAAATCAATAAATCTTGACCCTAACCCTTAAGGTTTTCAAGCCATAATCATTGGAAAGTCCTGATAAAAATAACTTCCATTAGAAAATCAACACTTAAGGGGTGCCTGGGTGGCTCGGTTGGTTAAGCGACTGCCTTCAGCTCAGGTCATGATCCCAGGGTCCTAGGATCGAGCCCATCAGGGGAGTCTGCTTCTCCCTCTCCCTTTGCCCCTCCCCCTGCTCGTGCTCTCTCTCTCAAATAAGTAAAATCTTAAAAAAGAAAAGAAAATCAACACTTAAAATTTTAGACCTGAAAGATATCTTAAAGATTTAATATGAGAATTTCCTGCTGAGGGAAAACTATGAAACTATACTCATCAACTTTTACATGTATATATCAGTCTATCCCTCTGTTATGGACTGAATTTTGTCTCCTCCAAAATTCGTATTTTGGAGCCTGAACTTCTAGAATCTTAGGAAATGACAGTATTTGGAGACAGGTCCTCTAAAGAGGTAATTGAGATTAAATGCAGTCATAAATGTGGGGCCCCAATCCAAAATGACTGGTGTCCTTATTTTTTTTTTCAAAAAGATTTTATTTATTTGACAGAGAGACATAGCAAGAGAGGGAACACAAGCAGGGGGAGTGGGAAAGGGAGAAGCAAGCTTCCCTCTGAGCAGGGAACCCAATGAGGGGCTCAATCCCAGGACCCTGGGATCATGACCTGAGCCGAAGGCAGAGGCTTAACGACTGAGCCACCCAGGTGCCCCGACTGGTGTCCTTATAAGAAGAGAAAGACACACCAAGGATGCTCTTGAACTGGGGGAAAACAAAAAGCTAGATGGAAGACACAGAGAGAATTCAGCCATCAGCAAGCCAAGAAGACAGGACTCAGGAGATACCAGATCTGACAACACTTTAATTTGGACTTCCAGCCTCCAGAACTATGAAAAAATAAATTTCTACTGTTTCAGCTACCGAGTCTGTGGTATTTTCCTACGGCAGCCATTATCAAACTAATACACCATCTCCTGAGGAAGAACACCAGAGCAGCTTCAGAGTCCTAGAAAATAAGACTGATTGCATTGCAAAAGCAGGCCCTGAAAGCAAAAGGAAAGTTTCAGAAAAGCTAGCTTCTAAGTAAAGCTAGCTTATAAGATAAAACTCAAATGGAGCCAAGATTTAAAACAACATCCAGCATAGAGGTCAGGTTAACTTACCTCTTGGTAGAACATGAATTATGATATATGCCCCAAAGGGAAGGAGAGCAGCAATTTAAACACCGGGATAATTAAGTAGCAAATGAAAATAAAATGAACAAAAAAGCAGTGTGAAGTGGGAACAGTCTCTAGACCCGGGGTAGGAAAGGGAAAAGAGAAAAGAAATTTCTTTAAAATAGCACAATACTTTGCAATGAAGAAAATTTTCAAATACAGATACTTTTTATTTTGGCTCAGTGGTCTATGGAGTCTAATCACCACGATACAGCAGGCTGAAGAAAGTATGTTTGGATCCTGCTGGTTAAATGTCTGCATCACATCTCCACTGTCATATTTGCAATAAGAAGGGAGTTTATTCAAGAGATGTAGTAGAAGTAGCTGTGGTAATGATTGCCATTACTTTTATTATTAAAAATAGCATTATTATAAAACTTTATAGGGCCAATGCAATTGCGACATATTGTTTGATCTTCACAACACTAGGAGACAAGTAGGATTATATTCTTTTATAACTGTTTCCATGTTTTTAGATATAAGTTAATTCTGTGATTCACCCATATTTAAACAGTTAATACGTGGACATGGAGAGACCAGAACCCATCTTCTGATTCCCAATTCTTGTGTAAAAATACAAGCGCGCATGCACACACCCTGAAATCTATTCCATCTCTACGCCACTTCCGTGTTTATTCACCTGCATACGTGATGTAAGGGCGAAGTGTGTGCATATCTCCAGGCTCACCCTTATTCCGGGGTGAAGCTGAATGTCTAGCTTGTCTTTCGCATCTGCGGAAGTCCAGAATCAAGAGAAGTTCCAGCAGAAATGTTTACGTACACGTTTTAGAATAAGATAAACACTTAAGAAAATAACTGTGGAGGCCGCCTGGGTGGCTCAGTTGGTTGAGCGACTCCCATCGGCTCAGGTCATGATCCCACAGTCCCAGGATCGAGTCCCGCATCGGGCTCCCTGCTCGACAGGGACTCTGCTTCTCCCTCTGACCCTCCCCCCTCTCATGCTCTCTCCCTCACTCCTAATAAACAAATAAAATCTTTAAAAAAAAAAAAAACAAGAGCTGTGCTAATTACAAATTTAAAATTAGGTAATTATAGAAAATCAAGACACAAAAAAATAAACAAAAGTGTAAGCAATGCAATTTCTTTAAGCCTCGACTTCAGTCATCCACTTCACTTACCACACGTTTGTCATTTCTTCAATTTTATTTGATTTTCCTTTCATTTTTTGTAGCAAGCAAAAAGCAAACACTATGTTATCCTTTAAAAGATGAAAGTATGCCCAAATTCAACATTCAACAAATATTTATTTAGTACAAACTGTGCACAGGGCATGGTTCACAAAGCTGGACACATCTCAAAGCTGGTTTATTTCTTCTATTGACACCTGATCTTAGGACACAATCATACATTCATAGGTACAACATGGTGTTGATCAGTTAGCCAAAATCACATTTAGGCCAGATCCACTGTGGCAATTTGAGAAAAACCAAGTCACTTCAGGGCTACTAGAGCCCGGTGGCCACATAATGTCTCTCGCTACTGTGAGTCTACCATCTCTCATCGGCTGTACACAGGTCTCAGTGACAGGTTTTTATATCTAGAGGCAGCTAACCAAGAGATTAAAACTGAGTAATAGGGCGCCTAGGTGGCTCAGTCGGTTAAGCGTCTGCCTTTGGCTCAGGTCATGATCCCAGGGTCCTGGGATTGAGCCCTGCATCAGGCTCCCTGTTCAGCGGGGAGCCTGCTTCTTCCTCTCCCTCTGCCCTTCTCGTCTCCCCGGCTCGTGCTTGCTCTCTCTCTCTCAAATAAATAAATAAAATCTTTAAAAAAAAGAAACTGAGTAACAGTTTAAACTGAGTTTTTTAGTCTATACTGACTTAACAATAACCCCAAATTATCTGGCAAGTATTTAGTAGGTGCTTAAACTCTCACAGCAGCCCTTCAGTAACAGCAAGACCAACAAAAAGACCACTCCATCCCACTAGGAACCACCCATGTAAAATTAATGAAAATACCAGCCAAATAAACAGATATGATAAGGTATGATCATATGTGCATAATGTAACACTGGTTTTACTACTATATTCCCAAAATTTGCAACAGTGAGACAAAGCACAGACTCACTGGTAGTGAGTTAAACAGCACAAATTCTTGAAGGTATGTTGGCAATAATATTTGGTATAACTTTTTTCTTAAAGATTTTATTTATTTATTTGAGACAGAGATAGTGAGAGAGAGAGCACAAGTGGGGAGGAGAGGGAGAAACAGGCTCACCACTGAACAGGGAGCCCCGCGCAGGGTCGATCCCAGGACCCTGGGATCATGACCTGAGCCGAAAGCAGACGTTTAACCGACTGAGTCACCAAGGCGCCCCTATTTTGTATAATTTTTGACCGAGTAATTCCACTTGTAAAAACGTAACCCAAGAAAGTACTACTGGATAATACTGTAATAGGAAAAGAAATAACACTGGATATGTGTAAATTTAATAACAAGGATATTCAAAGCAGTGTCCACAGTAGTGAAACATTTTGAACTATTTGGAAAGCTAAGTGTCTAATGGTGAACTACCATGAAATTATCTAATGACAAAACATCCACGATACATCTTAAGAACAAATATAAAACAACAGTGACAATATGACATCACTTCTGTTCTTTTCTCCCGCTTAGCAGTGTCTGTGTTCCAAAATATTTACAATGGTTTTATATGAGCAGTGGGATTATGGCAATTTTCATTTTTTCTTCATTTTGTTGAGCCACTTTTCTCTAATTTTGGATACAGTGCACATTACTTTGGGAATTAGAATAAAACACTTCGTATCACTACTGCGTGCCTTTGACTTTGCTTTTTCTCCATAGATCTTCTCAGGTGTTAGGAAGACCGTATGCATGAGGGGATGAACGAACACAGGAAAGCGGACCAGGCTAAAGTAAGAATCGCTTCTGGGACAAGGAAGATAAACAAGCAGAGACAGACTCTAGAGGGGTTCGGTGACAGGCCGGCGCTCAGGAGCCAGTTCCCCTTATCGAGGGCCCGAGGGGCCACCAGAAGTGGGCAGAGAAGGTGGCCCCGTCATGGCTGCGGCAGCTGCCTCCAGATGCCCTCAGCGCTTAAAGACTCACAGGTGGGGCAAACTCGCCACGCTCTGGACCTCCTCGGGGACCCTGAGCTATACCCCTGCTGAGCTGCCTCCCCACCATGCTCCAATACAGGTCTCCCTTCTGATTCTCTTAGCTTCTTGATTAATTTATTTGCCCTTTCAAAATGTCCTCTAATTCATTACAGCCTTCCTGGAATTGCTGTCTGGCTTCTCAACAAGTGATATCAGATGTCCCATAAACAACAAGACTATTATATTAAAACCGTGAATTAGATCCGAGCAACCTATTTCTCCCCAAGCCTATTAACTTGACGTTCTACAGGTTGAATCTCATTTAATTTGCCATTTACAGGCTAACCTTTCCAGGTGTATCTTTCAAGTCCTTCCTGCTGTTCTGGATACCTCTTAATATCTATATGTTGGGGAAAAATCATCGGAATGAGGTAAGAAAATTAATCCTGTTTTTCTCCTAATGGGAAAAACTGGAGGAGATAAGCACGCAGTGCAATCAGTTCAGGACTGGACAGCACCCTGAAGAGGGCTGCCTTCCTGACCGAACAATGAACGGCTGCTCACAGGGAAAAGCGATGAATATTTCTGTCTCTGAAGCAACAAGATTGAGTGATCAAAGAGGTCAGGTAAGGCAATTTCCTATTCTCTGGCATTCTGTCATTAGTTATACAGTCAAAGATAGTGGTCTTTATGCAGAGAATTGTTCCCAAATGGTCCCAGAATTGGCAGACTATACTACCAGTGTTTTTTGGGGTTGGGGGGTAGGTGGAATTCAAAATGAGACTTTTCTGTCTTCTGCACACATGAAGAAAAGAAAGAAATTCTTAAAGGGGGGGGTGGCGGGATGACACTTCTATGACACAGCAAGGCCAGGCGTATTTTCAACAAAAGCAAATTAAAAAATCACTTTGCCACTTTTATAACCGTTTCGCAGTCTTATACTGTGTAAGAATGATATATATTAAATACATAAAGATAACACTAGTCGGCCATGAAAAATGCCTGAGACAAATTTAAATGACCACCATAATAAAGAATTTGATCTTTTCTTTTTTGTATTCTCCCTAGGCTTATGTCAGTAAACTAGAATAAACATGTTATTAAAAGAGAATCAATAGAAGGCTTTAAAATATACAGTACCACAAAAGGTCAAGCCCTGGTATCGATTTTAATATAACATTTTTTGTACAGCTTCCCAAAGGGTTCTTTTCTAATATTGTTCTTCATTTTTCTCTCACTTTGCTCCCTGACTGGTGAATTTGTTGTTCTTGTCTGCAAAAAGCTGTCTAAAGCTGACTGTGCTGAGTGTGTGTCATTCCTATGACAAGCTGCTGGAAATGAAAAAACAAAAAACAAAAAAGTCAACCAAGAAAAAGAAAATTGAAGGAGTGGGGGGATGTATACAAGAGAGCATGAGGCACAAGACAACACTCAAATAGCAAAGCGTACAGGAACGCTGAGACTCAGAACAATTTGCCATCGTGGGCCACCGTGGGCTTTTGTCTCCCCAGGGGCCTCATGTGGACACTGATTCCTAGGAGCCAGCAAGGCTGGGGAAAGCAGAGAAGAGATGATCTCTCAGGATTCAACCAAAAAACTCTCACCAAACCAGGTAAAGGGACACAGATTTTCAAAATACAAATCCATGGGACCCCAGGCTCCTTTTGAAGGAAAATGGGACCACCTTCGACAGGACTCACGGGGACTAATGAATGAGAGGTGCATGGCAGGAGCCGCAGACTTCCTGACTTCCATCCCAACATTCAAGGCTCACAGACTTAGATCAAACCCATTCTGGGTCAGTCATATAAGTATGAATGTGTGACACAGGATATATTTTACACGTAGTTCACATTTTGAGTAGGTTTCTCATTGCCAATCAAAACAGTCCAGAGCCCACACCATATTCTCATGATGCCAGTCTCACTTTGAGACAATGCTGGCGAAGCAACTATCTCAGGACAGGATAGAGAGGTAGATCATTTTTTGCCTAAGTCACCTGAAACCAAAGAACTGCTGCCTCTGGAGTTAAAAATGTAGTCCCCATTCCAAAACCAGAGAGCCGATTAAGCCTCCCAGAGGGGAAGACAGGAACCACAGCTGTTTCCTAAGATCCAAAAACTAACGGCTGAAGAGGAAGATCTGGGAAAGAGGCACAGAAGGGCAGAGCAGGATTCGAATCCTTACGCTGCCTTCTGTCAGCTCCTAGGGCAAGGAACTCAGCCTCTCGGAGCCGCATTCCAGCTGTCGAACAAATCCGTGGAGGGCAGAGCCACCATCCCCATCTGCTCCCAGGATAACATTTGGTGTGGGGGGCCGCCCAGCCTCAGATCCCAGGGAAATGTGGGGGGGCCTCATCCCACAGGTTGTCACACAGGCTACGGCAGGCCTGGCCAGAAGGCTCCCGGGGAGCGCAGGACTCATGTCCATAAACGCACCAGCACAGCACCTGCTGAATGGGAGGCAATCATGAAGTGGGAGTTGCTCTTGTCATTTGATAATTCTCCTGACGCTTTTCCCTTATGGACAAATTCTATCTTGTTCTAATCTACTTAACCATACCCATAAAATGTTACTTTAATTTGGTAATGCATTCTTGTTGACACTTACTACAAGACAATGAGTTCTGGCCACACAGACCTTTATATTCCAGTGGAAGCGACAGTCAATCAATAGCCAAAGTGCTATGAAGAAACAAAGTAGAGAAAAGGATAACCACAGTGAGAGGACAAGAAAGAAAGATGATTTTGATAAAATAATCAAGGAAAGCCTCTCTGTGGGGCTGAAAAGAACACCGAATAGTAAGAGGGGCCAGCCACACAAAAGCAGCATGGAGCTGTAGGCACAAGGAGGTTTGCAGCTGACATCGTTGTAACATTCACTGAGAGGGTGGGAAGAGATGATGCATGAGCATGTGAATACATGCAGGGAAGCAGAGGACTGGAATGTCATGGAAAGGTCTGGGCTTTATGCTAAATCTAGTGAAAAGCCATTACAGAATTTTCAGCAAATAAACTCCCATGATTCAAAATACATTTTTAGGGGCACCTGGTTGGCTCAGTTGATAAGAACACCTGATTCTTGATCTCAGGGTCATGAGTTCGAGCCCCACGCTGGGTGTAAAGATTACTTTTAAAAAATAAATAAATGTTTAAAGCACACTAATCCTGCTTTGTGAAGAGTAGAACCTGGAGACAAGGGTGGCTCCCTGGAGTAGACTTTGTAAGAACACACCTGAGAAATGATAATGGCTGAGACCAGGGTTTCTGTGCATCATAGGGTATTTAGCAGCATCCCTGGCCACCACCCACCCACTTGATGCCAGGAGCAGCCTCTAAGTTGTGACAACTGTAAAGGTCAAGTGGTGGGGGGGACAGCCCCCAATTGAGAACCACTAGCTTGGACTAAGTAGGGATAGAAATGGTGAGAGATAAATGGATTTGCAATACATTTTAAAAGCAGAGGCAGAGATGTACTGGCTTTGGCAGCACATATACTAAAAGCAGAAACAAGGCCAATTAATTATAAGGGGGAAAGGAAAGACATAAGGCAAAAAGACTGGAGCACGAATATCAGTAATCAAAATTCTGATATTACCCTCAGTTTTTGTTAGGCTAACACCTAAGTTTTCAGTAGTTTCAGGAAAGTGCTTTCTATGTCAAACCTACTTGGGGCTGTACAAATAACAAGTTACAGAAACTCACTTGGACAATAGTTTGGGCTCCTTTTCTTTAAGTCTATAAAAACTGAATTGTATAGTTGACAGGTAGATAGGTAGATTCATAAAGAAATACACAATTCCCAACATTTTACAGCAAAATTTACGGAAATATTAATTTTCATCCACTGACAGTATTTTGACAGTTTCATTTCAAAATATAGTCATGTGAATTGAAAAAAACAAAAACACCAAAGAAAAATCCCTTCACTTGTGAATTCTTTTCAAAACTAAATTCCTTATTTACTGAGCTCCATAATCAAGGCAAAACCGAGTGTACTGAAATCTGAAAAACGTAAAACTTCAGTAAACCAGATCAAAATAGCCTCAGAGAGAACATTCAGACTAATAGAAAATAGGTAACATCACTGTTGGACCAGAAAATAAGTTAGCCTCTGAGACGCAGTCAAGTAGAGTGGTGATGAGTATGACTTCAGATTCCAGATTGCTCGTGTTCAAATCGCAACCTATTTTCTGGGCATGAGACTAGCAAGTGCACCTCTCTATGTTTCGGACACTGCACCTGCAATGTGCGTGTACCAGCAGAACAGAACCTCCTCCACTCCGCTGCTGGGAGGATTAAATGATCAATATGTACCAAGTGCTTGCACCAGTGCTTGGGACAAAGGAAGCATCATAAACTGTTCGCTATTACCATTGCGTATTATTACTTATTATCTATTATTACTGTTAGTATTACTTTTCCTAGGTGAAGTCTTCTGAAATGGTGTCTATGATCAGATCTAAAGTCTATCTGTAAGATCTATATACACTGTACATGGGAAGAGGACCACAGTATAAGACTGGGGGGTGGGGGGAAGCAAGTTATACAACATCATTACTTCCATCTCATTTTGTTTAAAACGCAAACCACATAAAACATGGTTAAGAATACATTTCCCATTGGGTATGAACAGTATTCTAGGGGGAAAGAGCAGGGGCAGGAGGAGAGAGGGAAAGATGACTAAGTTTTTATGCTTCTATATTATCTGAATTTCTTCAATATATAATATATTTCTTTTGTAATTTTTTTAAAACAAATAAACATCCATGCTTTCAGTAGTATGAAGAATGACTTTCTAAGTCAAACCTACCAGGTTCTGTAGCAATAATAAAAATTGCAGAAACTCTGTTGGGTAATGGTTTTTAAAAGGCAAAAGATTTATATGATTTGAAGAGAAACCAGAGAATGGGTAATGGTTTTGAAATTAATTGACATTTCCCATATTAAATTAGTGGTTTCGGTTGCCCTTTTTTTTGGTTTTGTTTTGATTTCATTTGGTTTTAATCCATCATCCTACTGTAATTGAAGCAAAACTATAATTTATGAGTTTTTAAGGGATTTCTGTTTTAATCTCACAAAATGGCACCAGGAAATAAGGAATTTAAGCAATCCGCTCTAAGAAGTTGTGAAGGAACTCAAATTTAAATCATTAATTGAAACATCAGTGGTTAATAAGCTATTTTTATACTTTGTACTTGATGTCAAAAATCACACTACAATCATCTTAATGGGATAACTTGAAAAAAAAAAATTCCAAATGAAATGATTTAAGCGTGCAGGAGCTACACAGTGTCTGGGTAAGGAAGTGGCCGCAAACAGTATATAATAAATTGCTCTACACATTGCACTACCTGCACATTATTCAATGGAGGAATTCTATATTCTAGTTCCAAAGGCACATTGTCCTAACAGTTCATTTTCTAACTGATTTAAAAACAGAAAAGTTTGTAAGCCAAATGTGATGATTTACCAAAATACTTCTATCATTACAAAAAAGACAAATGAATAATAACAAACACTACAAACCAAAAACCTAATACATGAAGCAATACAACAAATACAAAATAAAAGAATAACCACAAGTCTTTAAAAAAAAAAAAAAACCTAAGGATGAACATAAAAGGAGAAATGCAAAATGATTTCCATTCCACGGTCACCTATTAAAGTAAATCCTGTGCCTCTTTATTGCTTCTGGAACAATGGCAGGGCCCAAGTGGCTCCAATGAACTCAGCAGAACACTGCTGAGCACACGCGGGCCTCAGTGACCAGCAGCTGACACGCATCTCTAAAGTTCAGGAGGCAGAGGGCTTACCACCTGCTTCCACACGCCCTGCCACCACACTGAGCAATTAAGAGAAATATCCCAATCTTAAGCTAACAGGAAATTCAAATTGCCACCATCACTTAAACTATGTACACAAACGAGCATTTCATAGTGAGTTATAGCCTACATAAACAAAGAATATTAACTTTAAGCACAAATTCTAAAAATTTTGGTCCTAAAACAAAGGAAGTGGTAAAAAGACCATCCTGAGCAGCTGCCCAGATCTAATAACCAGTAGCACACAACAGAGGTCATTTTTGAGTGATCTTTTATTTACTACAATTTAGACGTGAAAATCCAAGTAAATGCTTGCTACACTCCTTCCCACAGTGATAAATGAAAAACTTTAAAGAAAGTACTCCCTGTACACATGGAAAGGTAGTACTGCAGGATAGTAAAGTGCAGGGACTCCATAGATGTGGGTTCAAATCCCAGACTCATCACTTACTAGATACAAGCTTGGGCAAGTTCCTTTACCTCTCAGTTTCCTTGTTTATCAAGTGGGGTAAACAGAGGCACTGGGTGGATGAATGACTTAAAATACATCAAGTGCTCAGAATAGCACAGAACACATAACAAATACAAGGCAACACATGACCCGCAACTCTTTTTAGTTTTCTAATTTTAGTTGAGCAAATAGGTCCTGTACTCAGAAATGGTTTTCACAACAGCTAATACGTGATCCCAGTGTGCATATTCTATGTGCTTGTCATCTGTAAACTGTGAAGAAAGTTTCCAAAGACGAACCCTATCTGCTTCTGGATGAGTGGGATGCAGAAGAATATGGATTTCCTCAGCAAAGTATTTACCAGAAACTTAACATGAGCCACTTGCTTCTTAACAGTCTTCTCCAGCCAGGAAAGGAGGGGGGAGGGGTTATTACTTAAACATCACAATGTGCCAATGTTTGGAAATATTATAATGCTGACAAAAAATTTACATCTGATTTACAACTATGTTGCCCACACTCCTCGTCAACTCAAGGCTCTACCAGCAAAGCTGTTAAGGTCAGGAAAGGAAAGAGGGGACCCTCTCCATATATTTTTCCACTGTTTCCAAAGTGAACTGCCATAGAAGGATCTCACATTCTTCTACACTCTTCCTAACACAGCATTCACTAGCAGCAGCAGCAGCAGATGGCTTCCAGAAGGGCGGGGACTGAGGGCTCAGCCAGGGTGATGAGGCCCAGCCTACGTGGACCACCATCCATAAATACGGACTTCTGGACTCAAGGAAATGGATATGAGGCCACTGCCCACTCACCTTCTAAAACAGAAACAAAACTGCAGCCACTCAACAAATGCTGTTTGGACAAGTATACTCCTCACACACAAATGTCCAAATTTGAGAGGAAATTATCCTGACCACAGGTTTCTCAAACTCAGCCCTAATAGCATTAGGGCCTGTGAAGGTGATTCCCAGGTCTCTAGGAAGGGAAAAGGCGCGGGGCGGGGGGGGGGCCGTCAGAGCTCTACATTCCTAGTCCTAGCCCTAACCAGATGGCACTTGAATCAGCTTTCTATTGGAGTCCCACGTCAGGCTTCCTTTGAATAAATGTTTTACAAGATGATGTGAGGCAGTATGATTCTATCACCTCAGCAATAGGTGGTGTGGGGCTGAGGGGCAGTCCAATTCAAGTCCCGTTCTGCTGCTGAGAAACTTTGCATATGTCTACTTCAGTCATCTGTTTCTATAAAGCAGGGATAAACTATGAATGCTATTGTCAGTGTTATGGAAGGAATGATAAATGATTTATAGAGCACATTACAAGCTCCGCTCTTCCCCAGATTGTACTGGTAATGCAGAAACTTCAACAAGAACTACTACAACCACAGAACACTCAGAAACCAATTCCTAGAAACTTCCAAATGTAGAAACCAACTTTAGCACAAATTACTTCAAACACTGGCTTCATGAGAGAAAACTCTGTAATTACTGTCAAAAGAAACGTGAGCAAGAAGTGGTTGAACATCACTGCTGCTATTACAATCAATAAAAGTTACAGATCTCTATGGCATGCTTGACTGATTCCGGTTTTCCAGGTTTAATATTCCCACCATGTAGAAATAGCTTCTTAAACAGAATTCAGGGTAGGATCCTACAACAACATAGCATCGATAAGAAAGAAAATTGGCTTTGGAAAAAGAAGAGAGGTAAACAAAACACAGACTGGATAATCCAACCTTCTATAATGGTTGGTTATAGAAAGCAGTCGTCTCTGTTAAAAACAGAAAAGTGCCATTTGAAGAGAAAAAGATGAAAGTGGCAGATGGCGAAAGATTCCAATACCTAGTACGTACACAGCACCTCTAATCATCTTCCAGGGAAAAAGTATCAGGTGGCTAAGACGCGACCTTCCTCTTGCACTGAGAACAGGTTCATTCTTTATCTACTTTTAAGCAAATGTAATAGAAAAGGGATAGGTATAAAACAACAGCAATGCAGTATGCATTTTTAAAAAAGGCTTCAATAAGAAAACAATTCTCTTATATATAGGGATTTTCATACTACAGAGGGAGCTCTTAAATGTTAGCGCATATCAAGGAGTATTTTGCAGACAATGCCAACAAGCCATCCGCTACACAGGGAAATGTGCTCACATCACAGCAGAGTGGTACACGTTACATCGGACATCAAATGGAGAGTGATTAACTCGAATTTCTTTAATCACCTTATTTGCAAATATTTCTAAATCAGAAGTGAGAGTCATTTGCCTGTGACAGTTGAGTGCCTTGAGAAAATATTGACTCATTGATCTTTTAAAGTCACTTGAAAACTCCACTTTTATAATACGCCATTGATAAATACCAGTTATTAACAGCACTTGTTCCTTGAAAACTGCTGTTTTTTTTTTAAATTCTTATATACCTAGAGATTACAAGCAGGTTGAAGGTATGCAATTTCATACATGTGTGATTTGTGTTTACAACTGGAAAGTGATGTTTAACACTACATTAATTTAAGAAAAAGGTTTAGAAGTATCTATAGTCTCTAGTTAATGTCTTTTTAAAGGCATAATTTGCTTTTACTTTTAACAAAACATAGCATATATATGTATATGTTATAAAACATACAAGTATATAAAACAGACCATCCTTGCTAGAAGATTGTCAGGATTTTCCAGCTCCAGTGATTCAGCTGAACAAATGTTTTTGAGAACTCGCTATGTGAAAGGCACCACACCGGGTAAATGACTTCAGACTTATGTATTTTCAATGTGACACTAACCTACAATACCGTTTTTCTCCAGTGGCTTCTTTACTCCTTTCTTTCTAAGCTTTTTCTTCCACAGGCAGAAAACAACTAATCATAAAACTGAAATGAATTATTATGAGTTTAAACAGAAGATACCATCGCTGTGAATTTCACTTTTACTGTAAGAAACTAAATGCACAAATAAGCTTTAAGCCCTTATTTGATAACATAAGCCCTTACCTGATGTTTAAATTGAAAAAAATGAATGGACTGTGTTTAACTTACCCAGATACTGACAAAATTTATGACTAATTTATTAAACCAAATTAATTATTTTATGTCTCACAAATGTAAGGTAATTGTTCAAGTCATTAAAAATGGGGTAAAATTTTAACTGCTTGCTGTTCATCTAAAAACAGCAAGGAAGTCATCTTGGTTGATGTACAGTTGGTTACAACATCATGTAGCTATTCCCTTTCTTCCTGGTTTATTGAAGAAAGGTTATTAAAACTGAAACACTTTCACTTGCCTTTATAGGTAAAGAGGTGAAATTCAAATGCCAAAGGTCAGAGGTCAGAAGTAGTCACATTTTTCTTGCTGTCAGAGATTAACTCTTGGAGGTAGGGTGCAGAAGACCACATTTTAGAAGTCTATACTCAAACTGTAGCATACCGCGTCCCTGCCATATTGGCTTGCTACAGTTCCAACACAGTAGGGTCAGCTATAATCCAAAATAGGCAATAGAGAATAACAGCAAAAACAGACTGCTGATGTGGGCATTTAATTTACTCTTGACTCCCAATGCACCAAACAACTATTCCATCCATGAGATGCTGTGGTAAGCAAAAACAGGATTCCAAATTAGACCCATCAATTTTAGTGTGTGTACTAATATTACGTCAATGATTTGGGGGGTATCAGCTTGTCAACTAAGCAAATCACTGAAGCTTTTCATAAAACAGAATCAGATCTAAAATAACCTGAATTGAGAGTCCATGTGTAAATGTTTTCTTAGATATGAAAAAAAGAAAAAAAAGAAATGAGAATACAGCATATCCAGTCAGACTGCTTTACAACTAGCTACATGGTCACTGGTCTTAGTAGAGCACTTCTCCTAATAAAGCAACTTTTAATGAGGCTACATCTGCATGTTAGATTTAAGGGAGTGGAGACTCAAAGGAAAGGAGTTCGGGTACATTTTCAATGGCCTAATGAAATATCCTCAGTTTAAATTCTGATTTCTGAACAGGCTGTACATGGGTGTGGCCACTGCCAGGCAGAGATGCTGTCAGAGGCCTTCTGCACCAGGTGGGACACGAGACACTCAGGAAGTCCCTTCAGCCTGGCAGATGTTACAGCCTCGAGTGTGTCTTGAGTGTGCTGGCAGAATATGGTTCTAGGACCACAGTCTTCCATGTCTTCTCCCACCTGAAAGCATCTCACAACTGCCGCCTGCCCCGCGGCAGTCCTGCACAGTTGCCACAGCCTGTGTGTGACATCAAAATTTGCACAACTGGTGTCAGCAGCCTGGAAAAATCCCAGGAACGACAGTGGAGCAATCTTTTAAGGAATGCTGAGGCGCCAAGGTTTTGATGGCACGGAACAAGAACAAGAACATCAAGTCCAAGAGTGATTCAGAAGAATCAGATGCAATGTGAGCAAGGTTTAAGAACCCCTTCACCCTGGGTGTCCCATTGGCAGCACTAGTGACATACTGAGCCAGATAGTTCTTTGTCTGCGTTGGGGAGGTGGTTATCCTATGCATTACAGGACGTTCAGCAGCACCCATAGCCTGGACCTGCTAGATGCCGCTAACACCAAGCAAGCTGTGACAGCCAAAAATGTCTCCAGACATTGTCTTACGTGCCCTGGGGACGAAAGTATCCCCCCTCCCCGAGGACCAGAACACTGCCTTAACCTATTTATTTTGCTTACATTTTCCTTTTTAATGAATACACAAGTGATAGGTTTTTAAAAATTCAAAAAATCTTAATGAGCTCTTTCAATAAAATTTCTAAGAGATAAACCATTATTGCTATAATTTGCAGCAATTTTTTTCTTAGTGGTATACCAAATGCTTCTTAAAATCGGTGACGTCTTCAGTTCAATGGAATTTAGCCACCCACCATCCTTTCCCTTGTTGTGAAGCCTTCATCCTGACGTCCTTTTAGGGACTTACTTCTTCCCCACTGTGTACAGTTTTAGTAGTACCCAGTTCTTCACTAGCTACTAGTTCTCTCATCTTCCTTTTGATTCTTTTGAGCTATCCTATATGCTTCTCAAAATGTTCTTGCTTCCTAAGTTAGCCAGAGTTAAGTTTCAGTCTTTCAACCAAAAACCCAACTGAAACAAAGGACCTTCTTTAAGTAAGCCTGACAGAAGACATTTTAGATTATTTCCCTGCCAGAGAATTCACCAACTTAGTAAAAATGTTATTGTTCCCTCACCACTTGCCACATATAGGCAGAGTGATTGGGGTATAGATGAAACCAGAATTGTTGAAATAGTATGATGGCTCCTGGGGATTCATTGTACTCTTCTCTCTTTTTCAGCGTGCTTTAAAATGTCCATAATAAATAATAAATATTCTGTAGGGAAAAAAAATATGATTTCCAAAGTCCTTTTTGCACAAATTTGGCTCCTTACATGTATATGTGCCTATGTGCCACTCTTAAGTGCTTGAGAACTCGCCTACCATCATGTGGGCACCTGGAGAGCAAGGTAAGACTAGTGAGCAGCATGTACACAAGTGACAGGACAATGGCACAAAGAACCATTCTCTAACACTGCGTACAAAGCTTTATTCAATCAAGGCAACAGATACAATAATGTATTAAATGCTTCATGACTCCAAACACTTGCTTTTAAAAGACTACAGAAAGAGGTGCCTGGATGGCTCAGTCGGTTAAGCGTCTGCCTTTGACTCAGGTCATGATCCCAGAGTCCTGGGATCGAGCCCCACATCGGGCTCCCTGCTTAGTGGGTAGCCTGCTTCTCCCTTTGCCCCTTCCCCCTGCTTGTGCTTTCTCTCTCTCTCAAATAAAATCTTTTTAATAAATAAATAAAATAAAAAAGACTACACATAGAACTCTCTTAATGTGGGGCTCCTGGGTGGCTCAGTCGGTTAAGCATCTGACTCTTGATTTCGGCTCGTGTCTTGATCTCAGGGTCGTGAGATCAAGCCCCACCTTGGGCAGCCTGCTTAAGATTCTCTCGCTCCCTCTCCCTCTGCCTACCCCAACCCATGTGCTCTCTCTCTCTCTCAAAAAAGAATTTTTTTCTTAATGCTTTTCCTAAAATTTCTTCTCCAGTAGAAAGGAAAAAAAAAAAAAACGGCTATTGATTCTACCAAGAACTATCATATAGATGAACACACACTTTTTGCCAAGATTTGGCAGCTGGAAGTTTTCATGAAGAAAGCGTGAAACATAATTTTTTTTTTAAGAAAAAATAATAAAAAGGTTTTACTACCCTCCGCTCTCCTTAAAGGTGACAGAAAATAAATTCCTTATCAATAGTCATTTGTCCAGTTTACAGTGAGGCTGCCAACCTCAGTCCACATGAGGTATGAAATTGGATCTCACTGGCACCTTTTATTCATCTCATGTGCCCTTCAACCTTCCACAGACCAAGTCAGAGCAAATGAGAGTTTAATAATGAAGGGGAAAAAAAACCTACAAAAATAAAAACCAAACACCACAGTAAGGAGTTATTGTAACCAAAAGCCTGTACCATATGGGGAGAAAGGAAGACAAAAATCCTATGTGAAGTATAATAAGCAAAGTAAATATGAGCATCTAACCAAAAAAAGCCTTATTAAAATAAAATCCAATTAAAAATAATAAAATTTCAAAGACAAGAAATTCTACCATAATGTATCGATTTTCTTTGCTTCTTAATGAAAATGGTCTGAAATTTTTTGAATATTTAAACTTCACTCTCTAATTATACACTCCATCAACCTAACCCAATTAAGTAATTATAAAGTGCTGTGTAAGAAAGTATTGAAATACACACGGACCCTTTTAGCAGTACTAATTACATCTTGATTTTTTTTAAAACCCTAAGCCATGAGCCTTCCCTATTTCCCGAAAAAACGGTGGTCTTAATCTAAAACTCATAGCCTGTTCCACACATTCCAAGCAAATCAGAGATAGCTTAGCACTTCGTCAAAGGGAAAGAAATATTAGAGAACATTTTCAAACCCCTCAGTTGAGAAATAAAATCTTGAAGGCCCAAAGAGGTTAAATTACATGTTGAAGGTCCTGTGGTCAGTGAAGACTAGAATCCAATCCAAAGACTCTTTACATTAAGCTCTCTCAAACAAAATAGTTAAGCAGTCCAAAATAAAAACAAATACATACTAGGCATCTACATGTGGTAGGCATGTGCCTAGTATTCACAGCAGGAAGACATTCACATGATTATATAATAAAACTCTGTGCTATATGCAAATTTCAGAAATAGCACAGATGGGAAGCACTTGACTCTATCTTGGATTAAAATGTATTCACATATTTTCATGAATAAGTATATACTTTAAATCTTTAAAAGTAGTATTTTTTACCAAATAAATATTATCATGCTGTTTTGAATGCTGCTTTTCTTCAATTTATGGTCTTTCCACATCTTTCTGAATCAGCACATAAAGATCTACCTATCTAGTATTCCATTGTAGGTATATATCCTAATTCATTCATCCAGTCCCCATAATGGGCATTTGGATTGCTTCTGTTTTCTACTATTACAAAAACACTTCAGTGAACATTCTCTCAGCTGTCAGTAGTATTAGTAATGACAATAATTGCATAGATGTACAAAAGACTAAAATGTTCAAAAATGGAACAAAAGTATGGAGGATTTTGATTTTCCAACCTTACATATTTCTGCAATGTCTTCAGCTTAAGTGAGTACATTACTAATTAGTGCTAGTTAGTGTCAATATGGACTTTAAGTCAAACATGACATTCATCATTAGCTACAATATTGTAAGCCTTAACACCCATTGTAGACTATACAATTTTCAATCATAAACACATATGTTGGAAGAAACTTGCCTAAGAAATGCCTGGAGAATCCTCAAGAACTACTTCTCACATAGTAAGAAACTTCTCAGTAATCATGCAGCTAAGAACCTCACAAGAGATACAGTGGTCACAATCAAGTGTGGGAAGAGCATGACATCGGGCTTTCATAAGCACAGTCCAAAACTAAAAATGGCCACATTCTTATACTCAACACATTCTGAAGTGCAGCCAAATGCAAATAATGAGTCTCATTACAATCATCCCTCTCCAAAAATGTTTTGTAATTAGGATAAGAGGCCACCAAAATCTCTCTCAGATACCACAAAACTCACCGTTTCTGATTTTCAGACTCTTTCCTGGCTTGCTCCAATGCCAGCTCCTCAGCCACTCTTCTCTTCAGTTCTTCATCAGAAACTAGGATCAATAAAGAGTGGAAGGAGATAAAATCAGTGATTTCTTTTTTTTTTTAAGGTTTTATTTATTTGCTAGAGAGAGAGAGAGCGCGCGTGGGCAAGAAAGAGTGAGTGAAAGCATAAGCAGGGGGAGCAGCAGGCAGAGGGAGAAGAAGACTCCCCGCTGAGCAGGGAGCCCGATGAAGGACTTGAACCCAGGACCCTGGGATCATGACCTGAGCCGAAAGTAGACGCTTAACGACTAAGCCACCCAGGTGTCCCCAATCAGTGATTTCTTAAAAAACAAAAGCAAGAAAACACTCCAGAAAACAAAGCTGAGACTAGATCTTAATGGGCAAAGTTCTGCCAGCTGGTCAGCGCCTCCTTGGAACTACCTAAGCACTGTAAAAAAGACCAATTAGTGCACTTCAGGAGTAATTTAATCAAAAGTTCCCTGGTGACCTAGAAATTTCCACACCTGCCAAAATGTATAATAAACTCAAGGAGCTGCTTACCACCCAGTGGGGACTGAGCCATTAAGTACAAATTCTTTAAAATGATGTCCTATCATTAAAGTCAGACAATCATGTATAAGGGGAGGAGAGGCTGTAAGAGAGAGATTTCAGAATGGAAAATGACACCAAAACATTCTCATTTTGATAATTAAACACGTTAATTTTTTTTTAGTAGGCTCCACGCCCAATGTGAAGCCCAATATGGGGCTTGAGCTCACAACCCTGAGATCAAGACCCGAGTCAAGATCAAGAGTCAAGACACTTAACCAACTGAGCCACTCAGGTGCCCTATATAATCAAACACTTTAAAAAACATTTCTGACAGTAAATCATTTGTATTTATATTCATTTTTCCATGATTTATAAAAAAAGGACATTTATGATTCATAAACATTTTAAAACCATATTTTTTGGAAAATATGTCATTCAACATCAAATGCCAACAACTGGAGAGAAACATGGAAAAGTGCTGAGAAGACAGCTGGAGCTTTCTAAATACCTGGTGACCTGATCTGAAACATCTGGTCTTTCCAATTGGAAAATGTACATGTTTTGTAAAGATTCTTATAGCTATGATAGCAAATAAAATAGACAAATTTTATATATTCCTTAAGAGCCTTTCATAAGAAATAAGCAGAGACTATTTCTGCTTTACTAGGAACCCACTACCTAAAATCATGACCAAGAAAGCACCAGAAAAACTTGGGAAGATCTAGGAATACACACAGTACTTAAGAAGTACTTCAAATGGTGGAGCCTATCAGGTGGAAAACTAGATGGACACTTTACTTGATGATCTCCATGTTATAAGGGCCTTACCTCAGGGCATATGCAAAAACTGAATTACAATGGGATATGAAAAACCTTTTTAAAATTTAGCTGACATGTAAAAAATAAATAAATATAAATAAATAAATAAAATTTAGCTAACATTAATCATCAAGACAGTATGGTACTGGCACAAAAACAGATACATAGATCAATGGAACAGAATAGAGTCCAGAAATGGACCCTCAACTCTGTGGTCAACTAATCTTCGACAAAGCAGGAAAGAATGTCCACTGGAGAAAAGACAGTCTCTTTAACAAATGGTGTTGGGAAAATTGGACAGCCACATGCAGAAGAATGAAACTGGACCATTTCCTTACACCACACACACAAAAATAGACTCAAAATGGATGAAAGACCTAAATGTGAGACAGAAGTCCATCAAAATCCCAGAGGAGAACACAGGCAGCAACCTCTTTGACCTCAGCCACAGCAACTTCTTCCTAGAAACATCACCAAAGGCAAGGGAAGCAAGGGCAAAAATGAACTATTGGAACTTCATCAAGATAATAAGCTTTTGCACAGCAAAGGAAACAGTCAACAAAACCAAGACAGCCGACAGAATGGGAGAAGATATTTGCAAATGACTTATCAGATAAAGGGCTAGTATCCAAAAGCTATAAAGAACTTATCAAAATCAATACCCAAAGAATAATCCAATCAAGAAATGGGCAAAGACACGAACAAACATTTTTCCAAAGAAGACATCCAAATGGCCAACAGACGCACGAAAAAGTGCTCAACATCATTCGGCATCAGGGAAATCCATATCAAAACCTCAATGAGATATCACCTCACACCAGTCAGAATGGCCAAAATTAACAAGTCAGGAAACAACAGATGTTGACAGGGATGTGGAGAAAGGGGAACCCTCCTACACTGTTGGTGGAAATGCAAGCTGGTGCAGCCACTCCTCTGGAAAACGGTATGGAGGTTCCTCAAAAAGTCAAAAATAGAGCTACCCTACAACCCAGCAATTGCACTACTGGGTATTTACTGCAAAGATACAAATGTAGTGATCCAAAGGGGTATGTGCACCCCAATGTTTATAGCAGCAATGTCCACAATAGCCAAACTATGGAAACAGCCAAGATGTTCATCAACAGATGAATGGATAAAGAAGATGTGGTGTGTGTGTGTGTGTACGTATATATATATATATATATATATATATATATATATATAATATATTATTATGCAGCCATCAAAAAAAAAACCACACGAAATCTTGCCATTTGCAACAACGTGGATGAACTAGAGGGTATTATGCTAAGCTAAATAAGACCATCAGAGAAAGACAAGTACCATTATGATCTCACTGATATGAGGACTTCTTAATCTCAGGAAACAAACTGAGGGTTGCTGGAGTGGTGGGAGTGAGAGGGATGGTGGCTGGGTGATGGACATTGGGGAGGGTATATGCTATGGTGAGCACTGTGAACTGTGTAAGATTGATGAATCACAGACCTGTACCTCTGAAACAAATAATACATTATATGTTTAAAAAAAAAAAGAAGAAGATTGTAGGAAGGGAAAAATGAAGGGGGGAAATCGGAGAGGGAGACGAACCATGAGAGACTATGGACTCTGAGAAACAAACTGAGGGTTTTAGAGGGGAGGGG
>NW_027397074.1:71690083-71826334 GCF_003265705.2 Callorhinus ursinus
GGAACACTACATGAAAAGCTAATGATGTAATATATGATAACATAATAAAATAAAATTTAAAAAAATAAAAAATAAAATTTAGCTGACACTGGGTAATAACAATGAAGATATAGGAAATGTCATAAGGACATGTTCTCTTAGGTGTGGATTATCAGAAAACAAGAACAGCACCAAAGGACACCATCAAGGTGAAAAGACAAGCCACAGAATGGGAGAAAATTCTGGCAAATCATATAGCTGACAGGAGACTTGTATCCAAAATAAACAAAAAGACAACAAAATTAAAAATGGGCAAAGGACAGAAACAGGTATTTCTCTAAAAAAGATAATACAAGTGGCCAATAAGCACATACATGAAACATGGCTCAACGGCATTCATCATCAGGGAAACACAAATCAAAACCATGATGATACACCAATTCAAACCTAGTAAAATCAAAAAGACAAGCATTAGCAAGTGTTGGTGAGAATGTGAAGAAATTGGAACCTTGATACATTGCTGGTGGGAATGTAAAATAATGTGGCTACCACAGAACACACTTTGGCAGTTCCTCAAAATGCTAAACACAGCTGCCATGTGATCTAGCAATTCCACATTTAGGTACTGCATATACTCAAGAGAATTGAAAATATTTACGGCAGCATTATTCGCAATACCCCAAACATGAAAACAACCTGAATGCCCAACCACTGATGAACAGATAAACAAAATATATATCCATCTCAATACAGCTGTAAAAAAGAAAAAAGAAAATAATATAAAAACAGAATAATGGACAAGGAATCAGAGAAAAGAATAAATACTAATTGATGTCTAATCCAAGCTTGGCCACCAACAATCTGGAGGACCTGGGACAAAAGTTACTAGCCTCTCTGTACAGTTTTCCTCAAAAGGCTGTTCTCAACTGGACGTTCTCCAGGGTCCCTTTGATCTATATACCATGCTGCTGTTTGTCTCCTACTTCATAGTCTATAATATGAGAAAGATACAAGTCTCGGCTTTGAAAAGGTCACATAAAATCAAGAAAAAAACTAGCACAGAGAATTCTGTCTGCATTCAGGCAAATCTTAAAGATTTTTTCAGTAGTAAAGGTTTAAAATAATACAAACACCAGCAGAGATGTTACAGACAGTAATAGCCCAGCAAAGAGTCCAAACAGTCTTTGTTTTTCCATCAGCTAGACTTTGGATCAATCAGGTAACCTACCTGAGTTTTGATTTTCTCATCCAAAACCAGGACCTGCTGGGTTACATGGGGGTCAGCTGGCCACGAAGTTCTAGACTATGCACTCCACAGGGTGATAATTTTCACATTTTCAGCTACTTCTCATAAACAAGCAAAACAACATCACACTACATTTTTTCAAGTTGTTCACAGCTGGTAGCTCTAATTAGTAGCAAAAACTGAAACAAATATTTAACCCAACTAATACTACACAAACTATACTCTTAAATTTCCCATACCAGGCAGAATCTACAGAGTGACACTGATATGTACAATCACACCGCTTCCCCCTGGATTTTTTCAAATGACCACAGCAACATTTTTCTCAGGCAAAATTCAATCAAAGTCTCAATCACAATTCAAATGAATTTCATTCCAACAATTAGAACTAGGCTTCAGTGAAAGAAACCTCAGCATACTAGCTCTTAGTATGCAGAAATGGGATCAGTTTTCTAAGTGAGCTAATAAGTCTCCAGGTCTTCATGGTGCATTTTATGCCGCCTATTAGGGGCTTCCAACTCCGGGAAAAGCCAAAGTCAGCAGAGAGCTTTTTATGATGATGTGATAAACCTAAAATGGAACAGTAAGGACTCCATTACCAAATGGCGACCAGCTGGGAAGTTGGGAAGGAAGCCATGCAGGAGAGACCGCAGAGAAGGAAGTGTGGCTTCAAGGCCTGTCCCCTTTCTCTATACCAACCTGCCTACCCTGTCAGCCCCAGCACCTGCCAGGGGTGAGGTGAGAAACGGATGGAGGTCACTGGTGATGTCATCTAGGTAGGCTACAACAGAGAGAGGTGGGAGTGAGAAAGCACCACAGAGCGATGCAAAGAGCCAGAAACTCCTGAAGCCACTGAAGAAGACGTGCCCAAGGGACCAACTGGTTGACATCATGTTTTGTCAGTAAAGAGACTAAAGCACAGCTGTCTTTCTAACGCCCCAGCTATTTCTGGAAAAGAAAAAAGAAAAAAAAATACAATTTTGGGTCTCACGTCCAAGGTCACAGCTGAAAAAGTAATTACCTTAGCTACAAGTGAGAATTTAAAATAACAAAAGATAAAACATGACCTAGCATAAAGAGTTTAAAATCTAAAATAGCAAATCAAAGCCAAGGCAGGGAAATAAACCAGTGCAGTAATGGGTTTTGAGCAAATCTAAGTTTCATGTTATTTGTTTTTAAATCAATAGAATACAGAAAGCAACAATATATTATTTCTTCTGATGGGTTTGGTCCAAAGCACAGAAGAGAAAAAGATATAACATGTGGAGACCCCTATTTAAAATGGCCTTTCCGAAAACATTCTTTTCAGCTCTCAGGATCTGAACATTTTCTCAAATAAAACTGTTATTAAATTAAAAGGTCAGTGTTTCAGGATGGGCTACTTTAAGAGAAGCTCAGGAAAGGCCAACCTTGCCTATTAGCACAGTGAGTTTCCAAGTAGATCTTTAGGGACTGGCAAAGTTTGTGAAATGACAAAAAGTAAAAAAGAGAAATGTTCAAGCCGTATAAGTCAGATTTGCCATGGAAATCTGCAAACCTATTTCAAGCTCAGTAAGTACGCTTCCACAGCTTTTACATACATACAACCCTTTCCTTTTAAAATGTGTTAAGACAAAAGGGTATTTTCTTCACATACTTGAATCCTATATTTCTAAAAAGTCTTCTCAAAAACCATTTTATTGTCTTTCTCAATGGCAAATGTATCTTAACATACACAAACACTGGCATTTTCTCAATTCGTTGTAGATGATACAACACTGACCATAAAAGATGTGAAAAAAACACCAAGTATTTCAATTGCTTGGTTATAGCAAGTCTGGCCCTATCTTTAAAACTATTATTTTTTAAGATTTTATTTACTTATTTGAGAAAAAGAGAGAGAGCACAAAGAGAGAGGGAGAGGGAACAGCAGACTCCCCGCGGAGCAGAGAGCCCAATGTGAGGCTCGATCCCAGAACCCTGAGATCATGACCCAAGTCAAAGGCAGACGCTTCACTGACTGAGCCACCCAGGTGCCCCTGTAAAACTATTATTGAAAATAATAAATACTTGGGGGTACCTGGGTGGCTCAGTCGTTAAGCGACTGCCTTCGGCTCAGGTCATGATCCCAGGGTCCTGGGATCGAGCCCCGCATCGGGCTCCCTGCTCTGCGGGAAGCCTGCTTCTCCCTCTCCCACTCCCCCTGCTTGTGTTCTCTCTCTCGCTGTGTCTCTATCAAATAAAAAATAATAATAATAATAATAATAATAATAATAAATACTTGTATGGTTGAAAGCAGCTCATGATTCCTAACAAATCTGTATTTGTTTTTAGTGAACAACCTTCTAAACAAATGTTTTGGTTAGTCCACTAATTCTTTACTGACTGCCTAGCAATCTTTTACTCCTCTTGGCCACATTCTAAATTTCTAAGAATTTAAATTCTTCAGAAATTCTAAGAATCTGAATTTCTCATTTGGGTTCATGATCAAATAAGAAACTCCTACTTATTATAGATCCTAGTTTTCTTAGGAATAGAATACCATGGTCTTAATTCTCAGAGAAAGTGTAGCATAAATTCATTATGCCTCACCTGCCTTCTATGTTATATGACTTACGTCCAAATTCCATTTTCAGAAACTTGGTAAACTACAGGGAGACAAGGAAGGAAGAGGTGAGAAGAGAGAGTCACTATATTCAAGATAGTTCCTTGAATGGAGAACAGGAAGGACTCCAAATGATGGAAGAACTTTATGAATGCCTCATCATCTATGAAAAAACAAAAAACTGAAACTGCAACTATGCTTCAAAATTTATATAGACTCCCTGAACCTCAGGGCACGTATCAATGTGCTTTGTAACAAGGACATGACTATGACTTTCCCTTCCCTTCATTTTCCTTGCAACATCCTTACACTATAATTCCCTCCCCAATTACAGTATTTCTTAAACAATCTCCAAAAGTTACTTAATAAAAATGATGGCTTGCCTCAGCAAAATGTCAGGTCCTCTGGGATTTTTTTCTTTACTCCACTTCTCTTTCCGGTTTTACCATTTGCTGATACATGCCATGTCCAATTTTATAAAGCCTATTATTTTCATATGCTAGTTTAAAAGCACTGAAGAGAAACTATGAAGATCTACTCTAAGAGGAACATCCGTGTATGTAACTGCATAACACAAGCAGCAGATTTTAGAAAAAGACCGAGGCTCTGCCAGGATTGAGACAGTTTGAGCCCCAGCTTATACCAGAAGACAAAGCCAAATTAAATTTTCAGCTCTGTAAAAATATCCATTAATCTTATAATTTCAATAAATTCATTAAAGAAAAAGAGCACTGATTGTTTTAAGTAGAAGAGTGGAAGCATCCACGCAATCAATGAAATACAGCACACAGTATATTGGAACTCAATGACTCACAGCATGGGATGCAGGATAAATCCTGTCCAGCTCTTTATCTTACAAAAGGTACGGGGTTTGACTGGGAGAAGAGTCAAAAGATGACAAGGACAAATCTCTGAGGTTAGAAAGAAACATGTAATGGTTTGCCATTATCCATTTGTGGCACCATTTACCTGGCAGACAAATAAACCTGATTTAAACATATACACACACACACAGAGGAGTATATTAAGTATGATGTTCAGCTGACAGTTACATTCACTATCACCCAAGTATAATGTATCTTAAGACTGCCTTCAAAAAAACCGCTGTCTGCCCAGATACCTGACAGAGCAATTGAGGCTACCTATACGTTACAGTTAATGACAGTGTTAGAAGGAAAATCCTTAAATGCACATTCATAACCATAACTATTGAATCAGAAGGCACAGTGGTAACAGAGTGTGGCAACCTAAACATTAGCAGCATCAAGTTAATGGTTTATTTCGTTGTATTACTGCTCCATCAGGATTTATATACCTTTGTAAATTTCTAATTTGAATGGCATAATATGTAAATAATGTTCATTTTATTGTTTGCTTCACAACCAGCACTCATGGAAACCGGCTCCACGTTCCATTCTATGGGAAAACACACATCAATACCAGGCTGCAGACGCCGTAGAACGACAGACAAGCTCATCAGTCACATGCTACGGTTTCCACATTTTTAAGTAGGTAATTCATAAAACCAGTATTGAGAATCAGATACATCTAGTATTTCATGTCTCAATATCCTGAATAATAGTTGTAAGACCTCACAAAGCCTCAAGGAAAATAAGATCTATAATTTAAATTAAAAAATAATAATTACCTCTGGATATTGCTTTTTGATGCATAGCTTAATTTTTTTTGTTTCATAAATGGATGTGTTTTGTTCACTGGGGATAAAACTATAAATTATAACAGCATTACATCTCCAAGCCCAGACCTGTTTACATTTCGTTCTGGTAGTCCTGAGTGTGGCTCTACTCAAACACTTCTTGGGCAAGACCCAAGAAATGCAAAGAGGACCAAGCTGGAAACCAAGGGGGGGGTTCCCTTTTAGTCTAGGCTTTGCCACAATTTGTTTTTGTGATTTTGCTCAAAAACACACCATTGCTCTAGGCCATGGATAGTTCATCTGTAAACTTGAGGGCCCAAACTAGAAAATCTCTAAAAGCTAAAAGCCCTTCCCCTGAAACACAGGTTAAATGGGAACCTCATGGAACTGAATTCATGCTTGAGCCTCCACATCCCCTAAAAGCCCACTAAAATGAAGGTAAAGGAATAAAACAGTACATCACTGGCAACATATATGTTCAGCTGCTTGAAGTGACACCACTCATTTGCAGACATTGTCTATCAGATACCCACCCAGCAAACTACCAAAAACAGCCTCTAGGCTTCACAGACAATGCAAAAATAAAAGGGGGAGAGGCAACAGGGGAAGGAGCAATATTGTGTAGGCTATGACAGACGTTCAATAGGGACATATTAACTGTTTGATTCATATAACCAAACATCAGTCATTACATAAAATAAATCATCAACTTCTGAGGTAGTTTGGGAAGATTTAGAAGAAACATACACACTGTAAAATCACATACAATGAAAGTAAAAAGTGCAACGGCTACCCAAAAACTAAATTCAAGACAAGCTTCCCTCCCTCCAGCCCCCATCCCCCACCACACCACAGCCACCATCACCAGGTTTCTGCTCCTGGACCCTCCTTTCAGAAAATCTGGAGCCAGGGCGGCTCCAGTTGGTTGAGCCTCGACTCTTGATTTCAGCTCAGGTCATGATCTCAAGGTTGGGGGACTGAGCCCCATGTCTGGCTCCACACTCAGCAGGGAGTCTGCTTCTCTCCCTCTCCCTCTGCCCCTCCCCCAAAACAACTCTGGAGCCACCACTACTGACAGTATAGTATTTATAAAGGTGAGAAGGATGGGTATTCATTATAAACTTACTGTACTAGCCATAGGTTTCAATGTTTAAGCTCTTCTATGGCCAACCATATGAACTTATTTTTGTTTAATTATTTTCTTCCAAATCAAGTGACCCCTAGGAATAACACAAACTGGGGAAATCCATCAATTCACCAGGTAGTAAATTCTCATTGCCTTAAGGCATACGGTCCCTACCATTAGAGACTGTAGTCTGAGTTAGTAAAATTGTGCTCTTGTGGTTTATTATTAAGAAAGCCTACCAAGGCTGGCTGCAGTCATGGAGTGCTTCATGAGGGAGGTGGGACATAAGCAAGGACCTACATTAGAAATGGAAAGGAACCCCAACAAAGCCTGTTTGTAGGAAGAAAAAAATAGAAGGGTAAATTCCGCTCAATTGTGAGGAGGCTTGGAAACCAAGCAGAAGTTTGGATAAAAACATTAAGAAATAGGGCACCAAGAACAGCTGTTAAAATACGGAAATAATGCAGGGCGCCTGGGTGGCTCAGTCAGTTAAGCATCTGCCTTCGGGTCAGGTTGTGATCTGAGAGTCCTGGGATGAGCCCAGACAGGGCTTCCTGCACAGCAGGGAGTCGGCTTCGCCCTCTGCCCCTCCCCACCCCCTCCCCCTCTACTCCTGCTCTCTCTCCCTCACTTTCTCTCTCTCAAATAAAATCTTTAAAAAAAAAAAATACAGAAGTAACGCAATCAAACAGTGTTACAGGAAACTTACTCTGGCACAGGTTTGCAGACAAACAGGATGGGGAAAGCATAAGGCAAGGAATGAGTGGCTCTCAAAGGGTAGATTCACCTTCCATGCCCCCACTTCTCTCCCCTCCCACGGAGCTGCAGCACCAGGAACTTGTTAGAAATGCAAATATTTCAGCCCCACCCCAGACCTATAAATCAACGGGGTGGGGGGGGGTGCGCGGGGAAACATTCTGTGTGTTAACAAGCCCTCCAGGTGATCCTGATGGTCGTTCAAACTTGAGACAGTGGCATGGGGTGATGAACACCTCAGCTTAGGTTACTGGCCATAAAGACACCGTGGAAGATACAGAACATGAATTCATGGGAAAAACTGATCCTCTGTGACTGAGAGAAGAGGGAGAAAGAAGTCAAAGGTGCACCCAGATGCCAGAAAATTAATACCCATGATGGTCAATTAAGAAGTAGAGGCTGTCTGGGCAAGAAGGATAATGAGTTCCATTTCAGAGATAGTCAATTTAAAGTAACAGTAGAATCACCACATGGAATTGTAAGCAATTAGATATTTGAACCTGAAATTCAGATTTGATTTGCGACTTGGCTGGAAATGCTGATTTGGGAATGACTATTACAGATCTGAGCTCAGTGAATTCTGGAAAAAAATTGTGTAAAGAGAAAAAAGTAGAAGGCTAAGGAATAGGCCTTAAAAATACATCAGAAGAAGGAAGGGGGGGGCAAAAGAAGAACAAACACCATTAGGGGCAAAGAAGAAATGGAACAGAAAGGAAGAAATGAACCAAGATACCATGTGCACAAATGATAGAGATTTCATCTCTTGGCCAATTCCAATCAACTGGCAGTAACTGTTTGGGGTGCTGTGTGCGGGAGGACTCCATAGCCAATTCCAGGTTCAGTGAGTTATATCTACCCTGGGCACTGGAGGAAGATCTGGCAGCATGGCTAACAATGACCTATTATCCCATGGAGTGCACGGGAATTGGATAATGTGGGCATCCGGAAACCAGTGGGAAGAGAGCAACCGAAGGCAGCAATTACAGGCCTCTCTTCAACAAGTTTAGAAATAAAACAAGAACGAGGTGGAAGATTTATAAATAAAAGATGACTTTCACAGAAATTGGCAATCTGTGCGTGTTTGAAGGGCAGCCATAATGAATAATCTGTAACTAAACTGTAAGAGACTGATGAATGCTAGTTGTTGTTTCTCCAGAGTAGATTAGCAAATACAGTGTATACGTTACTCCTAAGGATCTGGTTGTTTAATGTACAGTAATGAAGCCCAACTAAAATTTATCTATTATATCCCAGTCCACTTTCCTCATTACCACCCTGTTGCAAAGTTCACAGTGCAATTTTTAAAGTACATTTTATAACAGTGAAACAGAATGGACAAGCCCACTTCATGTGCTAAAAAGCTTTAACCAAGACTAATGTCCTTCTCTAAATAATTTGCTTTGGTAAATATAAAGTCAAATACCACTCCAACACTTAGAATCATAAATCAATCTCCCCTCTTCCTATTGTTATGAACTAGTGTGTGCTTTTTAGCAAGAAAAACTGTATTTTATTCAAAAATCCATTAATCACTAATAAGTTATTAAATAACAAACAAAATAATAAATAGGATATTTAGTTCTTTAAACTCTGACCAACATTTTTTTCTAAGGGAGTCTTTAAATTTGTCTTTGCATGTAATCAAAGCCCAAGAAAACAAGAAGACTCAAAGTCTGAAAATAAAATCTACCTTCTAATCTACCTAACTGCCTACAGCTCTGGGAAATGTCAACTGATCCCAATCTCAAGACTTTTGTTCCCTTGAATTAAAATAAAATTTCTGACCCAATTATGGCCCCTTTGAGAAGGAAGAAAACAAAACTACAGAGTCCTGTTTTAGATACAGGCCCACTACTAGACAGTATAAACAGTAAGGGACCACAGACAGACCTCTGGGCTCCAGTGCCTTCATCGATAGCCTATCAAGTGTAAGATGCCAAAAAGGGCCTATTTAACAGAGGAGCTAACCACTACAGAACAATGGCCTCTCCTGGGAAGTTTTTAAAAAAGCAATTCAGATTTAACACCCACGCTTAATTCATATTTTATTTATGGTACTTCAAATATATTAAAACTGAGACATCGGTATTATATTTTTCATTAAGCTGTAGTGCAATATCCTGAGCTTTTTTTTTTATTTAGTTCACATTGTGATAATTAGATCAGCCTCTTTTTTGAAGTAAAATTGTATCTATAGCCCTGTTACTTTTTCCTTCATCTAAAGTAACAAATCTCCACTTACTGTTCAGAAAACAGAATTTCAATGTAGTCATCATCTCTAGTAAAGCAAAAATACTACTCCGTGAAGCATTATGGAAGCTGTGAATCAGCTGATCACAGCTGATTTCACCATCTTTAAGACACAAGACTGTGGGGGCGCCTGGGTGGCTCAGTCAGTTAAGCCTCCAACTCTTGATTTCGGCTCAGGTCATGATCTCACGGCGGCGGGACGGAGCCCCATGTCGGGCTCCACACTGGCTATGGAGTCTACTTAAGATTCTCTCCCTCTGCCCCTCCCCTCCCTCTCTATCCCTCTGTCTCTCTCTCTCCCCCTCCAAAAAAAAAAAAAAAAAAAAAAGACATAAGATTGTACAAAGGGATGTCCATACCAAAGGCCTTGTCCTGTTTTTAAGTCCAAGAATGTACTTAACCTTTTTCCTCTAGGAGTATAATAAATTACCCACAGTAAAGTTAGACTGAGCAGAAAATAGTAAAACCATTTATTGTGATTATATATTTATTATGATTATATATTCCTAACGATCCACAAATTTCCTGAATACCAGTGTTATATAGAGAAAGGCAGTAGAACACTTCTCTTTCAGTAACATTTCATTTTGTAACCTACACCAGGTGCTATGTAAGGTTTCAGGATGCAAACCTTTTAGAATACCTGCGGCTATCCAAGACAGTAATGAAAACAGATGCTTTCTTGAGACAAGCGGTTTTCACCCTTATCAGACACAACACTGCTTTCTTTCAGCAAACATTTTGTAATATGCCCTTCGCTATCTTGAAAATAGACAATAATCTGACACAAAAATTTTTAATCAGTATAATACCCTAAGTGTTCTATTTTTTAAAAAGACACTAATTTTTAATAAAATAGTGGCTTTTTACTATGTAAATGCTCAAACCTAACCACACTAGAAGATGTAACAGCCTCAATCTTGAGCTTATATATTAAGTCACCACAAATGCAACAGCTACAACTCTTGCGACCCAGGAGCTGCATTCTTGGAAAATTTGCTATATCTTAAAACCATGCAGAACAGACTGTCTCCTTATATATTAAGTTCTGGGCTGAGTAAGCAGGTTTTCAACTGCATAAATTTCTGATGGGACATTCAGAAAATTGAGGGCACAGGACAATTAATTCTTCAAGGGACAGAACTCTCCCGGGCATTGCAAGACCTCTAGATCCCTGCCCACACCACTAAACACCAGGAGCTCCACTACAAATTTCTAAAATGCCCACCTGGAAGCAGTGCTGCCCCACCACTGAGCACCACTGTTTTAGACTTAGCTAAAATATTCACCCTGGTACAAGAAAAACATGGGAAACCTAACCACTTTATGGTTTGTATGACCACTGATAGTCGCAAATAATGCACTGATAGTAATACAGCATTTTCAAACACAGATAAAATTTTGGAGGGGGCTGCAAAATGCCTTCCCCCAATGTGAGCTCTGCTCCAAGGTGCCCAATATTACTAGCTTCCTCTCTCTCTACACTCACTAAAATCACATTTGCCCAGTCCCATTCTTTTAGATCCCCTTGATTTTCCTTAAGGTATCCAAAACCAATTTCTGCTAATCATTGACTTGTCTTTTTTCTCCCCTGATGCCTCAAGATGAGTCCTCAAAGGATGAGGGCTCCATCTGGAATTCAATGGAAATCGAAGGTGGGTACAAATGGCAGCCTAAAGACTCCAGCTTGCTTGTCATACCTCAAGAATACACACAGATACAGGTGATATCCATCCACCCACAAACTGTTCTAATGTTTTCATTATTAAGCACTCACAGACATTTTCAGGTTAATGTCTTTAAGAGAATAATTTCCCAAACATAACACACTTACCATCAACACTATCTACATCTGATGACTCTTGGCCAATTAAAGCTCAATGTTTCATAAGTGACAATATCAGAATGAACACTGAACAAATAGTTCAATAGGCCATATCATTTTTACATTCCAGGAAAACGAGAAAAGGATTTAAAGTTACTCACTCTAAATTGACTAATAATAATTCACAGACAGTCTTTCTTGAAATTAAGGAAGTGAAGGTTTAGTAAAGAATAATTTCTCTGTAAACACCAAAAATAAATTAGCTTCCACTACAGCATATAACAGAAAACTATCTAGCATAAATTACAGGAAGGCAGCAAGAATGAGTACAATCCAAATACGTATGATACTTTAGAGAAATGTATTTATGTCATTTTTAAGTACCTTCAGCAGCTGGATCCAGTCTTTGAAAACATGTTATCAGGTAAAGGTCCCTAGAACTGTTCTAACAAAACCAATAATTAGAATACCAACTTACTCTCTGTAAATAGCAATTTCTAATGTACATGAAAATTTCATAAAATAATTTGCTAAGTAATTTGAGAATTCCTCACAAGTAATTTTCTTACCAAACCCTCCCTCTCTTCCACCCCATCCTGTTAGTGTAAGTAAACATAAATCTTCTCTAATTTCATGACAAATTGTCAATTAAATGAATCCAAATTAATTTTACTGCATGTCTTAACATTTTTAAAGGGCCTTTAACATATTTTATCTGTAATATAGTTTATAGAGGATTTAACAGTAAAAAAAAAAGACATAATATATATAATATAAAAATATCTTTAATAGTATAAAATGCAGATTTAAATTTATATGCATCTGAAACACAACAATTGAAATAATGGGAACAGTATAACATGTCACACATGAAAGACCTCCATTTCACAGTCACAACCATTGTGTGTGTGTGTGTGTGTGTGTGCGCGTGTGTACATCATAGGACTGTGAAATAGAGAAGCACATCACGTTTGATTTCTCTGAAATGGAGAGTAAAACAGAGCTCAATGAGAAGCAAAGCAAAACTATTCTAAAGAATCAGGTTTAAAGGCATCTGTGTTCTCTTCCTGACTTTATCCTCTGTGACTTAAATTCCTATCTATAAATTACCAATGAGGTTTCTCTTGAAGACAAAATGAAATAAACTAAGGAGGTATTTTAAGGACAATGATGAACATCGTTACAAAAACAGAATGAAACTCTATTCAACTGAAGAACCACCAGCATTTGATTTTTTAAAATCCTGACTACTGTATAACATTTCATTGAGCCAACACTGTATTTCCCAAAAGATCACAACTTTTTCATCATACAGAAAAGATTATGTAATTTTTTTTAAAAATGGAACAAACTGAGAGTTGCTGGAGGGGCACTGGAGGGGGATGGGTAAAATGGATGATGGGGTTGAAGAGGGAACTTGTGATAGGTGCCAGGTGTTGTATTAAGTGACGTACCACTAAATTCTACACCTGAAACTAATATTACACTGCATTAACTGGAATTTAAATAAAAACGTGAAAAAGGAAAAAATCGTGGTGACCTCTCCTGAAAATTCAGGATCGAGCCTGATGCCGAGGCCCAATTACGTAAGTATTTCAGCTTTTGATCTCCAAGGTTCACGTATTGTAAATGAATTTAATCTGACAGTAACTAGAATGAATTTTAATCTCTTTCATTGTCTTTGAATACTGCTAAAGTCATGGATTATGATGGATGATGAAGAGACTGAAGGGTAAAGTAAAATTGATGTTGACCAAGTCTTGTCTAAAAATTCATTTTCATGGCCCATTTAAATACTATTAGAAACAGGAAGGCCAGCAAAGAAAGATTTAGACATGGAAGAGCAACATATATCTTATATATAAAGCAATGAGAAACGGGAAGCAAGCTCAATATCCAAAAACAGGGAAATGGTCCAACAGTAAACAGAAGAGCCATATTATGAAATATGGTGCTAATATTAACATGCTTTTAAAGAATATTAATCCATGAAAAGATTCTCACAATTAAGTAAAAAGGAGAAGATACTAAACTGATCACATTGTTTGGTCATATTATTTGATCATTTTGTTTTGTACGTTGTATGTCCAGTACTGAAAAAAGCATAAGGAAACCATCACAAAGAAATACGTATAAATATAGTCTCAAATGATAGATATAAAGTGATAATAATGATATCTTTGAATTTGGGAGGAATGGATCATTTTTCTCTTTCTTTATACTTAATTGTACTTTTTACCAAATACACATTTTTACTTCCCTGGTCATATAAGAAGTTATCTTTTAAAAACTTAAATAGACAATAAATTCCAGTTTTCAAATGTACAAAATATATCAGTTTAGCAGAGCAGACATTCAAAACTCACTTATACCAAAAAAGAGTCAGCTGGGATGAAAGAGTCTAAAAGTGAGCACCACAAGATTTGAGAAAACAAAACTGGTTTTGTTTTCTTTCTTTTACCCCACAGCCATCCTGCCTACACCTCATTTTAACAGACTATGTAGTCTTAAAAGGCAAATCACTCAAAGAAAGTACAATCATACACCATTATTGTAATAATGTTTGGGGGAGCCGAATTTATAGCACGGTTTCTTATTGTGCTACCTAGAAGCATACCACATGAGGGCTATTTGCTGAAGAGTTCTTTTGTATTGAAAACGGTAAGATTCAAAGTGTCAGAAAAAGAACAGTTGATGACCGTATTAAATACAAGTAGAAAATGGGGGAGAGGGTGCCTTAGAGAGTCAAAATATTCTCTTTGCACTTCATTGTTTCAAGTAGCATTTAATTTTTTGTCTTCCATTTAGATTTTTCAATTGATAATACCAATGGCCCTATTATGATGAATGATAACATGTTATCAAGGACAGCTGATGAAAAATCCTTAGTCACTGACTCCAGCAATCAACTGAGGTTAAGCTAAGTCAGATAAAAGGAATGAAAGATAACCACTGATAGGATTTTCTACATCATGCAACAAATAACACAACATAACGAAAGCTCTATGGAGATCCATTTCCTACATGAAGCAGTCACCACTACGGAGTCACTACATTTGGGGATGTTCTAGAAAATCACTCCATAAATTGTCCATTTTGGCTGTGAGACAGAGTCCAATTTATTTTATTCCAGAGGCATAAGTTAAAAGAAAATATAACTTCAACTATAAATTTAAACTATTATATCTCTCATTATATTCTTTGCTGCCACTAGCAAAATAAAACATTTAATGTTCTTTGCTTGCTGATTAGATTTATACTTAGCAGGAAATATATATCAAAATTTAGCCTTGCTTCCTTAAAATGGAATCTGACAACTTTTCACTGGGGTTTCATGGCCTGAAGCATCTCTAGTGAAAGCTATTATTCAATGTAGCAAACTCATTTTTTTTTAAGTTGCTTAGTACATATACACATTACAATCACTGGCTAAGACAAAAAGGTTTTAAATATCTATTTGTAGGAACTGTATCTCAATAACAAATATCAAAACCAACGCTTTTCACAAAGCTTTCAAGACAGAGTAGCAATGACAAATGACAGGACACTGTAACAGATACCACAGCTTTATTGTGAGTTTAATCTTCATTTTATTTGGGTTTAAAGGAAAATCAAACTAAATTATTCATTCCTTACAGTTGCAAAGGAATCCTCAGATACTGTTCATGCAGTTTGAATATAAACTGAAAATATCAAGTCTTTTCAATTTTTCATCCATACTACTAAATCAGGAATAACTAAAATCCAAACAGGAATTCAGACATGTGACAGAGTGAAGTCTTTCTAACCAAAATATTCCAACATTACTCAGCTCTATTCTGAAGAGAACTTGTGCCTCAGGGATGGCCACATTCTCAGCACTTACAATCCTGGCTATATCCTTTTCCAGTCTCACCTGGGAATCCAAAGAAAATTATGAACTTCAACTAACACTGCCCAGGATGCCACAGGGGCAATTTCTGGTTGGGCATGTGGCTGATCAGAATAAAGACCACATTTTCCAGCTTTGGTCACAGTTGTGCAGCCTCATGACCATGGCTAATAATATGTACGTGGACATGGCGTGTGAAGCTTCTAGAGGCTGGAGGACAGCTGGGGGCCATTTTGGACCATACAGATAAAGCAAACACCCTAGAGATGCAGAGCAATAAGACAAGGAACCTGAGTCCCAATACGAAGGAATCATCAAAATTACCCAAAGTATTATGGGAGAGAGAAATAAAATTCTAATTTTTTTTTAAGATTTTATTTATTTATTTGACAGAGAGACAGTGAGAGAGGGAACACAAAGCAGGGGGAGTGGGAGAGGGAGAAGCAGGCTTCCCAAGAAGAGAGCCTGACGCGGGGCTCGATTCCAGGACCCTGGGATCATGACCTGAGCCGAAGGCAGACACTTAACGACTGAGCCACCCAGGCGTCCCAAAATTCTAACTTTTTAAGCCATTGTTACTTAGGGTCTCCATCAGACAGTGGAACCTATCTTCTACCCTACGTATTCTGATCAAACATGGCAAAAATTCAAAGTTCTAATCTACCCTTTCTCAGACCTCAAAGAATCAAAGATAGTCTCAAAAACATGCACACTTGAGAAGGGAATGGGCAGGGAGGGGAGGGAGGGAAGCAGGGAGGAGGGGAAGAGAAGAGACGCTCAGAACCAGCTCTGCTGAGCATCCTAGAAAAGAGCTGGAAGTCTTGAGGGCAGAAGCCTAGGCTTTGTCCTAGGAAAGTCTCCCCATCCAGATACGCATAAGAGGAGGAAACTGGAAAATAACCCAGGTGTTTTGTCCATTCCAGGGTCAGTCCTTTAAGCAAGTTATTCAATCTCTTTAGAAGAGCCTCAGTTTCGTACTTCTAAAATGAGGGGCATGGATTAGATCATCTCTAATGTTCCTTTCACTTAACCTAATTCTGAACCTATGTTTCTCTACCCATGAGGCTGAGAAAGTCAGCTCTGGAATCAGATTGCCTAGATCTAAAACCTGGCTCTACCATTTGTTGTATGTCTTTAGCTTCCCTGTGACTCAGTTTCCTCGCCTGCAAAATAAGTATCATAAAAGTAACCATGTCACAGGATTTTTGTGGGAATTATATCTCCTCCTCATGTATATCAGTACATCATCAGATTACATTTTAGCTCTCATAAGCCTACTTTACCTAAACACCTGTACATGTAGTCCACAAATTTCAAGTAACCAGCAATTTACAGATTACTCATTGAAATTACCAATTACCTTTTCTACCCTGGCAATTCTTCAAGGCTCTGTCCTGCCATCTGCCTCCTGTTCAAGAGGAGTCTAACATCATCATACTGCCTGCAAACTAATAATTCACTAACTTTCCACCACCTTTCTGGAAAGTTAAACCTTAAACCTTTCTAAAAAAACTTAGGCTATCCCGAAGTTTGTTGGAGTATCTGACTATTTGAAGCAATGCTCTCAAATTTTTTCCTTTTCTCTTCTCAAGCAGCACTCTACATAGCAGCAAGGGTCCAAAACAAATCCTAAGTCCTCCTTTTTTATAGATTTTTTTTTTTTTTTTTGCAAATACACCAAGCAGCATTTGAAATAAAAGGACAGATTATATCACAAGTTGATTTTCCCCATCTCCCCACCCTCTCCAATCATACACAAAAAACTCAAATGTGATCATTCTATTCTGGGTGTACCATCTAGGAACCCCACTTCCACTATTCTGTGTTCCGCTGCTAACTTTCAGGAATTCCTAAAGCCCAAAACAAACAACTGCACCACTTCAATGCTCCCTTTGATACACTAACATTCCTAAAGAGGACTTCAATGATCACCTACAAAATAAACATTAGTTTAGGTCCAAAACAGTTTGCTTGGTCATAAGTTAGGTAAAATATTAATACATTAAAGCTGCTGGTAATGTTTTTAGCATTAATGTTAAAATTCTCTAAGAAAATAATTATTTTAAACATGCAGTGACTGATTTACTACATTCTTAAGAAATGCAAATTATATCCAGAGGCCCTTTTTTTCCAGTACATGTCCAATTTCATAAAAGATGTAAATGGAGAACCATAATCCACTTAAACATATTCACTTAACAGAAAGATTTGTTGAAACACGTCTATTTTTTCCCTTTTTTAATGAGCAATGCTTAATACTTTTACAATCATAAAAATGCTTCTCTTACACACTGCAGTCATATTTCTGCATTTCCCTAAGATTCTTTCAAACTATTGAGCACCTACAATTACTGTTTTCAAACCTCTGCCACACAGGGCAGCCTGGTGTTCAGGACAGCCTGAACGCCTAGAGAACACCCTCTGAGGGAGCCTTAAATGACTTGCTACCTCCTGACAGCCATCCTCATCCCCAGAAAAAGGTAGGGATCTTGGCTTCCTCGCTAGGTGGTACTCATCATTACAGTCAACTCTGCAATAACGTAGGGACCAAGCAGGGCCAATATGCTACTGAAGTCATTCCAAGCTGGCTCTGATCTGTGCCAACGTGTACACGTTTCTACAAAGTCACTCCCTGGTGCAGAAACTAGGGAGACGTTTCATTTCCCTTCCCAAAGCTCTTCTTCCTGCTATACAAATGCTTTTGCTCAATGCTTCCAGAAGTTCAAATCCTCAATAATACAATCTTAAGAAACTCTTTTGTAATTTTTTAAAGAATCTGTAATTTATATGTTATATGATAAAGTAATTTTAAGTTTAAAACATTTTATTTATTTATTTTAAGTAGGTTCCACTCCTAGCATGGAGCCCAACACAGGGCCTGAATGCATGACCCTGAGATCAAAGACCTGAGCTGAGATCCTGAGTTGGACGCTTAACCGACTGAGCCACCCCGGCACCCCTAAAACATTTGATTTTAAATTACTAATTATTGAGATCATGACAAAGTTTATTATAATAATCTTTCTATAGTGTTTACGGTGTATCATGGAATTCAACTTGTTCCAGTCTTTATGAAAAGAAATAAAAAATTCAGAAGTAAAACCATGTATTTGGGGACCAACAGTATTTTTATTTAATTTTTTTAAAGATTTTATTTTTATGTATTTGACAGAGAGAGACAGCGAGAGAGGGAACACAAGCAGGGGGAGTGGGAGAGGGAGAAGCAGGCTTCCTGCCGAGTAGGGAGCCCGATGCGGGGCTCGATCCCAGGACCCTGGGATCATGACCTGAGCCAAAGGCAGACGCTTAAGGACTGCGCCACCCAGGCACCCCTGGGGACCAACAGTATTTTTAAATATGGTATCAAAAAGATAAAAAAATGCTTCTATGACATAATGATCAAAATTCTTACATTTGCATTTAAATTGTTTAAAGTGGTTAAATTGTTTAATTTTAGACCTTTTGTGTTTTATTTCTAAATGACAAGATAAGAGAGATTTCAGGGTGGTATTTGTAAATGGAAATAAATTTGAGGGAGGATAGCTTTTATTCCAAATAATTAAAAGCAAAACTAAATATAATAATCACCATATTCTTCCCTTTTTACATTTAGTATTAAAATATTAGACATACCTCAATGGGCTATATGAGAATTTTTATCAAATGAATACAGCTTATGAATCTAGCAAAAAGCATCCTGAAGCTAATTTTCAAAACTATCATCATTTTTATGATGTTCATTAACCCGCTTTTCATCTTCAGTGTCCCATATGTTTCCAGACTTTAACCAATAATCCACTATGGGCATAAATCAAATACTACATGACTATGAATAAAAATTTTAAACTACTTAAATGTCTACTCACCAAGGCAGGTGGGAGTACATGCAATAAACCAACTGTGTGATAAAGCAAACAAGGAACTGAAGCCTACTTGCCTGATCTCCACTAACAATCACAAAACTCATTAGACAGGCAAAGAAAATATTTAAATAACTGTTTTACTGGTTGATTTGTTCACAGAAATTAAAATATCCTCCATTAGAGCTTTTAACAGCAATGTGTTCTCCGGAACAGTCATTCAAGTCCCCAGTTGGGAAACAGTGTTTTAGAATGGTACAAAATACCAACCTAGGCAGACATGGATTCCTTCAAACTTTCCCTATAATTAGATAAATGCTTGTTTTAGGGCTCTAGAAACTTCCTAATGGGAAACAAATAGCTAAATAAAAATTAATGGGGGCACGGGGCAGTTAGACAAAAAAAGTCATTATAAAAACTAAAAGAAAAATTGTCCTTCTTATATGCCAAATTTAAAGATTTGTCCTTAGATAATCAGGAGTTAATGGCATTCTCCAGTCCTACTGTAATCAAAAGTCAGTTATAAAACCTCAGGCCAAAAACTCTTGCAAACTGCTATAGACAAATAACAAATTAAAGGTTGGAAAGAGTACGGGGAGCGAATGTGTGTGGCAGAAGAGAAGTCGCAGATGTTTCTGCAGGGCCGACTTGGGGAAGGAAGCACGTGCAGGTGTGCAAGCCCCCTCCATGGGAGGGAGAGGAGACTGACAAGGAGGGCTCTGTCAGTGAGCCCCACACGTTCCATAGCTGGGACCCGTGAAGCTGGCCTAGGTCAAGCAGAGCCACCCACTTCTTGCGTCTTGGAGGGCTGCAATCCTGGTGAGTGGTAAATGTGCTCAGGGGGCTTTTCCCCTCTACCTACAGGTCTTCCAGGAACACCACCCAAGTTACTTTGTATCTCTGAAGCTACAACTGAGTCGGAGGGGCCTTAACCTTTAAGAAGAAACAGCCTACTTATTCTCCACCTCAGGGAAGAAATAAAATGTTTTTGCGTGGTTATCTCCGATTTAACTAACAAAAGAACTGGGAGAATTAGGCTTTAGGTAAGTGCAGGAGCGACTACAATACACTCAAGCTGTCCGGTCTGACAACTGATCAAGAGGTTCAGACTTTCCAGGTGGCAAGCGATAAAATCCTTTTTAGGCTTTCCTAATGCACAGCAGAGCAATGCCATTTCAATGCTCTTTACCTTTCCACTTCTGGCCCTTCCTGTCTGTGTCATTACTGATGGAGCCCTGAAATGCTTCTGAGCGTCAGTCACCCTCATTAAAACAAATTGCCCAAAAGAAGCTGAAATACAGGAGACTAACGCTTTTTAATGAAGAAAATACCAAACCACAATATAATCGTTGTACCTTTAGGGGACAAGAAGGTAGAGAATGGACTAGAACCCAAAGAAACAAATAATTTACAAGTATAGGTTCTAACCTTTTAAATTAAAGTGAACTTCAATGTTTACCCTCAAGAATTTCACAACATATGGATGCATTAATTATTCTTCCTTTTTTAATGAGGCCTTATATCGTTAGCATATATTTCTGGTCTTGCAGTTTGTTTATTCAACCTTTATTAAGTACCTAATATGTGCCAAGACGAGCAGGTAACATAATGTACACTGACATGAAGGACAGTATGGTCTAATACAGTTCTCATCCTGGGGATTCTGAGGTTTTCATAAACTTGGATAGAAAAAAATACATCTTTACTTTCACTAACCTCTAAATCAACGTGAGCATTTCCTTTGATTATGAATGATAGCCTAAAATCAGTTAGTATTAGAACCAGTACCTGTGATTTTGTCACCAGAAGAAATCCTATTTTCACAACATATTGTAATAGTTCCAGACATCTCAAACTATCATTCATGCTCATCACTATTGTGAAGTAACAGAACACCAGACCCTTTTATTTAGTGTGCTTATAATCAGTAACCATATTTCTATATTATAAATTTGGGTCCTTTAGTATCTTGAAAATGTTGTTATAACTGGTTTCCTTTATAGTGCTATATATTCTATGTATTTGTAAAAATATTATTCTGAGAATGGCTCCATACACTTCACCAGAATCCCAAAGGAGACCACAGCACAGACCGGTGAAGACCTTGTCATGCAGGAGAATGCACAAAGTTTGCAGTCAAGACCCAGGCTAAAACCAGGTGTTGCTGCCTGTGGCCTAAGCAAGTCATCTAAGCTCTCAGGGCCTCAGTTCCCTCTTTTGCAAACACTGCTCAGAGTTGTTGGACTGTGATAATGTATGAAAGACCACGAATCAAATTTAGATGATGCCACATTATGGTAAAGATACCAAAGTTAATAGCACATATCAGTCAATATGACTTCTCTATAAGATGTAACCAAAAAAAGTTTCAGAGTAAAGACAAAGGTAAAAGAGGACATTTTACAATTTTATAATCCTAACCCTATAAAATATCTTGTCCTCAGGTTCTTTTAAAAAGATAATCCAGGAAAATCCAAATGACAAGATATGAACCAAACTTAGAGCCACAGCTCATTATTTTATATAATCATCTAAATTTTTGGCACTCAAGAAAAGATACCTCACCTGAGTTGAATCAACAAGAGAAATATTAAGTTATATTCAAGATGCAAGTGTGGTTTATCCTCAAGCAAAAATGAGTCTCATCATTTTATCCTTACCACAGAGTACACCACATTTATAAATTATGTTGGAATACTTTTTTGTTCAAATGTGATTCACACATTTTAACAATCATAGATCTAATGACAGGTAGAAAAAAACCACCTATGACGTCTGAATATAAAACAGCAAGCGAATTGGCCAAATTATGAAAATATCATCTCAACTAATGGAAGCCCAAAAAAGAAATCTTTAATCTTTAGAGGTTGGAAGTTAAAAGGAAAAGAAGAGAGATGTAGATAATCCAAAAACTCAAACACAGTTGCTTTAGTTTTGGATCCAGCAAGAGTTACACACTCAGAATCGATTAGTGAACAATCGATTAGTGAACAGCAGCCATAAGCTGTGGGTATAAATTCAGGAGGAAAAAAAGAATGCAATTTGTACCTGCCAGTATTCTAACAATGGGCTATATACACATACCTTTAAATGACCAGAAAGCAACAATACTTTTAATCCATCACTGAGAACAACATAAAACAGTAAGATAACTATGCAAAACTGAGTGTGGTAAGAGTTAAGAAGTGATCAGAGTTCCACAGGGATGATCAGGGAAGGCTTCTTGGAAGAGGCAGTATTTTACTGATTTTAAAGACGAGTATGGCCTAATGGGGAGAGGATGACAAGGAAGGTAAAGGGCAAAGGGGCAGGAGGAGAATAGGGATCATAAGGGCCAGTTCAGAAAGTAACAAGAGTGGGGCGCCTGGGTGTCTCAGTGAGTTGAGCATCCAACTCTTGGTTTCAGCTCAGGTCATGATCTCAGGTCATGATCTCGGGGTCCTGAGATTGAGCCTCAAAACAGGCTCTGTGCTCAGCAGAGAGTCAGCTTGAGGTTCTCTCCCTCCTTCTCCCTCTGCCCTTCCCCCTGCTAATGTGCGTGCGCCCACCACTCTTTCTCTCTCTCAAATAAATAAATCTTTAAAAAAAGAGAAAGTAACAAGAGGAGACCTCCTTTCTGAATTAAATCAACAAAATACCTACTCATAAATCATTGGGAATTCACTACCAAAGGGTAAGTGTAAAAACTGTCCCCCTAAAAATAATTTAAAACCTCTCAGACATGATAATGATGGAGTACACAGAGAACAGCAACAATATGAAAACATATGTGCAAGTACTCCCCAAGCAAGCCTCAAAATATACATAAATTCACAAAACAAGAAGGGGGTTTCAGATTTCTTAAGGCAAGGTAGGGACATTTTGTCGTTTCTGCCAAGGGAGTGGAATTTTTTTTGAAATATGTATATATCTTCTCTAAGGCCTCATACAATGTTAAAGTATTGGACACCTGGTATTTTAACAAAATTTTTTAATTTTGTAACTTTTTATTTTGATATCATTTCAAACTTGCAGAAAAATTGCAAGACTACAAAAAATCTACATGTACCCTTCACCCAGATTCCCCAATTAACATTTACTCTCTTCTCTCTACACACACACACACACACACACACACACATACACATACACACACACACACTCTCTCTCTCTCTCTCTCTCTCTCTCTCTCTCTCTCTCTCTCTCTCTCTTTTGAAACATGTGACGGTAAGTTGCAAATATGATGCCCTTCAACCCTAAATATTCCAGTGATTTTTGAAACACAAGGACAATCTGTTTCATAACTACAATTCAATGGTCAAAATTAAGAAATCAGTAGTCATACAATACGACAATCTTATTTAATTTGCCAGTTGTCCACACATGTCCAAAAAAACTCTGATTCAGATCCAATCCTGGATCACTTAGCTACACACTTTAGACACATGATTTTGTTAACTTTTTAAAGACTAATTTAAACTTAATAAATCCAGAGGGAATAGTGCCCAGTAATTTTATCCTACAAAATTTTTCAGTTTATTTACATGCACTATTATGGTGGTCTTACATGTTAAAAAAAAGAGTCTTACTTATACTATTTCAGCATATGAAGCATAGTAAATGCTTTCTCACCAATAATGAGGCTCACAAGACTAAGCTGTACTCCTGTTGGCTGTGTTTATTCCCATTTCTCATTTAACCATCAGCACCTTGAGAGCAAAAGCCTCACTCATCTTTGTATTCCCCATAATGTATACAAAACTTTAATGTCTGGAAGGCATTTCAACAGGACAGGACAGAGAGAACAGGGCTATCTTTTCAGGTTAAACTCTCCATTAAGATTGCCCATGAAAGAAAAGCACACTGCACATTAAAATGATTAGAGAATGACAGTGCCTGAACATGAAACAATATCCTTAACTGCAGTGTTAACTATTTAGGACAAAGAAAAATAATCCCACACTTCACACCTCCGCTATTAACCTCTGGACTGTGAGTCCTTGGTCCAAGTCCCTTTCACAAGCTCGTACGCTGCTGCCATATTCCATTGATTCTGAGACACATACTCGCCGTTCACATTTCAGCCACTCTGATATGAGCGACAGCTTCTGACTCTTGCTGTGAGCCGGGTGGCAGTCACAACAGAGTTCATGACACTGTCTATGTAAGATGGAGAAAGCAATAGCATCGAAACATGCAGAACAAGTGTCAGCAGCTCAGGAGAAACTACGGAGTCTAAAGAAAAGCACTCTCGTAAGAAATGCAACATCTTAATGGCACCGAGGGTGAGAGCGTGTGGAAATACACTGACAGGGACAATTCAGAGTCAGAAAGTGAGTCACACCCGGACTCTGAATACGTTTCAAAAATATCATGACCAATTCATTTCACTTCAGTTTTCCTTTTTAATCTATGTTCTTGCAATAAACATAAACCAAACATGCTAACGGAGAAGAAAGCATTTTTTTAGCTTAATTGTCAAGGTTATTTCTTGGTGGAACATGATATAATGGTGATTTGTACAATTCATGGTATCCTTCAATTCAAGGAATCACAGTACTTCAAGCACAGAGGAGAAGGCTGGGCTATGTTCTTGAAGATCTCCTTCAGAAACAGACCACGGCCAAGCTGGAGACCCAAAGGACAGTACACCCACCAGCTTTCACTTCTCCAGAAACTAACGAGGTTCTTGCAGGCCAGCAGGGCCACTGCAACATTCAAGTGACTACTTCTTGAGGCCGCATTTCAGAAGGCAGTAATATCTATCTCCATTATAACATGCTCCCGGCTCACAACAAGGCTAGCAAACCCCAGGGCGGGGGGACATATGACACACATACCACCCCACAAACAAAAACACAGCTGCTATGTTAAATTAAGACCCACCAACCTTGACCAGTACCCTTCTAATTACTATTTTTCCCTGATTCTCTAGAGTGACTTTTTTAAACCTAGAAGATGCCGATTGCATTTTTGTCGTTGTTGGCCAAGTGACTCTGAGCATCACATCCAAATAACGAAATATAAATAATTTTTAAAGTAGGAGATCTTTTAAAATACATATTCTTGGGGTGCCTGGGTGGCTCAGTCAGTTAAGCGTCTGCCTTCGGCTCAGGTCATGATCTCAGTCCCGCATCGGGCTCTCCACTCTCTGCGGAGAGACCGTTTCTCCATCTCTCCCTGCTCTTCTCTCTTTCTGTCAAATAAATAAATAATATCTTTAAAAAAAAAATACATATTCTTGTACCTTGATCATTATTATGTATTTTTATCTAACTTTTAAATTTTATATATCAGATCTAGGCATACACACACGTACATGTATGAATGAATTTTCTTTTTTGTTTTCAGGGTTTTTTTGTTCATTTGTTTCAAGTTTTTACTTAAATTCCAGTTAGTTAACATATAGTGTAATATTAGTTTCAGGGGGAGAATTTAGTGATTCATCACTTACATATAACACCCAGTGCTCATCACAAGTGCTTTCGTTAATATAAATGAATTTTTAGACATATTTCAGACTACTTGGGAAGAAACTTCAAAAAAAGACAATTTTCATTTATAAATGTTCACAGACATATACATATAAGCTCATAATCACAATGTAACTATATCTAATTATGTAACTATGACTCCAGTGGAGATATACAAAGCTGCAAACTCAATCATTTGTTCAAAAATGTTTCCCCCAGGTAACAGTGTCGACACACAAACACAAATGAAAATGGTTCTTATCTATCCAAGGAATCTCAAAGATAAAGAGTCCATTCCACCATTTGACAGGTAAGAACACTAGCGCCCAGAGAAATAAAGAAACTTATCCAATGTAAAAAAAGGCTAGATGGTAATAAAGTTGAGATAAAAGCTCTTCTCATTTTCAATCAGCAAGCCAATAATTTAAATATTCTCTATTTATTAGGTAATATTCGGGGCATTAGGTTCTCCTGAGGTAATTAGCACCCAATTTTTTTTTAAGATTTTATTTATTTATTTGTCTGAGAGATAGAGAGAGAACGCACAAGCGGGGGGAGCAGCAGAGGGAGAGGGCGAAGCGGACTCCCCACTGAGCAGGGAGCCCGATGCGGGGCTCAATCCCAGGACCCCGGGATCATGACCTGAGCCAAAGGCAGATGCTTAACCGACTGAGCCACCCAGGCATCCCAGTACCCAATTTTATAGGTGAGGAGACCACTGTGACTTGCCCATGGAGATTCAGGACTGACTGATCCCAAAGCCCCAGTAATGTTGCAACAGTAATGTTGCAACACAGCCTTGATGGGCTCTGACCGTCCCTGAGAAATGGCCTGACATGGCATGAAATTAGTTCCATGTACATGTCCTAAATCCTCCCTCCTAGTGGAATGGGGAGAAATGCCATAGTTAATACTACTGAAATAGAGGAAAACAAAAACAAAAGGCCACCACTATCACACTTGGAAAAGTGAATAAACAGAAGCCAACCAAAATTATTTAAACTATTATAAAAGTAAATGTACTTATAAAAATAAATATATAGTAAAACTATTATAAAAGTAAATCCCCTTCACTTCACTGTATAAGCACACCAGCCCTGGGAACAAAAGCAAATGGCACAAAAAACATCTGCCTCTGACAAGAGCTTATTCTGCAAGGAGCCTTCAGTAACTACTAATTAAAATGTTTTAGGAGGGGTGCCTGGGTGACTCAGTCATTAAGCGTCTGCCTTTGGCTCAGGTCATGACCTCAGGGTCCTGGGATCTAGCCCGGCATCGGGCTCCCTGCTCAGCGAGAGGCCTGCTTCTCCCTCTCCCACTCCCCCTGCTTGTGTTCCCTCTTCTCGCTGTGTTTCTGTCAAATAAATAAATAAATAAAAATCTTAAAAAAAAAAAAATGTTTTTAGGGGTGCCTGGGTGGCTCACTCAGTTAAGCATCCTCAGCTCACACCTTGATCTCAGGGTCATGAGTTCAAGCCCCATACTGCGCTCCACCCTCGGCATGGAGCCTACATACATACATACATAAGAAAAATAAAATAAAATGTATAAATGCCCATGCACATGTATCTGTGGTTGACATGTTATTTTCATAGGTGATGAATACACACACACGTTTGTATGCGCATACACACACACACACACATTTGTTTATTTGAACCGGACCTCCATAGAGACAAGACCTGACCCCAAATGGTGGAATCCAAAGTGAAGCATTGTAAGCCCTCTCACAAGCCAGAAAGAAACCTTGTACAAAGGAGCCGATCTTGACTGAGAGCTACGGGAAGGTGCCAACACCTTAGTGGTGCCAAAGCTTAATGTAAATTCATCATGAAAAAGTGAAATGGCATCTGGGCTTCTGGGTTAACCCAAATATCCATTTTAAGTCTGACGAATTACTCTAAGAACACTATTTTCAGCTGCATCCATTATTTCTTTAGGAAAACGCATTCTGAATGCCTTTGCCCAATAATGGGGGATTGCCCAACAAACAGTGACTAGCATGCCTCTCCTGCCCCTCTCGGGCCTCACAAATTAGAGAAAGCTGAGGTTCAGAGAGGCTGAACACACTGCCCCCAGGTCAGACACACAATAAGGGGCAGAGCTGAAGTCCAGGCTTCAGTCACGTCAGGACTTCAACATCTATCAATATCCATGTTCCTTCCACCAAACCACAGGTGCTGGGCATTCATTTATTTAATAGGTTTCTGAGCAACCTCTTGGGTCACACACAGAAAGGCTAGGGGGCCTATTTGGAACTAGTGGGAAAAATCTCCTACCAAATCCTGAGGACTCTGGCTTTCTCTGGCCTAGTAAGTCCTCCCACTCATACTTGGAAAGACCTACTGATCCAGCTCTGGGCTGAAACACAGGGTAGCACTCAGCTAGTTGCAGGATAAGTGAGGAGAAATCAAATGCAATGCTTTTGCTATTCCAGAGTCTCTGAAGAAACCCTAATAACAATCAGATCCATGGTGAAGAACCACCCACTGCCACTATTCATGTTAAATCAGGGTCAAGTAGATCATATCAGCCTTCCCCAAAACATAAATCTGAAACATCCAATTTTTTCAGATAGTTGGCAATCATATGAAAAAGAAAACTGCACACATCATAATGGTAAATGTCCTAAATGATTACATTTGGTGATATAGCATCAGGAAATAACTGTTTTATTTAAGTTATTTGATGGATTCCATTCAAAATTTCTTGTGGGTAGACTGCATGATGAATACCCCTTTGGCAATGATCTTGTTCATTTTCCAAGAGGGCTAGATTTTGCATGAATGAGCACACCAGAATAGGTGCTCCCTGCTGTTTCATCAACACAGAAACTACTGGTTCCTACAATGAGAGAGGAAAAAGAAAACCATTTTAAACAACTTATCTAAGGGCACATGTTTTATTAATATGTGTGGCTTCATAAATGCTTTAGTATAAAACAGGCTGTAAAAATAAAGTACCTATTAATGAGAAATACAAGACTGACAGGCTAAGAAACAAACTATATCTACCTCTCATATTCTGAAGGGGACAGAAAAATAACACCATTCCTTCTACCTCTGCAAATGCTGTATTTCTTTTTATTAAGACAAAGCAATAGGGGTGCCTGGGTGGCTCAGTCACTAAGTGTCTGCCTTCAGCTCAGGTCATGATCCCAGGGTCCTGGAATCGAGCCCCGCGTCGGGCTCCCTGCTCCACGGGAGGCCTGCTTCTCCCTCTCCCGCTCCCCCCGTTTGTGTTCCTGCTCTCACTATCTCTCTCTGTCAAATAAATAAATGAAATCTTTAAAAAAAAAAAAAAAGACAAAGCAATGCATTACTCTCTAAGACAAACTTCTTCAAAAATTTGAAAAATAAAAATATACTGTTCAAATATATCCAACAATGTCACTTCACTGATACTAAAATAACTCACAAGAGAATGAGGTCACTGCATAGGCTCATCAGATGGTTTCTCTCACACTCCCTTGCATCTCTGAAGGGGTACTAAATTCCCAAAGCTCTACTTCACCTACTTTCTACTAAGTTCCAAGTCAAAATTTTAAAACAGAGTAATAAATACTATAATGTTAGTCCCTAAGTGTATATTGTAAACATGGGAATAGGAAAAAACATGTATTGAAGATACTTTTTAAAAATCTGGTAAGATTCAAAAGCAAAGAGATAAAATTTCTATACCATAAAATTCACCCATCTAAAGTACACAGGGTCAGGGGTTTTTCGTAGACTTAGAGAGTTCTCCAACCATCAGCCGGCATCTCTATCCTCGCCACCTGCACCCCCACCACCCTGGCCCTAGGCAACCACTAATTCACTTTCTTTCTCTGGAGATGTGCTTACACTGGACATTTTTCATAAAAATGGAATCATATAATATGTGGATTTTTGTGACTGGCTCTTCTCATTGAACACAATGTTTCTGAGGTAACAAGTATTTTGAAGAAACTGGCTCATGGGCCCTTCCATTCTTAAGCACCCTCTCTACAGATAAGGCAGATGCCAGATGGGTCACAGTGGGACCAGAGGGGCTTTCCGGTATGAATTCTGCCTTCAAGGAGCTTACCGAAGAGTAAAGATGCTAACACAGCTATTGATAAGTAACTTACTTTTTTTGTAGAAATAGTGACTGCCAAGGGAGAAATACAAAATTATCACGTGTGTTCAGAGAAAGGCAAGGTAAATAGGATCAAGAGAAGTTCTGATAAGGTGACCTCTAAATAAGAGTTGATCATACATACACACACACGAACAGTTAAAATCAAGTTTAGAAACACAGAAATGGAGTTGCTTCCTACAGAAGTAAATCCACACTCCTTAGCTTTATTATTCCATCCATATTTACTCCTTGTACTCTAATCTCCCCACTCAGTGCCTACATTCCAAATAAATATAACTAATTATACTACCCAGAAATCAAAAAGCCCTTTATGATTCTAACTGCTGCAACCACCATTTCTTCTCCCAAGAAGAGAGAACTGTGCCCCTCCTCCTTCCCATCATCCCCCACCATCAATTCCATTATGTCTGATAGGTAGTAAACTCCTATTCATCCTTCAATATTCAGCTCAAATATCACCACCTCTTCCATGATGTCTGTCCTGACCTCCCCAGGCAGTTAGTCCTTAATTCTTTATGCTACATGTGTCCTCCATTTATAGCTCATACTATTGTTCTGCTTGATCCATCTATGAAAGCCCAGCACTCAGTATAGTGTCTGGCACACAGCCAGGACTCAATAAATGATTGTTGGGACAAGGGTTAGACAGACCGGCAGAGTCACCCTGGAGTGTGTGAAAGGTGGCAGTGAAGTCAGAGCCCTAAATGCTATGTTAACAGAGGGACATTCTTGATCACCTGCTATATTTCAGCACCTGTACATTATCTCATTTAGTCTCCATGGCAACCATGTGAAACTAGTCTATCCATTTTATCCTGGAGGACACAGAGATAAGACAAGATCACACAACTATTAAGTGGCAAAAGCTCTTTGAACACTAAACATACAGTGTGCATGTGTGCGCACACGCACACACACAGACACTTCTATTCAGAGGTAGTTCAGCTACAACCTTTCCATTTCCTATTTGAAGAAACAGGTTCATTTCCTCTGGAATCCCCATCGCACTGCATCACTGCAGGGCAACAGGTGGTGATCTCAGTCAGCCTCTGCAGCCTCTGGTTAGCCTGGGACAGACCATACCTCCTGCAGCATAGCAGAAATAATACTGCAGACTTGAGCACTACAGAGGCCTCTGTGACAGTTCAACTAAAAGAATTTTACTTGGATGGAGAAGAGGGTAGTTCTCAATCAAAAGATAACATAGCCTTGGGCGCCTGGGTGGCTCAGATGGTTAAGCGTCTGCCTTTGGCTCAGGTCATGATCCCAGAGTCCTGGGATCGAGTCTCACATCGGGCTCCCTGCTCCTTGGGAGCCTGCTTCTCCCTCTGCCTCTCTCACTCTCTCTGTCTCTCATGAATAAATAAATAAAAATCTTAAAAAAAAAAAGATAACACAGCCTTAAAAAGTTTCAGTTCAAAGTCCTGTAAGCAATAATGAGCAGTAAAAATGAGCAATTTTTTAAAAATCGCTTTTTAAAATTTACTGTCATTTTTGCAAACATCATTTTGCAAAAAGATGAACATGAACCATGAAACAATGTCTATTTCAATAGACATATAAGGTTTAATAGGACAGAAAAAAATTAGAGGGACCAATTTATCATCTGCGTGTTTATCAGGCTTGACAAAAAATTATTTTTTAGTTATACAGTCTATGTTTTCTCAAAGATTTTTTTATTAAAAAACTAATAAAATATGTCAAAGGTCAAAGAATAATCATGAAAAGAGGATTATAACTTCCCATAATCTTATAATAATCACTCTAAAAAGTTTCTAAGAAAGAATATTAAAGCAACCTTTTCAGAAAAATTTTATAAAGATGTCACGAAGGCAGTTTATGGGCTCAATCGCATGAGATTCCCAGAGAAGTCACCATGTTACTTTAAAAAATTAAAGAAACACCTTGCGCCCAATGGGTGTCCAGGTTATCCCACAAAATTAAACTAAAGCTGCTTGGGTAACCTCATTCTTCCTAACTGAGCAAAAGAAAACAGAGTTGATCAGCGCTATGATGTCTGCAAGTGTGCATGCACACAGTGAGTTAAAGCCATCTCTTCTTGCTAAAGGCACAAGTTTTAAGAAGGGAAATGAACTGAGCGCTTTGGAGGTGTTTTTGCTAAAATAATTTGTTTAAATAATTATAAAGACAACATTCAGAATCCATAACTTTGCTGGCTGCATTAATAAAACAATAAAAATGTTTTGGGGGAGTTGTCAATCTTAAACACTGCTTTATATTTTTTTATTTAAATCAAATCCATCCTGATTATGGTAATTGATTTTGTTATAATTCCTCAGGTCCATCCTCAAAAATGACACACGGCAATCAATTTTTTCAAAGTAATGAGATGACCGTTACATCAATAACAAAGACTAACTGCATCTGAAGAATTTAGCATAACTACCAAATAAAATGTAGGGCAAAGCCAATCTGATATAATTATATGCATTATCATTACCATAGTACATGGCAATAAGGTGAAAATAGGATACCTTGGGTAGACGCCCATATGAACTCAGCCAAATTCTTAGAAGTCCTTCTTTTATCACTGTTAGTTAATGCTTAGCTATTTGTGTGTGTATGAACACATAGGCGAGCCAGCTCCTCGGTCTCAGGGTCATCTTTTCCACACTGGCCTGAGAGGACACAAGCAGTACGTCTTCCTTCCAATCCCTAAAACCTCAAAGCTCCTGAGCTTCCAGACCCAAAACCCCCAGGCTTCAAAGAGCTGGCCCCAGGGACTTGAGGAAGTCCGTTGAGAGCAGAGAGACCAGCCTTTCTGGAAGACAAGAGTGATAAAGGTTGAGCCAGAAATGGAAATCCAGCATGGGAACAGCTGCCCAGAAAGAAGAGACGGTGAAGTGAAGCTCTCCTTTCAAGGGTCCCAGAGTTCTGACAACAGGAAGACAGTAAAGGGCCCTCCTGGAGGAGGCTACCAGGGCTGAGTAGCTGCTCTGCAAAGTCAGAGGCCTGATGTGAGCAACCTAAAACTCTTATCCTAAAATTTCAGGGCAAAGGGACAAATGTCAGATTAGCTTTGACCCAACAGACAAGGAAAGTGAGGAGGGTACCAGGAACTAAGAGTGGAGGGTCTTAGAGGGGAAAAAATCCCAACCTTCTTCAGTCCACCCCAAAACTTGGCAAAAATCTATGCAGATTATTTCTTTTCTAAACTAAATGAATAACTAGGAGTGGGACATGAAACTCCACATCAATGTTTCTAAATCAGGGCCCTACTCGGTAGCCACTACCTCCACAAACTGTGCTTTTCACAAGATGGTGCTCAAGAAAGTTCTCTCTTACAACTGGGTCCCACTGGGTTTTCTATGGTTAAGACCTAAAACTGGCAAAGCATTGTATGGCTACCCCCCGGGCCTGGTAAAGACCCTCACACCCACACCCAGTGAACAAGCTTAAGAGAAAGATCGCTTTTCCGCCTTGCGTTTAGCTGACACGTGCACATGTACATACCAGGCTTCATGACCTGACTGGCTTTAGCTAATACATTCCCTAAACATGTATTATAATTAGTCACCGTGGTTGAGAGTCCACAAGATGAGGAACAAACGTCCTCTGACCTCAAAGGCTCACAGTCTGGTAGAAAAGACAGACAACTAAACCAGTAGTTACAACAGAATGAAGCATATACTATAACAAGGATCAGTATTGTAGACTTAGTGATACAAGAACAGGAGATTCTTCAAAAAGGTATCAACTTGGGAAGTCGGCCCCGAGATGATGGGAAAATGGCACCTGAAGAAAGAGAAATCTCCTCAGCCCTCTGAGACTTGTTTTTATCCAAGTTTTCCTAACCGTCTCACCTCGACAGGTCGGTGCTTACCCGTAGCAAAGACACACCTCTCACTGCTTTCACCTCAGCAGACAGGTCGCCACCAGGGCAAGGGAATACAGAAAGAAGAACCACAGAAGGAGGTCCCAAGAGGACCCACGAGTGAAGACAAGCTGTGGTATCTGAGGGACAGGGCTGAGTAAATGGGCAAGTGTAGCACTATGTGCTGGTACAGAGGAAGCACATGCAGGGTGCTGTGGGGCCGTGCAGGAGGGGCATCTAACCCAGACCTGGAGTCAAGAAATACTTCCTGGAGTACATGATTTCCAGGCAGCCATGTGAACAAGGAGAGGTAGCCAGATAGAAGACAGGTAGGTGAGGAGGGGCTGGGGCTGGGGAAGACAGCTGGAGGAACAGTGCTCACACAGAAATTCACACATTGTCAAAAACCCAAAAGGGACATGTTCAAGGACACTCCAGAACTTCAGGAGGACTACAGAAGAGCTTGACATGAGACAGGTGGGTCTGGGAGATGAGGGAGGAGATAAAGCAGCAGAGAGATTGCGCAGGACCTGCTGGCTACGTAAAAGAAATTTAGGCCAGCCTAGGGGAAGTGGAGCCTCTCAGGCAGTACGCAGGAGAATGGCATGATTGGTTCTACATTTTTCCAGTGAGAAGAGACTGGGAACCGCAAGGCTGAAAGCCAGGACCCCAAGCAAGATAGTGTTAGAACATGGCAGGAGAGAGGTTCCAGCCACTGGGTCAGTGACACCAGGGATGGGAGAAACTGTATAACTTGAAACCATAAGAAGGGAAATGCAGAGCAAAGCTCTGGGGCTACTCAGCAAGTACACAGCGAGGCTGGTGGGTGTCCCCTGTAGGACTACAGCCACAAGGGGCGGAGACCAGCAGAAAAAAATAAGAAAAGAGCAAGGGAGCATGAAGCGAGGAGCAGAGCGGCAGCACTGGCCTATTTGACAAAGGAACTGAATCCTGCCAACAAAGTCACCACACACAGGCTTTCTGCAGCATCTACCTCCCCATCACACATTCCGCGAGATGTTCTGACTACCTTCTGCCTTTAAGTAAGGAGGTATTACCTTTACTGCCCTGTAATGTCAAGCTGCAATCATCTGGTGCTGGCTAATTAAAACCCATATTTCCATTAAGCACTCAGTCAGGGTAACCAGGGCATGCAGAACAAGAATATTGTCTTAAGTGTGCCACAGCAAGTCCGTGAAAGAAGTTTGAAGAGCCTCACTATAATGACCCACATGGGTTCCCAATGCTTTTCAAGAAACACTCAAGCAAGGTCACAGCTGTCAACAAATTGTCAAGCAGGCCTGGGGGCAGAACAGGTTGAAAAGGGAACTTAAAAGCACTTATTGTTCCCTGGTAGCCCTGATTGAGCCTAATACAGAGTACTGTACATGTAATTCTGAATAAACCAGGGAGACAGGAAAGGGTAGAGGGAAGAAATGAAATGCTGGGTCACACTTTTAAACTTTTAAAATGTCTTTTACAAAGGAAAACATCATCAACAACAATAACCTACTATTTGGTCGACAGCTAGAAGGGTCAATGGATTGATTCTGAATACCTCAGCTTTCAGGAGAAAAATATACATCTGAAACTCTCTTGGGCAATTTATTTTACAAGATCTGGGCCATCCAGATGATGCCCTCCAAGTCTATCAAATTCTAAGAAAGGCAAAAATACTGTTAATCAAGTGTTTATTTTACAACTGGCATATTAAATTTTTAAATCAAAGGTAGTATATTTAGGTATTGTATGTCCTTCACTTTATCATCCATTAGAGCTGCTTATATAAACAATGCCTGATATTTTATTTTATAACTCTTAAAGCATGATTATAAAATTTATACTTTAGAGTTGTTTTCTCTTTGTGGTTTATGATATATCGTTGGTGATAGCTATGATTTACTTGACTGTTATGCCCAATAACACTTGATCTATGAGAAAACACAATCCACTGTCCCATGATTCACTTCAGTGTCAAAATCTACGGCAGCAAAAAGTGGAGCACTTCTTTAATACAGCTTTGCTCTTTCTTTCCCTGTGGTCACTGACGTTCCTTCCTTCCAGCTCCTGAGTACAGTGACCCTATGGCGTTACTATAGTTCTAATCTGCAGTGTGCAATGCACCCAACAAAATAGCTTCTTCTTTCTAGTAACTGAGGAACAAGTAAGAAATTTCTGGCCCACTTGATTTCATACCCCTTGGAAGCCCTAATGCAAATATGCTACACCAGTCACAGGGTAGGGGCCTCCAAAGATTTCACAAAAAGCAGCTTAGCCGGTGGTCAATCAGTTAACTCAGAAAGTAAAGGGCAGAAGTCCTAAGTCACAAAAAACTACTGGAAGGCACAACTCACTGACATTTCGGAACCTACTAAGCATCTCTCTCTAATTCCCTTCCTCTACTGCTGGAGCTTTTTCTTTTCTGCATGACTCCCCTTTCACCCTCCCAAAATACCATGGGATGTAAGCTATACTGTCGATGATTTTTTTGTTCCATTTTTAAGATGGAACCATTGCTCTCAATTTTAAAATAAAGTGGGTTTAAATTTGTGCTGGTTTCTCAAAAATAAATACAACACAAGAGTGACAAATCAAGGGACACAGAGGAAGGTGCCCTAGACCAGAGGGTGCAAGGACTGAAGTTCAAGTCCAGGACTGCCACTAACCAGCCCCGTGGCCTCAGGCACCAGATCCACCCACGTCCTTCTTCCATCCCCACCATGCATGGCGGCCATCCCTGTCTCTGATTTCCAATGCATCCTGTACTTTATCCAAGAACCCATTTGCATTATTTCAGGTGAAATAATGCCCTGCTAAGAAATCGTCTGTTGTGCCCTACACTGCCTCAAGCAGCTGAGGGCAACTTTGTTTTGTTTTTTGTTTTTTGTTTTTTGTTTTTGCCATAGGGCCAATTAAGGGCAAATAAAAATGCTTACGGGCTGCTTATCTTTCCTTGAAAATGAAAATTTTACTTAGTACTCTAGTAGAAAACATGTATTCTTACAATTTAGATTTGTTAAATATAAAAATATCAATGAGAAAATCAGGACTGCATTTTTAGCCATAAGTGTTATTAATATCTGAGTATATTTGAAAAGTAGCAATGAATGCAACTTTCTGTACTTGCATCCTAAGATAAATGGAAGTGCTCAGTAGCCACTGGGCCCTACAGGATAAAAGGAAACTCCTTAACTTCCCCAACCTTCCTTCCACATGAAGACCCCTCCTTCATCTACATTACTCGGGTCTGTGTACCGACACTACTGAACACCTTCAACACCAACACCCCCACCTCCCCTGGCCACCTGTCTGCCCAAGCTCTTGACCTTCTTCTCTGAGTTCCTAAAATACTTTCTACACTTCTTACATATTCACCAACTCAAAAATATTAACTGAGCAGGTGAAGGGTACTAAACTAGTACTTATCTACTACACTATAATGTTAAATAGGTTTTGACCAAACTAACAATTCCTTGAAGCCAAAGATCGCTGCCATGCTAGTATTTGTTGATGGATGGAATTAACAATATGAGTTCAACCATCCATTAAACGTAGACTGTGGATTTATTTTTAAGAGCAGAATATACCGACTAGAGAATTTGATTTAAAACCTTTAAGTCAATAGTGTACACATAACTTCCTTTTAGGAACTGTCAAGATAAATTATCTATTACGGCACAAAAAGTGCAGAGTTGAGAAACTGACATCAACAAAGTTTCGTATTTTAAAGGTTGGAAACCTAGATATTCCGTTCTTGTAACTCAAGTCAAAGAAACAAGCACAACTTGTTTACTGTGATCTCTCCCTACTGTGTCATGTCTAAATAGGCCTTAAAGAGCTGTTTAAAAATAACTAAGAGGGCCAGATTTGGGGAGAAAAACACATAGAACATATAGATGAATCTGTTTCCCTAAATTGGCTGTTTAGTTTGGGCTGTGCTATTTCCAGCTTAAATTGGTTTCCTGCAATTTGTTAAGGCTGCCAAATACTTAGTTATCTCAGTGATGTACTTAACACAAATCGGCAAATCCTTATTTTTCACAGTGACAAGAAATGTACAGAGAAACTTGCACAGTGAGGATAATAATAAAAGTGAGTTCATTTGTCTTCTTTTCCAGATGCATCATTTTCATCTGGTTGCTAGTGGCTTAGGAAACCGAAAAATAGCCCCCTAATATCATTTCCTGCCTGTTTTTTTCCTATTGATTTGGGGACAGAGTTTCCTCAACATCAGGCAGGGTCAAACACGAGAGGTATGACCTCACTATAAGCCTGAAAAACTCAAGGATTGGGGTGGAAATGAAGAAAATCAATATCCAACACTGGTTTTTAAAATCAAAAGATGCAAGATGTTAATGAAAAGGTCAGTGTATAACTATGTGCAATAGTGTCCCCTTAAGACAGCCTAAAAAATTCCCTGGTGTAAAATCAAATCAACGTAGCTGGGATAACACATTAACACAGCGAAGAATTTGAGGCAGCAAGGACACAGTTAAGTTTTTTAGAGCACATTCATTTATTAAAGTGGCATTACAATCTGCTGTGTGTCACATATTATAGTATTTTGCCTGAACAGCTTTACATGCAAATACTTATTGCCACGATTCATTGATCTGGTTCAAGGTTTGGCAAAAAAAAGTTTCAGTAAAGTCTTTAGAGGAACTTACTTTCTTAGAACATAAATTATATTCTCGAAACTATATACATAACACAACTTAGTTCCTGTATACAGAAATCCGAGGGCTCTCACTCCATCAAATATGCTGCCCTATAGTCACACATATGAAGAGCCTAGGGCTGGTATGAATTAGACTCCTATGAGGATGAAGGCATTTTAATGAATATTAAAAATTCAACTCAGATTTAATATAATTTACTTGACACTGAAAAGTGTAGAAAAGGCTGGTGACATTTTTATCAATATATTTTTGTAGTCTTGAAAAATTATTTCATAACACATCTAAATTATAAATCTTAAGAAATCTATTACTGAGTATTAACTGACCCCCAAATGAGACAAATGCAGAAAAGAACATAAACTTTGAGGCTTTCTACTTTTATAAACATTTTTTTTTAATTTTAAGAAGAGTAAATCTCTGTTCATTTGCACAATCATAGTCTAATTGCATTCTTAACCTAAGGGCAAGATCATTTCAAAACAGCTTGTCAGATCTTGGTTCTTTTCCTGAGTTAGGTTGGAATAGGTTAGGGAAATGTTCTACTCAGGGGGCTCTATCATGTACCACATCATGGTACAGACAAAACAAGCAAGTATTTGTATGGAACATGAGGGCACAGGTGTCCCCCAGTTACTCGGGAGTCCAGAGAATCCATACCTCCAATACACCCATAACACACAGGTCAGGAAGCTCTTCTATAGACTGCGGTGAACACAGCACACCCCAGGGACATATTCCCTGAAGTGTCCATTCACTCACAATCCTGGGGGAGGAGTTGGGAGGTGGGAAAGGCGGGCAACAAGATTCACCAACACACAGCACCATCGAGCTCCATGACCTCTGTCACGTCATTAAAATCATCTGATGGACCTCCCAAAGCCACACCCTGACATTTTCTAGACTAGACTGTGCAAGAGAACTTTGTGAAATGATGAAAGTGTCCTATCTGCACTGTCTGACAAGGTAGCCACTAGCTGCATGGGGTTACTGTGCACTGAAATATGATGAGTGCAACTGATGAGCTAAAATGTCAATTTTACTTCACTTTAATTAATTTTAATTTAACTCTTCACAGCCACATGTGACTAGGGGCTACCATTCAGAGTTCAGTTCTAACCTGACCACCAAAACACAAGGTGGCGTTCCAAGAGTTTTCAGTGCCCAGGTTGGTCATGGACCAGTGTTCATCAGTCACGTCAAACCTAGAAATGGGAAGGGACGGATCCCTCAGCACAGCCAGGGCACACCACAATGTCAGGTCATGCACTGCAGGCCAGACCATGAGCATTCATAGAAAGCATTCCCACTCACACCCACTCTCTCAAAGTATCAGTTCAAGAAACCAACCCAAGAAGGAAAACACCTTCTCTCCTTCAACACATTACTGAATGAGAACCAACATGGGGAAAAGCTAGAAGAAGCAACAATCGCTAATACATAGAAGGTTCTTTCCTAAACTCAAGCAGCACATCACTAGAAGGGATCTCTTTCCCTCCAACTAGATTCTGTCACTTTCCTTCCACAAAAATTAGCAAGGTGTCCTGCAGATTATAATAAAACAGAGTGGCTCACAGTCAAAAGGATAGAATTCAACTGCCGCCTCCTTTGCTTACCAGCTTTGTGACTTTGGGCAAGAAAATTAATCAGGTCAAGTTTCAGTTTCCTTCTGTGTAAAATGGGCTGATAACAGTCCCTTCCTCACAGGGTTATAAGGATCAAATGAGATAAGACATATAAAGGATTTAGCAAAGTGCCAGACACACAAACGACATTATTTAAGTACAAATGACATTATTTAAGTATTATTTATCACTCCTTCCTTATTTCTTCATTGTCATCATCACCATTATCATCCGCTCTCCAACACAATAGGCAGAAATCTACCTAAAACAAATCATATTTTAGATCAAACTCCAATTTAAAAAATATCCACACACCAAAAGTTATTCGTAAGCCAGAATACATGATATACTTAATTTTAATGTCATCTAGGTTTCTCTTATGCTTCTATCTTTCTTATAGTCTTTTATATACTTAGTTGTTTCTGCCCAAAAACCCCAAACTTTTTGAAAGGAAAGATTTTTTTTTTCTGTTTCTGTACAGACCTTAATTATTTGCACAATAGTGGACATTCAATAAATGTCACCTGAATTAAATTTATAGAATTATATTCCAGAATGATCATGAGTAGCTACTTTCAAAATGGATAATGGGGGTGCCTGGGTGGCTCAGTTGGTTAAGCGTCCGACTCTTGATTTTGGCTCAGTCACGATCTCAAGGTCGTGAGATCAAGCCCCATGTCAGGCTCCATACCGGACGTGGAGCCTGCTTGAGATTCTCTCCCTCTGCCCCTCCATTCCCCCAGTCTCACACACACGTGCTCGCTCTCTTAAAATATGTGTATGTGTGTGTGTGTGTGTGTGTGTGCGCGTGTGTAAATATATAAACGGCATCTGCCCTAAAGTAACTCAACACTAAGCACCAAGAACTATCCTAGGAGCTGGGAATTCTGCTGTGAACAAACAGACAAGGGACAAGGTCCCTGGAGCTTATCTTCTGATGGACATGGCAGCCACTGTGCATAAGTAAAAGAAGGGTCGTAGGAGATGATAAATGATGAGATAAAAAACAAAAAGGGTCCAGTCATGGTGTGCCTCCCCAGAGGCCAAGGAAAGCTGTTCAAATTATATTCCATGTATCATGGAGAACCACCACTGGGATGTGACATGGACTGATTAATTTTTTTCTCCAAGACTGCGAAGGTCTCTGTGTGCGTGGCAAAGCGTAAGGGGATGAGAGAGGAAATAGGGAGGCAGTTACAAGGCTTCTAAGAAGGCAAGGTGAGAGCCACTGGCTGTCTGGATCAGGGCTGCAGCCACAAAGACAGATGTGAAAGGGTCATACTCAGACGTGTTGTGGAGACAGGACAGAACTGGCTTATGGCCTAATGCAAGGGGAAGGAAAGGACGGGGCCCAGGTTTGGGGCTTGACCACCTGTGCCATTGACTGGGGAAGACAGAGAAAAGCAAGTCTGGGAAGAACAGAAAGGCTTGTGTTTGGAGATGTTAAGTTGAAGATCTGAAAGTGGAGATTTCAAGTAGGCAGCTGCCTAAGTTTTGTTTCAGGGAGAGGTCAGGGCTAGCAATACAACTGTGGGAGTCACAGGCATCTACATTACCATTCAAAAGCCAAACAACAGGATGAGATTACTCAGTGGAATTGAGCAAAGACAACTAGGCTGAAGATGCCAGTAAGGTGGGAGGAAAACCAAGAGTGTGGTCCAGAAGCCAAAGAAAGGGTTTCCAGCAAGGAGGGAGCGGTCAACGTTAATGAACGGCGGACCCCTCCTAATGCTCCCACTGAAACAGGAGGTTCGTAAGAGCAACAACTACTTGTTATTCATTACTTCTTACTCAGTTGAGTATTCTTATTCATCTCTTACCCTCGGCTTTAAACATATCAGACGCTCAATTCATGGTTACAAGTAATGATTAGTACGGTCCCAACTGTCCCCAAGTGAATGGCATTTGGGCGGCATCCCATCTTTCTCATTGTATTTCAGTCTGGAGGCAGATTTACCACACAATACCCTTTCTAATAAGTACAGAAACTACTTAGTCCAAGATAAATCATCTCGATTATTTTCTCATTACCATTTCTCCAATAAACAGCATGTCCATCCATCAAACTGGGCAGCAACAAGAACAGTACCAGACACATAGCAGGTTCTCAGTAAATATTTGTTGGATGAATAAATGGATGGGGTAGGAGGGAGCAAAGAAAAGAGAGATACCCTCTTATCCCATGGGATCCACAAATAAAATGAGGCTTAATAATTCTCTGTAAATGTCATTTAACATTTTCATCAATAATTAAGACAGAAGAAATAAACTGTTTATAAACTTAGAAGAAATCTATTAGAAAATAAAAGCATTGGTGATGTTCACAATTTGCAAATAGTAAATCAATTATTTTCTAAGTTCAATATTTTATTATAAATATTTGCTCCTTAATCTCTAATATTCCTATAATCCATTTTACACAAAAGATATGAAGTAACCTGCCAAAGCTTAATAGAGGGTTCAGAAGCTGGATCAGAAAAAAAATTCTCCCAAGACTGCTTGATAGTCAATTCATTCTCTTTTTTGTGCAAAATATTTTAAAAGAAACTGTGGTACTGATTTCTAATATTCCATATAAAAAGCCAAACACCCAAATCACAACAGACAGAAAGAAGTGCAAAAGAACTTGACTATCAAGTAAACTTTTATCACTTACAGTTTTCCTACTAAAAATTCTGAAATTAAAATTTTGAAAACCTGAGGCACCATACGCACCAGAATGCCGCTGAGATTTCGAACCAGATGGAGAGGTTTCCTTCATACGATCAATCACATTTTCCGAAAGCTGAAAAGGCAACATCAAAATAAAATCAATTACAAAAAAACAAGAAAGAAAATAGTACAATAGCATCCAAGTAATGTAGTCATCCACATCAACATGTATAATAAATGGCCTAAAGAAACCTAATAGCTATAAAACTAGAAGGAAGAACAGTTTTAAGATTTCAAGATGCACCCCACAGCACTACTTCTTTATTTCTTCTAATGCACTGCTAACTGCTCATTGTAAATAACTCCTCTCCTCATTGTGTACAATGCGCTAAATTGTAATCTATGAGAAAATATAAGCCAAGAAAACTCCGACTTTCCTCCCCTAAACCTACAAATTAATTTTGCAAGCAACAGGTCTTACTTAGCTCCTTCCTTCCCTCCAGTCCCAAAGGAAATGGTATCCTTCCCTCCCTCCTGTTCAAGCTAATCACAAATAATTGCTCTTTCAACAGATTTTATTATGCACCAAATCTGTGCCAGGAACTAGGCTAGACTTAGGGTATTCAATAATCATCAAGTTGCTTAAAGTGGAGCAGAAGAAACAATCATCAGGCAGTGAAATGTGTAATGGGAAGGGCACCACCTAAGTCAGCTGGCCTGGAATGGAAGTATACAGGAAGCATAACGGACAGGACATCTAGCCAGGGTTTGGGGCTGGGGCTGGGAAAGATAAACAGGTGTTAGGAAGAGAAGACATAGCATAACAGTACTCCAAGAAGAGGGAAACACATGGCGGTATAGATGAGAAACAAGGCTTGCCACCATCAGACACTAAACACAGATAACAAGAAGGCAGTTGGCAATAAGACAGAGGCTCTGAGACTCCTCAGCCCCTGAGTTACTATCATACCATTCTTTTTATTTTCCTTATTGTACTTACCACTCTGTGAGGCATTCTTGTGTGTCTGTCTTTTACACTCAAAAGGAAGCTCCATGAAAGCTAGCATTTGGCTGTCCTATTATGTCCCCAGAGCCTCAATAAGCCTGGTTAATTGGATGAATGGCTAAATAAATGATTGGAACAATATGAACGAATGGAAGAATGGCTGAAGTGGGAAGCTGGGGAGGGGGAGAGGGAAACAGTGAAATAAGATTTTGGATTCTGAAGATTTGAACTGATTCTGAGGGCAACTGGGCACTTCTGAAGGATTTTAAGCAGGGTAGTGACAAGATCAGACTTAAACATTTTAGAAAGATCACTCTAGCTACAATGTAGAGAACAGATTGGAGGGGGGCAAGAACAGAATCAGGAGGACCCCTGAAGGAAGCTAAAGGATCAATTAAGAAGCTATTAAACATATGTCCACACCAAGATTGGTGCAGGAATGTTTACGGGGCATTATTCATAATATAGCAGGAGTGAAACCAAGCAAATGTCCATCTACTGGTGAATGGATAAACAAAACATTATGTATCCAGACAATGGAATAAAATTCAGCAATAAAAAGAAGTGAAGTTCTGATACATGCTACAATATGGATAGACCTAAACAATTAAGGGAAGAAAGCCAGACACAAAAGGCTACATATTGTATAATTCCATTTATATGAAATGCCCAGAAAAGGCAACTCTGCACAGATAGAAAGTAGAGGGGTAGATGCCTAAGGCTAGAGTAGGAATGGGGATTAACGATAAATGGGCATGACAGATCTTATTGGTTTGATGGAAATGTTTTAAAACTGGATTGTGCTGATGGTTGCACAATTCAGTAAATTTATTAAAAAGTGTTGTACAAACAGGTGAATTTTATAATATGTAAATTATACATATTAAAAAAAACCATTATGGTAATCCAAAGGGAATACATTCAAAAGATATTTAGGATTCAAAATAGCTAACATTCACTGATTGCTTATTATGTGGCAGGCATTACACTAAACAAAACACTTTATTCATTTAATTCTTAACAATCATAGGAAATAGATACTTTTATTATCTCCACTGTATAGGTGAGAAGTTGAAGCACGGCCAGATTAAATAACCTTCTCTGGATTTTACATTTCATCAGTAACAGAGCCAGGATTCAAACCCAGGAAGTCTGAGTCTCAAGGTCCCATTCGGGTACCTTGCTTTACTGCCAGACTCAGTGTCTGACTAGATGTGGAAGTGAAACAGAAGTCATCAGGACATCCAGGTTTCTGGGTCATGTAACTGGATGATCCCTCTCCTCTATCTACAAAGACCTTACCCCTTACACTTCCTTAACTCACCACCATCTAGCTTATAACCCAATACAGCGGTATCCTTGTAAAAGTCACCAATGACCAAATAACCTTTTATATTTATATTTATAAAACACCTAAGTTACATGGCTTCCCTTTAGCTTCTAACACCTTTGGTCACTGTCCTCTTCTGGAAACTCCTCCATTGGCTCTTCTGACCTCCCACTACCCTGACTGACCTAGGGCTCTAGCCACATCTTCCCCTTCCCTGCCTACCCTTAAATGCTAGAGGGCCCCACATTCGCTTCTTTGCCTTTATTCTCTTCTCACTCTAAGTGCTCTCGTTGGTCATCTCATCCACTCCCTTGACTTTTTTTATTATGTTATGTTAATCACCATACATCATTAGTTTTTGATGTAGTGTTCCATGATTATTTGTGTATAACACCCAGTGCTCCATGCAGAACGTGCCCTCTTTAATACCCATCACCAGGCTAACCCATCCCCCCACCCCCTCCCCTCTAGAACCCTCAGTTTGTTTTTCAGAGTCCATCGTCTCTCATGGTTCATCTCCCCCTCCGATTTCCCCCCCTTCATTCTTCCCCTCCTGCTATCTTCTTCTTTTTTATATTTTTTAACATATAATGTATTATTTGTTTCAGAGGTACAGATCTGTGATTCAACAGTCTTGCACAATTCACAGCGCTCACCATAGCACATAGCCTCCCCAATGCCTATCACCCAGCCACCCCATCCCTCCCACCCCCCCAACTCCCTTGACTTTTAACTGCGGTTGATAAATTAATGCATCCTAAATCCTTTATCTCCAGCCCAAGACCTGTGTCCCAAAAGCTAGACCTATACACTGAATTGCCTAAAAGACACCTTCTCTTGGAGACCACAAGCACCTCAAACCCAACATGTCCTAAATTGAATTCATGTTTGCCAAAATCTCTTCTTCTTGCTTTCCTTACCTCATTAATGACACCACCTCCACCCAGCTTTCTGAATCAGAACATAGGACTTGGCCCTGACTCTTCGTTCTCCTTCATTCTCTTTGCTATGAATTCCTCAACCCCTAAATATTTAATGAACACATTTCTTCTCCCATCCCATTTCCCCTGCCCTAATTCATGGTACCCTCAATAATCCTCCTAAAATGCAAATCTGATTATGGTAACTCCCTGCTTCAAAATCCCTCATACCTTCCGTTGACAAAGAAGTCCAAATTCTTCTGCACAGCACTCAAGACTTTCTCGTCATTTGGTCACAGACTAACTCTCCAACCTCAATTTCCATAGACTTTGCTTTAATACTTCATACCTTGTTCTCTACCCATACCGGCTACTTATTACATGCCGTCTCTTTGCCTTTACACATGACTACACTGCCTTCTCCCTTGGCCCCGTGGGAGGGAATCACCTTTCAAATCCAGTTCAAACATCCTAAAGCCTTCTCTGACCAAATCAGTTCCCCACTCCATTCCAACTCCGCCTACCCAAGGCTACCCTTATTTGTGCTCCACCATATCCTGCACAAATCTCCCAACATGGAACTCCATGACAGAACAAGTATTTGCCTTTCCACAAAACTGTGAGCTCCTGTGTATTACTGAATCATTCACTAAATGTTTACTAGGCCAAGCACTAATTAAGGCCCTTGTGATACATGAGTGAACAAAACAGTTTGTACCTGAGCAGTTACTTACATCTCAGGACCCAAACCAGAATGCAGGGGAGACAGTTAATGGAAAGACTACAGCTCAAAAGCTGGGGTCTTTGGAGGAAAATCCCAAGACTCCTCTTGGAAAAGAAATGGAAGTTAGAAAGGACAACGTCAAGGGACTTTATATTTGAAGATGTCAGGGCCAGTTGCTTCTTTTCTAACAACTGACAGCCACTGACATTGCTGCTGAAACTCATCTGCAAAGCTGAGCTATATCTTAGGAAAAAACCCTTTAAGACTGACCACAATCCTCTCAATTTATAGGTGAGGAAAAAAGTCCTGAGTAACATCCACTTTCCGGTAGCATCAGGATAAGCAGCAACCCCCAATCTCTAGTCCGGTGCTTTCTCTGCTAAACAATACAGCCCTACAATCCTATGTAAAAATAAATTCACTTCCTCTTAAGGAGGTAAAAATGAGCCTTCTTTTAGAATCTTAAAGCTATTTTAATTGATACATAATGTATATAAAGCTCATTTGATATATAATGTAATATACTACATATTATATGTATTTATAGGCTATTTTAATATAGTATTCTATTCAGGAAAACTGTGGCATAGACTTAATATATTTTAATAGGTTTGCAATGTAATTTAAAATAACTTATGTAATTAAGATATTTGGTGTTATGTGATGGGCTATTCATTAGTCTGGCTAAAGAGAGAATGGGTCTAGTAAAGTTTGGGAAGTTGAGCTTTAACATGGTCTTTTTGGTTTTTCTTAAAGGAAAGGATTAGTTTAGTTGTGCTATTTTAGTTCATGTCAGTTTTCTTGATATACAGACAATTCAATATATCACTGAGATATTCCCCCAGAACCACAGAATCCTACCATGTGAAAATTGGAAGGAATCTTAGCAATTATCTATTCTAATTTCTTTGTTTTAAAGATGAAACTACGGTACAAAGAAGTGACATGCCTGTGATAGCTAGTTAGCAGTGATGAACTGTGAAAACTTAAAAAAAATAATAATATAGTATTCTATAATACACTACGTATATTATATACTATATATCATATACTACCGTATATACCATGTATTATATACTATTATATACAACATATTGTATATGTTACATATTTAATATAATTTGTTTAGGGCTAAAGTATATAAAGTTAATTTCACATAATATACATGTATATAATTTTATATTTTAATTTATATTTCTATAGTTCAAGCCAAAGTCAAAGAATTACAACTGCACTAAATGTATATTCTACCCAATCAGAAAGTGAACGTGTTTGCTAAAAATCAAGTGTTAGCCATAAGCCTTCACCTTATTGGAGACAGGCTACCCTTTCTTCTGAATACCACTTCATCTACTTCTCATCAAAATTCATATATTACCATTACCTATTGCTACTTTCAAAATGAATACTACAAAAGTCCTTCCAGTGACTAAAGCAGCCTCGAAAGTATCATTTCTTGAGAGTAAAACTAAAGGCCGACCTGAACAGAGGAAAACGCACTGGCCACCCCCTAGCTATATAATCCTACGGAAGTCATCTCCATCAGCCTCATTTTCCTTGTCTGAAATTGAAGAATACCTAAGCCCAAGTTATAGGGACAATTACAGGTGCATCATAAACTATAACGTGCTACACACACATTTGGTAAAGCTATTACCAATACAACTCCAGTCATGGGGATTTGGACTGATCAGTTCATCTTAGTCCATTCACCAACTGACCAGAGTTTGTGCTCAGCTCTTTCACTACACAGTGCATGAAGACCAGGGCTACAGCTATTGCCAGAAGCAGCTACCTAAGTCCCAGTATGACTATATAAAGTGCTCATTTATCCCTATCTATGCATGCTCTTTGGGTAAAGTGCAGTGTCTCCTTCAGCCTAATCACTAATTGTTTCTTTTTATTTTTGTGACTTACCTGATGCCTCAAACCTTGCTACTTAAATTCTAATATCAATTCAAAACATTTTCCAATGTGGTCTTTGATTATATTTCAGTAAATTTATAAGCATGTCATCCAAAGGAGCACAATTCATCTTTTGAGGTGATAAACATATTGCAGGGTTGAGTCAACCTCCCTCTTTTGTCCTTACAATCTTCATAACTGGATCCTCAGGCCCTTCCAAAGGCACATCCATGGCAGCCTACAGTAGCAAGTCTGCTTACTCCAAGCATGATTCACCTTATCACCAGTACATTCTCAGCCACGTTGATACAAGGCAACTGCCATGCTGTGTTATCCTCTGCATCTCCAGTTAATAGCCGAGCTGACCTGCCAGTTGCAGAAATAAGTTCAGACTGGCACACTCACCTGATCTCTGTGAACTGGGGTACTCATGAAGCAGCTGACAAGATTTAGAGATGCTGATCAGGGTTATATACACAATCTGTAACTTTAGAACAACTCTTCTTTGTGATGTGAACTGACCCAAAAAAGGGTCAGAGGTAGAACATAAGCTTCTGCAAGGGCTGGATAAGCCCTCACTAAGAGAAGCATCTTCAGGAAACATCATTCCTTAAACAGGGTACTTCTGTTAGAAAAGCTTTTGTCCTATAAAGATCTGTAGCAACTATACCTTGTTTCTAGACCTCTCTTGCACTCCCCATAAAGGCAAATACCATGTGCAAAAAGTATTTGCAGCAAAGAATGGCACGCTCTCTCTCTCTCACACACACACACACACACACACACTAGAATTATGCCCTGAGGTCCATGGACTTGGGGAATCTATGGATTAATTCCTCAGCTGTATGCAAAATGGTCTGCTGTTCTGGGCAGAGTCCATAGCTTACAGATTTACAATAATCTATAAACTAAAAGAAACACTGTTCTACTCTAAGGGTTAACCAAGAGAAGAGGGCCAGAGCCTGCCAACATCACAGAATTCAGTCCATTGACTTTGATTATCTGCCCTATTCTCTACTGCTGCTAAAGAGAAATTTAAGTAAATGGGGCTTACTAAGTTCTAGTCTGTACCACTCACCACACCAACATGTGCTCCAGAGAGGAGGAAAAGATGTGTGTCATGTTCTATAGTCTTCCCACTCAAGTCTCCCCACCCCTCCTTGGCTGGTCGTATCCAAAATGAGCACAAATACACCACCCACCAATCTAGAATCCAATATTCTCAGAAACAGGAGGCTGCGTAAGATGGACAAAGAGATAAAGTCCTTCCACTTCCAAGGAACAAAGTTAAAGGAGAGGAACTCCTCCTAAGTTGCCCTTCACTAAGAGGTAAAGTTTGGAACCACATGAGACAGAAATAAATCACACACCTTCATCTTCATAATATTTTTCTCATCTCTTCCAGACATGTCTTAATCAAACTGACTAAAAGACTAAGACCCATTTTTCTCACTTGGTCTTCCTTCCATGTAGCATAGGTCATCTTCTGTGAGAGTACTCATTGGTTTTTTTTAACTACCATTTTAAGACATAGGCTCCAAAAACTGCCATTATTATTTGGAAGATATTACTCCTAAATACTTAAGGGCATAGCAGGGGAAGGGAAAGATATACAGATTTATATAATAACTTTTAGCTTATGTTTGTAATTTGCCATTTATATTTCTTTGCATTTGCCATTAATGGAAATGAACTTCTACTGTCTTTATAAAATCTTAGGAAGCTTTAAAAAGAAAAGTCCTAGAAAGCTTAACACGATACTCTGCCCAAGAGAGTCATAGATATCTAAACTGGAAAGGAGCCAACTGTCCACCAGCTAGCTGAATTACCTCAACAACATCCCTCAACACTCCCAATGACTGATCGGATTTGTTGCCTCTGTTAATATACACTCCCCAGAATCCTCAACAACATCTCACATTAAATAATCTTTTCATTTAGGGGCTCCCAACTGCCAATACTTCCCCAAAGCCTTAGATGTGTTCCATGTGAGTATCCACACTACCACATGTATGGCTCCTATGAATTTCAGCTTGCAGCTTCAAGGCCAGTTGCAGAGATTCATTTATGCCTGGAAAGCACGATAACTATTACTTTGAAAATGATACTCATTGAAGTTGACATCTGCTCTGGAAGAATTCATTCACAGCTTTGATGTTTCAGATAAACCAGTGAAAGACTGACTGGTAAGCATACCTTCCAAACAGACACAGCAGGTGCTCAGAAAAATCCTATTAAGCACATGTAATATGAGTAATGAAAATGCCTGGTCTTTCTATCCCTAGAAATTATTTTAGACTTGGAGAGGAAGGCAAGCCAAGAGGGTGGCCTTTCATCCAACCCATGAGTTGTTTCAGATTTGAAGTTGGAATCAGGTGTAAGAATATGGGTGATCTTATGCAAGTGGAGGGAAAGCTATCAATTGCTATGGATAAAGGAAATAAACAAAATACTATAAATACCATGAAAATAACACCTGGTATGTGAGAATAAACTTTAAACTTAAAATTGTAAGTAGGTCCTTTAATTGCTAGCCGTTAAGGACATTTTCGGCAAGAAAAATCTGGGAAAACATTATCTATTAATAAACACAGCCTAGTTACTCAAAGCCTTATGTTGCTTACTAAATGTTAACTCTTCCTATATTAAGATAAATGAAGATGAAATTACTATCCTTATCGGTGGAACGCAGATTTGGTTTTCCAACAGTGACTGAGTCCATGAATCGTTGCTCCACACTCATTTCTTAGGAGTGATGACATAAATATTAGACAACTGGGGAAGTTTGGAACGCTTTCTTCTGCTAAGCTGAATGAACCTAGCCGCAGTTCAACATTGAAGTTTGTGCCTCATCGGCACCATGTTTTAATCAACTGAGCCAAAAACAGTGGCTCACTTAGGATACCAAGATTCTTGCTTATCCTTAACCTCAGAAGGAAACAAGAGGACTGTTTTGAGCTAAGAAAAATACAGAAATCAGCTGAAAAATATACAAAATGCCTAAAGAAAAATCACACAGGTGATCAGCTACAGAACGCAGGACTCCTACTTCTCAGTCCACATCTTTTAGGTATACCTGTCAGAGCACAATATGCTCTTATTTTTAATTAAGTTCAATGTAAGTTTATATATCCATTCCCTTGAACAACTCTAATAATAGCTACTACTCATATAAGTACTAAACACTGTCAAAACACTAACCACTTGTATACATTATGTCAAATTTCTCGCAAGTAGTGCTTGACATATAAGTAATACAAGCAGGCTACAGTATCTAGACTTACTGAACAAGGAAACACAATGAAGAGTGACTTGTCCAGGGCCACAGAGCCTAGGGAAAGGCAGAGCTAGGTTGCCAGGTTCCAAAGGAAGTGCTCTGGCCACTATACTAACTACATAGCACCTCCAGAGAATCTTCATATATTGGATGTGAAGGAACCTTATCATAACAGCTGCTTTTTATTAAAAATCTACAATGTGCTACATGCTTTAGATACCTTGCCTCATCTTCTTACCAAATATAAAGAAGTGATTTGTCCAAAGCTGCAGATAGTAAACGTCTAATCTGAAGACTTAAACTGAGGTCTGTTTAACTCCAAACTAATGCTCTTTTGAACAGGACCTCGAAGAACCCAGGATGACTCCCCCAGTACTCAACAATTCAAGAGGGTGTCATTTTTAGAGGAAATTGCAATGGGCTGAGTATGGCTACAAGAAATGTAGACTGCTGCTAGACACACACAGAATTTCAGAACTGGAAAAGATCAGAGATCTTAGAGATGTACTCAAGCCCATCATTTGTCATTTTGCAGAAGACAAAACTAAAGCACAGTGATGCAAATCAACCTTCAGAAAGAAGGATTTGAAGCAAGTGGGAAAACATGGCAAGGGCATTCCAGGTGAAGGGTGTATCCTGAGGAAAAGTAAAGCATAGAGGTCAAAAGAAACATGGTGTGTGCCTGAATTATAGTAATATAAATAAAATATACTCTGTGAGAAAAGACAAAAATAAAGAATACTTCTGTTAGGCTGAGTGGCCAAAAGACAGCTTTTTTTATTTAAAAAGTTTACAAAAAGTTTTTTAAACAATCTCTCCATTTTAGTCCAAGATCTACCCAATCGTCATACTTATCCTATTTAATCTTACCTAATACTTGATATAAATGTCTGTGCTGTTGCCAAATTTTCTTCTAATTTTGTTTGCTCTCATCACTGTGTCTGTATTAGGGCAAGAGAATATGGATTTATACATTGTTCTGGCCAGTGTCTTCTCACCCAAAATTTATTTTGCTCTCCCTTACTTTTCTTTTTTACCTTCAGGTATGGAACAGTCAAAGCCTAAGGCAAGATTAAACAAATCTCTGCATAAAACTCAGAGTTTATAGTTTTTATTTTACTCCAAAGAGTACGAACTAAACCACAACAATGCAATGCAACCTCAGACATTCTATTACAAAAGGTGGTGCTATCATTAATTAATATGATATAAAGAAATGGTGGTCACAGACCAAAAATTGAGTTCAACAGTCTGAGTTTCTATAAAGGAAACTTTAATAAATTCTTCTCAAGGTAACAGTTTCAGAGTAAAAGTTTTTAAACATTTTAAATATTTAAGACGTTTTATTTCCTGATAACAGATGCTAAAAATTATTTACACATTTCATTTACTTATGTTGGTTGTCTAACAACAGAGGAGGAAAAATTAAAAAATATCATAAAACTTTCAGAAGTGAAATTGCTTTATTTACTAGGTTCAAGCATACTTTCAAAAACGAGCGGCTCCAGATTCAGGTGAAGCGAAGAACGTGTTAATGAAGTTAGTGCTGGTGTACTAAAAACCCTAGAGAAAAATCAAGTTTTCAGTTTATGTGTCAAGCACATGTGGGGAACGTGAAAAATTTCTCTGCAACGTCTACTTGAGAACTGACTATATTAACTCGCCAGGGGTCTGAAAAATGCAAACCTCTCTCAGGCCCTGTCAGGCTGGCAGACACTTGTCCTGAAGCAACTGGGCCTGGTCCAAAACTCAGGCGGCAGGCCACAGAGGAGGAAAAGAGGAGGTATCAAGCGAAAGCGGAGAAGCTAGACGTCACCCCAGGCAGAAGTCTATGGGGTGTGTGAGCGTGCGGCAATGGGTGGTATCAGAGGGAGAGCACAAAATGACCGAGAGCAGATAAAGGTGTTCTCAAAACGCCAATTCACCTTGAGAGAGGTAACGGGGCCAGTGCAAAAGGAGGGTGGGGGCTCCTGAACCCAGGAGGAGTAAGACAAGCCCCATTTCACAGAAGGTAAGCCTGGGGTTTCACATAAAGTCCCACAACTAGTGAGCAATACTGTCAAACCCTAGACTGTGAGCCCCTGGAGAATCTAATTCAACGTGGCATTCCCCCAACCGCCCCAGCACAGTGCTCAGCACTTGGCACACAACCAGGAAATATCTCTGAATGAATGTCCCAAGTCTTGAAACTTCAAGCTTCTTTGCAGAGAACTCGGCTTCGGGCCGGACAACACCGGGGGCCGGGACGGGGGAAACCAGGCTGAGCGGGTCCCGGGAAGGTCGGAGGTTTGGGGTCCGAGTCCGGGTCCTGGCCCTCTGCCCGCCCACTGTCACTCACCCGGATGCCCTTCACCACGGTGATGTTCTCATTCTCGTCCGCCTCGAAGGTGACCCGGCGGGTGCTGGAGGTCCCACCCATGGCTCCTGCTTCTGCCCCCGCAGAGACCTAGCCCGGACGCACGAGCACTTCAGGCCCCACGCGCACACACGCGCGCGGAAGCGCCCGGACCCTTGCCTTGCAAGGCGGGAGCAAGGCCACGACCCCAAGAAGCAAGGAGAAGGCGCCGGTCCTCAGCTCCCGCCTCCTCCGGTCACGTGCCACAACAAAAATGCCTCCGGTTGGTCGGAGATACGAACAACCCGCCTCTACTCGGTAGGGGCGCCCGGATTGGTTGGACCGGACCCGGATGCTATGGCAACAGGGGCTGTTTGACAAAGTTTCCGCAGCCCCTGGGTGTACTGGGAATTGTAGTCTCCTTCAGGCGCGATGGTGGCTGGGACACCCTCGCCTCAGATCCAGAAGACAAGGGGAGCATGGCATTCTGGGAGATGTGGTCTTGACCGTCCGGAAGGTTTCTAACCGGGCGACTCTCAAAGTAGTTCATTTCTCTAACAAAACATACTTTGAAAATATTGTTCTAGAAACTTAGGTTGGTGACTTAAAATATACAATGCCTCTCCTAAAAGAACTCATAGTTTAATGAGGGAGATGCGCTCTCTTAATGAACCATACCTAAATGTCTAACAATAAAAACCTGAGGCAAAATTTAACATTTATTTTAGTCATAGCCTTAAAAAAAGAAAAACAAAAATAAGATACTTGATCTATGGCCTTACCTCATGAGTTTTGTAAAGTAAAATTTGTGAAGTACAAATTTTAAATATTATGGTTCTCAAATCTGCGTGTATGAAAACAAACAATAAATTATTTGTACCAAGCAAGCAGATCATTCATTTTCTTGTGTCTCCTTGCACTTAAGTTACACAAGCTGGTTAGGCCATAATAGGAGGAGGCGAAGAAAAGTTCAGTGATTGATAAAAATGGAATAAATTAGTGGAGGAATTAAAACTGCATCAGACAAAGTTGAGATAATCTATTTTAGAAAGTTTCTAGTTCAGAATTTCACCTCTACAAGACCAGTAAATAATATTTAAGTAATCTACACACACATTTAAAGTTATTACTGGGGCACCTGGATGCCTTAGTCATTTAAGCATCTGATTCTTGATCTCAGACCAGGTCTTGATCTCAGGGTCCTGAGTTTGAGCCTGGCCTTGGGCTCCACACCCAGCGTGGAGCCTACTTCAAAAAATAAAAATAAGAAATAAATAAAAAATAAAATTATTATTTGCTAAATACCTATGACATGTAAGTTTAGTCATGTAAGTTTAGTATTACAGAGGCAGATTTGGAAATTAGGCTAATGATAGTACTTTCCTTGAATCCCTTTCAACATTAAAAACAACCAACCACAACACAACATAGCATCATCTTAATACACAGGCATTCACAAACTGCAATAACACTTTTTTAAAGTTTTATTTATTGTCTACATCCTACATGGGGTTTAAATTCACAACCCCTAGATCAAGGGTTGCATGCTCCTCCCACTGAGCCAGCCAGGCACCCCTTCAATTGTGATAACATTTTTGAGTTTCAATTATGTGATTTATTACTGTAGGAATCTTTAGGGCCCAGACTATTTCTTTCACCTCTGTGTCCCTGGGGGTCAGTAGCAGAGTAGTGAATTTAGTCCATGTCATCATTTTGTTACTTTCAATATATGTATGTCTCCAAATTGTATTATACTACTTTGCAGTTTTGAGACTGCACATTACTTTATACTTATTCTCAAATTGTATAATATGTTTAAACCTTCCTTTTACAAGAAACTAAAAATCGCAGGGATTATGTCTTTCCTTTCTTTGGCACGTTCCCTCCATATACACACCCTCCTCACTTATTACTCCAGTATATAGTACATATTGGAGGTTCTACATAAAACAGATGTTCAATAAATTCTTTTTTTTTTTAAAGATTTTATTTATTTTTCAACAGAGAGAGAGAGACAGTGAGAGAGGGAACACAAGCAGGGGGAGTGGGGGAGGGAGAAGCAGGCTTCCTGTTGATCAGGGAGCCCAATGTGGGACTCGATCCCAGGACTCTGGGATCATGACCTGAGCTGAAGGCAGATGCCTAATGACTGAGCCACCCAGGCACCCTGTTCAATAAATTCTTATCAAAATAACTAATTACAAGAGTTTAAGGAGAGAGTAGAGATATGAAGGAACATCTAGTTAGCTTGAATGTATTTATGTCCTTAAACTATTAAATGAGTTCTTTCAACAAAATAAAGGTGACAAAGTCTAAATATGAGAGGTAGTGTATTGCCATCACTTTTAATGATATAGAAACATGTAAGTGCGCTTATTAGGCAATATAAAAATGCTTTAGAATTCATAATCCTTTCCAAACAACATTACCAAAAAAAAAAAAAAATCCTTAAACTGAAGGAAAAAAAAAAGAAACATCTTATTCTTGGAAAAAAATGCCTATTCTATTTTTTTTTAAAGATTTTATTTATTTATTTGGGAGAGAGAATGAGAGATAGCATGAGAGGGAAGAGGGTCAGAGGGAGAAGCAGACTCCCTGCTGAGCAGGGAGCCCAATGCGGGACTCGATCCCGGGACTCCAGGATCATGGCCTGAGCCGAAGGCAGTCGCTTAACCAACTGAGCCACCCAGGCGCCCAAAAAATGCCTATTCTAAAAATATTGGCCTATCTGTATCAATTTCAAGGCCAAGAGTCCCTTCCAAAGAAAATTTCTTTTTTTTTTAAGATTTTATTTATTTATTCATGAGAGACAGAGGGAGAGACAGAGGGAGAGAGAGAGAGAGAAGCAGAGGGAGAAGCAGGCTCCCAAGGAGCAGGGAGCCCGATGCGGGGCTTGATCCCAGGACCCCGGGATCATGACCTGAGCCGAAGGCAGACGCTTAACCATCTGAGCCACCCAGGCGCCCCAAAGAAAATTTCTTGAGCTACCCAGAACGTGTGGTCTCCCTTTCTCTCTGGCCACAGCTTACTGGTGATCAAACTCAAGGCAGCATTTAATTAGCCAGAGACCTATGAACTAGAATGCAAAGCTTTACCCAACCAAAAATAATAGCAAACACTTGAGTCACTCAGATTCTATGCGGCTTTTTACCTTTTCTCTATCTCTCTATTGCATTCTTAAATTTTAAACATACAAAAAGATAACAAAGAGAGAAGCTCTGATACTGAGTCAGAACCATGGAGGATTGTAGTAAACTAAAGAGAGGTAGGAGCAGAAACTGTAAGAATAAAAGGCATCCAGATTGGAAAAGAAGTAAAACTATCTCTATTCACAGGTGGCATGATCTTATAAATACAAAAATCCCAAGAAATCCACTAAAAAATATTAAAATTAATTTTAAAAATTCAGCAAGTTTGCAGGATACAAGATCAACTTAAAAAAATCAATTGTATTTCTATACAATGACAATTAACAAGCCAAGAATGAAATTAAGAAAACAATTTCATTTATAATAGCAACAAAAACAACTCAAATGCCCATTAACTGGTGGATAAACAAAATGTAGTATATCCAGGCAATGGAATATTATTCAGCAATAAAAAGGAATGAAGTTCTGACATATGCCACAATATGGATGAACCCCAAGAACATTCTACCAAAGGGAAAAAACCCAGACATAGAAGACCACTTCTTTATGATTCCATTTGAATGAAATGTCCAGAATAGGCAAATTCATAGGGGAAAAAAGCAGATTAGGCTTGCCAGGGGCTAGGAGGAGGTAAGAAGGAGAATGACTTCTAGTTGGAACAAGGTTTCTTCTTTTTGGCCGGTGGGGGGGGGTGAGAAAAATGTTCTAAAATTAAATTATGGTGATGTTTGCAGAACTCTTTACATAGACTCTCATTAAATTGTATATTCCAAATGGATGAACTTATAATATGTAAGTTGCATACCAATAAAGAATTTATAGCTATCAAAATTAACAAGACAGGAAACAACAGGTGTTGGCAAGGATGCAGAGAAAGGGCAACTCTCTTGCACTGCTGGTGGGAATGCAAACTGGTGCAGCCACTCTGGAGAACAGTATGGAGGTTCATCACAAAGTTAAAAATAGAACTACCCTACGATCCAGCAATTGCACCACAAGATATTTACCTAAAGGATACAAAAAGAGATTTGAAGGGGCACTTGAACCCGATGTTTATAGCAGCAATATCAAAAATAGCCAAACTATGGAAAGAGCCCAAATGTCCATCAACTGATGAATGGATAAAGAAGATGTGGTGTATACAATGGAATATTACTCAGCCATGAAAAAGAATGAAATCTTGCCTTTTGAAACCACATGGATGGAGCTAGGGTGTATTATGCTAAGTGAAATAAGTCAGTCAAAGAAAGACAATTATCATATGATCTCACTCATACGTGGAATTTAAGAAACAAAACAGACGAATATATGGGAAGGGGGAAAAGAAAACTGGAGAGAGGGAAACAAACCATAGGAGACTCTCAAAGACAGAGAACAAGCCGAGGGGTGATGGAGGGAGATGGATGGGGGATGGGCTAGATGGGGGATGGGTATTAAAGAGGCCGCTTGTTGTGATGAGCACTGGGTGTTTTAGGTAAATAATGAATCACTGAATTCTACTCCTAAAACCAAAATTGCACCATATGTTAACTAAAATTTAAATAAATAAAAAAAGAATAAATACAACCTCTTTAAGATCCAATGAAATCCAAATATAAGAAACTGTCTCCCATGCAATTTTCTGTTTGCCATTTACTAGAAATTTAAATTGTTTATCAGTTTTTAACTTGAATAATAGCAGAACACAAACTTCAGGAGTACGTAAAATATGTGTTTTCAACTTTAGGCATTTAGGGTTCTAGAGTGTTTACATGTATCTTAATTTTGGCACCTGGCTGGCTCAGTTGGTTAAGCGTCTGCCTTCGGCTCAGGTCATGATCTCAGGGTCCTGGGATGGAGTCTTGCATGGGCTCCCTGCTCAGCAGGGCGCCTGCTTTTCCTTTTCCCTCTCCCTCTTCCTGCCACTCCTCCTGCTTGTGCTCTCTCTCTCTCTCTCTCTGTCAAATAAATAAATAAATAAAATATTTTTTAAAATTTTTAAAAAAATAAATGTATCTAATTTCTTAAAGGTTATATTTTCACTTTTCTTTTTACCTATTAAAAATTTCTAAAAAGAAAAAAGATTATAAAAAGATTATCTTATAAAAATGTAAAAAGAAGGAAGACATTAACGGTAAAATTAAAATAACTTACAATTCCACAGGTTAGAGATAACTACTGTAAAAAATGTTTTATTTCTGTATGCAGATATAAATTTTAATAAAATTTGAGTTACACTGTAAAAAAAGAATTTATAGCTATCAAACCTGATAGAAATGTATTTATCATTCAATAAAATCTAAAATGGGTTTTTTAAAGAAAAAAGAAGGAAGAAAAGAAACTCTGAGAAGCTTTGAGGTACCGAAAAATAAGCCAATCAAAAGAGAGACTAGACATCGAAAACTAATGATGTAATGTATGGTGATTAACATAACAGTAAAAAATTTTAAAAAAAGAGAGAGAGAGAGAGACTAGAATAAATCAGACCTTCCAGAATTACCTTAGTCCTACAAATAGCATGAGGTGGGAAGACCCACAACTCCAGAAGCTTCCAGCATTCCCTAGGATTCAGGAAGGCTTTCAAACTGCAGTTTTCACAAGGGCTGAATCTTTCAAGGCTCCCAGTCTTCCTAAAGCCCAAGTGTTCTATGTTTCTTAAGTTCTGGGGTACAAACAGCCTTACCAAAGAATTTTTATAATCATCTGACGCCTACCTAAATATCCACAACCATAATACAACATATTTCCTTTAGTCTTCACACAGGAGACCAGCAACAGTTACATTGATGTAGAGCAGAGAACTGAACAGTACTTTAATTCTTCATAACTGTTAGCTTGGCCATCAAGCAATATTACCTTCCTCATCCTGAGCAGCCTTTTACTTGCCCACCAGGTCAGACCTTCGGAATAAATGCTGCAAATAAAGAAAACAAACAAAAAAATAAATACTTCTGCTGCCAAAATTTCAATCATCCCTAATTCCCCCTATCCCCCTCCCAGGGCGGGGGTACATCTAGACTTCTAAATCACTCAAACAAAAATTCCAGAAGTCTCAAGTTAGAAAGAAGGTTTGCACTACATCATCTGATTTTTCAATTCCAACTCTAAACAAAAAGTCACAGAAGCAAAATAGTGGTGATCCCTCTTCTACCACCTTCCTTCACACATCACTTGACTGTCTTGATACACCTCTTGGGAATATAAGAAGAAGTATGTGAGAAGAAGGATAAAAAGAGAAAAAACACGGTCTGGCATGATGAGGTATCAGGAAAGAGAGAGACCTGTTCTTGGTCCCCAACCAGAAACGTGAACGACTCTGTTGTTCATCATAGCCTTTCCCCCAGCATTTCTGAGTAGCATTTCAGCTGCAGAGGAGAGTACTCAGATTCTAGGGCTTGTGCTGGAAGAGAAGATAGACAGAATGATCATATTTTCTGAGCTAAAAATTGGAGCACATGCTCTGACTATTATTTGTGTACTTATAGAGACAAATCAGTCCTTGAAATCTGGATCATCCTAGAAAATCTAGGACATATAGTTGCCATAGTTATAGCAAACCAATTAAAATCATCGAAAAGTGCTTCTTATGTGGTGCAGACAATCAACACAAAAACATTCTGAAAATATGGCCTAAGACTGATTCAGCAAGCCGGAGCAAGACATCAGCCTTAAGGCTTTCCCAACCAATTATTGTATGTAGAACCATATAGAAACAATGAAGCCGTAAAACAGTAATTGTGTGTGTGTGTGTGTGTGTGTGCATGCAAGAGTGTGCTTATGTGACAAATTTTGAATATAAGAATTTTGGGCAACATACTTGAAGAGATTAGAAACCCAAAATAGCATGAGACGAGTCAGCAATAATTACAAGGCATTCACAAGTCCTGTATGACAATCTCTCTCTGTGTCTTGGAAAGTATCCACAGTAACGGCACAAATCCCATGGTGTCCTTTTAGTATCCCATCACTGTTCAAGTGAGACTGATCCCTGCACTTCCCATGCATCTAGTAAAATCATGAGGCAGCAGGCTCCCATGTCTCAGGGACCCCTCCATCTATCTTTGACTTCCACTTAATAGTAGCCTTTGCTACTAATTTTTCATTCCCAATAAATTGCCTAAGCTGTGATCCATTGTCGTCACAGGATGGGTTCTGGTGACCATTCTACTTAACAGACATCACTTAACACCACATAGCTAAAATAAATTTTACACATGGGTTATAACTTGGCAATGCACCAAGAAGATTTCCTGGTACCTCTGGCATAAAGATTATCATAGAGTAAAGCCTCAACAAATGTATACCAGGTTTCTAAAAAGGGCTTTCTCTGCCATTTCCTAGACATTCTTCTGATATATTTTTTTTCATTTTTATGTTTTTTTCCCTGACACCTCGTTTCTTTTCTCCTCATCCTATATTCATCAGAACATAGTGGCTGAAATACAACAGAGTGTTGGTATCAAGGCATGGAAGGAGGAATGCCAGAGTTTAGGGGAAAGTCTGTCCAGAGAGTGAGAGGCCCACCCAACCCAGCTCCTGTCTCCTCCACCCTCCAGCCCTGCAGGAGTCTCAGGGACCTGGGCTTTCCTGTGTGTCTGATTTGGAGTGATCATCTCTCCCAACCAAGTACTAACCAGGCCCAACCCTTGCTTAGCTTCCGAGATCAGACGAGATCAGGCGCGTTCAGGGTGGTATCTCTGACAAACAGAGCTCAGGTCAGAAGAGGCTCATTTCTCCTCTGATCCTCAAACAGCCACAAACATTCCATCTGTCATCTCTCCTCAATAGCTCCTCTGGCCTTGATGAATTTTCAAACCATTTTTATTTGAAAGCACAGGGACATTCTCCTAACCCTTTTACAATATCTACCTGTCATGGATCTTGAGAGATTTCTGAAATACAGGCTGTTAGCCTCTTTACTTCCAAATAACAAATGCTTGAAATGCATCAAGGTTACATGAGCACTTCTTCAGTGTTGGACAGGCAGAGAAATGCCTGTTTATTGATGCTAATCGTGTAGAAATGCCCCGAAGTATACATTCCACACAACTGGTCCTCACCTAAGTGGGTTGCCCTGTTCGGTTCCACTTTTGCCCCAGCTCAGAAAGGCCCCAAGGAGGGCACTTTGTGAGCATCTCAACTCCCCTGAAATTCTGTTTTACTCATATATTCCAAACCCCGGTGAACCCCAACCCTCACCCTGGAACAAGAATCTGGGCAATACAACTCTTTTATTAGGAATCACAGGACTGCCAAGTGGGGGTGGCCTTGACAGCTATTAAATCTTCACTTTATTCCATAGATGAAGGAGTTGACAACCAGAAAGGCTATGAGTTGCCCAAGACCACACAGCCTCATTTCATCAGAGCCTGGGGAAATCCCAGATCTCCAGCAATTTATTTTTTTATTTTTGTTTTTGTTTTTGTTTTTTAAAAAGATTTTATTCATTTATTTGAGAGAGAGAGAAAGAGCATGGGGAGGTGCAGCTGAGCAGGGAGCCTGACACAGGGCTCAATCCCAGGACCCTGGGATCATGACCTGAGCAGAAGGCAGACATTTAACCAACTGAGCCAACCAGGCGCCCTTGATCTCCAGCAATTTAATCTAGTACTTTACCACTGCATCATGCTCCTCTATCATGAGAAACTGCCCTCCTGAGCCATATATGCCAGGGCTCTGAAGCCCGATCCGAGATACTGCAGTGGCCACTGGACCCGTGGCAAGCACAATTAACAAGGACAGTGCACAGCTGTAAGGTGGCAACAGCGCATCCAGCACAGAGGTGGCTCAGGCCTGGCAGGAAACAGTACACCTTCCCGATGGGAATATTGGAGGCTTCATCAATTCAGTTGCTAATCATTCACTAGCTAATGACCCAGCAATTCCACTCCTGTGAATATATGCAATAGAAATGAATGCTTACCAAAAGACACCTACAGGAATATTCCCTGCAGCTTTAGTCACAAGAGCCCCAAATGTCCATCAACTTGAGAATGGAGAACGAAATCATGGTATATTTACACAGTAGAATGCTATACTACTGTGAAAAAGAGTAAACTACTGCTACATTCAACAACATGGCTGAATATCATAGACATGATATCAAGCAAAAGAAGCCAGACGCAGAAGAATACATACTGCATGAGGCCATTTGGATGGGGTTTGAGAATAGGCAAAACTGATCTATGGTGGTAGATATCAGAGTAGGGGTTAGCTTTTTGAGTGGGGTTGACTGGGAGGGGGCATGATGGAGCCTTCTGGTATGCTCGAAATGTTTTATAGTGTGCAGAGTGGGTGTCTAAATTTTTAAAAATTCCCCGAGATGGATGCTTACAATTTTTGCACTCGACTCTATGTAAGACGTAAGGAAATTTTAGAAAGTCAATTTAAAAGAGAGAAAGATGTGTTTGATAGAATCTGTCTTGGGGAATGAGCGAATCCTTTACAGGAAAGCTGGGATCCAAAATAATTCATAATTAGCAAGAACATTCTGAATCTATTATAGTCTTTATCAGCGAAACTGAGAAAATCAAAAGATGGAGAAAAAAGGAAGCAGTGAAACAGATATGTCCCGGGCAGTCCCAAACTGAGGAATTTAAAGCAGTGATGTGCTAGAGTGAGATCCCACTGACACATGAGAGCTATTCCACATTCAGTGGTATCCTAACTCTATATTTCGTGATATCACCTCAGTAGCTTGGATTTGACTGGGGTGGGAATAGTTTCACCTCAATGGAAGGCAAACACTACAAATCAGAGCTCTTTTATTTTTTCCTCAAGCTGGTTGTTAAACATCAGGTTATTGAAATGCACTTAAGGTGCAATCCATATGGGTTGGTATACTGCATCTGGGATTGTAGAACCAGATATCTGAGAGTAAGTACATTTAAATAAAATGTGTCTGCACTCTGTCTCTTGGTTACTAATCAGGCAGGATCGGATGCTGGCCAATCTTTCTCTCTGTCTACCCGTGGTTATCATCTCACTAAACTTTCCCCCATGTCTAAGGAGTCCAGTACTTTTCATAACTCTGGGACATTCCGCATGCTGTTACTTCAAATCTGGAAAGACTCTTCAATCATGAACTTTCCTAAAACGCCAGTTCAAACATCACCTGCCCAATAAAATCATCCCCAGATCAAAGGGGATCTAAAATCTAAGAATTGCTGGGATGGACATTTATTGGTTCTTCCCTGACATTTGCCTCTCTTCTCTCCTGCCATTAATAATCTGATTTTCTGGGGCGCCTGGGTGGCTCAGTTGGTTAAGCGACTGCCTTCGGCTCAGGTCATGATCCTGGAGTCCCAGGATCGAGTCCCGCATCGGGCTCCCTGCTCAGCAGGGAGTCTGCTTCTCCCTCTGACCCTCTTCCCTCTCGTGCTCTCTATCTCTCATTCTCTCTCTCAAATAAATAAATAAAATCTTTAAAAAATAATAATAATAATCTGATTTTCTATTCACGAACTCCCTCTTCTCCTTTCTCAGCCATCAGCTTTGAATGAGATTGTCCCCACCCTCAGCTCCAGTGAGGGGTGGGATAAGGTTCCTCAGTGGCTTAAGCCCGTCAGCAGATTCCTGGTGATTCTAGGAGGAAAAAAAAAAGTCCTTCTGAGGAAGCTACCGGAATAGACTCTCACAATATGGAAAGGAGGCTATAGCCTTGTTGATCCCAAAAGACAGCTGCCCGGAAATGGAGTTAACCCAGAAAGAACGGAGCCAAGAACTGGAGAGAAAGAGCAACTGAGCCCTGGTCACATCTTTTGGCTCTAAATCAAGTCTTACCTGAAGACAGAGGTCTTCCTAGACTTTTTAATTAAGTGAGCAAGACTCAGATTTGGAGTCCTGTCTTCTGTAAGTGGCCACAAAAACACACCAACTAATAAATTGCTTCCTCTTCTGTGTATCAAGTTGCATTAATTCCCCCAACTTTTAGGGTGGCACAGAGTTGCTTGATCTTTTTGATCACTAGGGTAGGAGGTAGGGACTGGATCAGGGACTAGGGGGAATCTCTTGGGGCTCTGACCAGGGACAGAAACTATATAGAGTAGATTGGAGCCTGAGGAACTATTTTAATGTTTTGTTTCTTGACACCTGCTGACTAGCAGAAAGGAAGAGTCATTTGCTCCCAAGACTAGGTTGTGAGGAAGGACTTTCTCAAGGAGAAATGGATGTCCCAGCTAGAGACTGCTCTAAGGACTGAAGTTTGCCCTGCTCAGATGTTTCTACCTTTTCCCTCTATCATCCACTGATTCATTTAAATAAAGGAAGTTTTTACCCTATTATTACCCCCATTTTAATGTATTTAAATATATTTAAAGCACCTAGCACAAACAGCATCCACTGAGAGCTCAATAAATGGTGATTTTATGTTATTCTGATGGGGTTAATTTTATTCTGCCTGATTTGAAATATCTTATTAATTATAATTCCAAGCCCTTAGTATCGTATTTTGTTTATATATGTTTTAGATATTTAAATTACTTAGATTGACTCTATTTTTAAATTCTTAATTTAGAATTCTTATTTTTAACCTGTTATCTTATTTTCCTTAATCTTCCTTGAGTTTCTTTCACTTATTAAAAATAACATGTGTTTATTGTAGTAAAGTAGATAAACAATGAATTGAAAATTAAATCACCCATAAATAACCATTACCCATAAATTACTAGTGTTAATAAAGAATATATGCACATATTTTTTTCTCCAAAACAACAGGATCGTAGAGTATGCACTCTTCTTTAGCTTGCTGCAGTTTTTCTTAATATATTGAGATTCTCTTTTCCATGTCATTAAATATTATTTTATAACAATGATTTTAATGATTATATAGTATTCCTTTTGTAGTAAATCTTTATTTATCAAATTTCCTACTATTGGGCCAAAGGGACTTCCACTCCTAATTTTAAAGATTTATTTATTTTAGAGAAAGAGGAGGGGGTAGGGAGGGGGAAGGGGCAGAGGGAGAGAATCCCAAGCAGACTCCCCACTGTGCACAGGGCCCAAAATGGGGCCCAGTCTCATGACCCATGAGCTCATGACCTGAGCCAAAACCAAGACTTGGACACTCAACAGACTGAGCCACCCAGGCATCCCCACACCCCCTGCTAATTTTAAAAACATGATTAACAATGCTTTGATGAAGATTCTTTTAGCTAGCTCATTGTGCATATTTGTGATTATCTCTCTAGGATAAAACCCTACCATTGAAATTACTGGGCCAAAGAGTATTTATACTAAAACAAATAACTGTATGATTCCATTTATATGAGGTTCCCAGAGGAGTCAAACCCACAGAGACAGGAAGTAGAATGGGGGGGCCGAGGGAGGGGGAAATGGTGAGTTAATATTTAATGGGTATAGAGCTTCAGTTTTGCAGGATGAGAAGAGTTCTGGAGATGGATGGGGGTGATGGTTGTATGACGATATGAACGTATTTAATTACAGTCACTGAACTGTACACTTAAAAATGATTAAGATGGTAAAGTTTCCATGTATTTTACCACAATAAAAAAATTGAAAGAAAAAGATGTATATTTTCGAAGTTCTTGTGTGTCTTGTCAACCTCTGTATCTAAAACAATTCATAGTTCCACCTGTCATGAAGTAGGTGTCATAAAGAGGTTGTTTTCTGTATCCTTGACTACACTGAATAGCATTGTTTTTTCAAGACATTACCAACTTGATAAGTAAAAAAATCAATAACTCACGGTTTTAATTTACATTTATTTTATTACTAGTGAGGTTGAACATTTTTGCATATGCATCTTGTCATTTGGATTTCTTCATATGCGAATTCGCATCCTTAGTCCATTTTCCAATTGGTACACCCATCATTTCTAAAATAGTATTTTAACTAATTATCATTTTTAACTTAATACTATTTATCTCTGCTGGTTAATTATCAATCTTTAAAAGCATAATTAATTATAATTTTGCCTTATAATGTTAATCATGGTTTTGTTTTATACTATTATGATTTTTACTTTAAATTGTTTTATATCTATTTTTAATTGCCCATCTCTCGAATGTGTCCCCAATTTTTTATAATTGCTGTTATCTCATTTGAGTCTTTCTCAATTCTTTCTTCAAACCATGTTTGCCTTATAGAATCCTGTTTTTTATCCCCTCCTCATTTCTTTTGAAAATCATTTTCTCTGCTTTTAATTATCTTTTGAATAATTACAAAACTAATAGGAAGAGAAGCAGGGACAGTGGTGGCTCTGGGTGGGGAGAGTTCCTGATGTTCAAGGCCATTTGGAAGTTCTCTCCCCGACGCCCTGAGGTCACTCTTCTCCTGGACTTCTTTCCAAGGCTGGTTTCCTCCAGCGGGGACACATGGAGCAATTCTCCTGACCGCAGAGACAGCCTGCGTGCACTTCTGTAGGAATGTTATTACCTCTAGCCACTCTGCATGCAGACCTGGCATAAAAGGGTAGGAGTTCGTATATGGGATTCCTGACACATTACAGCCGCTAGATTTGGGGCAGGCTGTGCCAACCACAACCCAGGAGGAAGGCAAGGAAGGTAGGCAGGAGATCTCACCCAAGGAAGGCCCCACCACAAACTACGTTTCTCCTGAGTGTGGTGAGAAACCAGGGGGCACCCATCTGTACCACAGCACCCCTCTCCTCCCTTGTACCTGAAGGTGGGGACTGTGTCCCAATGAACTTTGTGTTCAGCCCATCTGGAGTCCCTCGTCTTTGATGTATGTCTGTTAAATGATTAATTAATGCGAACCCAGCACATTCTCGTTTATAAAGTACCTGCATCATAATGCAGTGGGGTCCGAATTCTTAGGTTCTAAACCCAGTTTTGTGGTCAGTAAAGCGATATCTAGAATGGGACCTAGACCTAACTTTTTTTTTAAGATTTTATTTATTTATTTGAGAGAGAGAGAGAAAGCACAAGCAGGGGGAGGGACAGAGGGAGAGAAAGAAGCAGACTCCCTGCTGAGCAGGGAGCCTGATGCAGGGCTCAATTCCAGGACCCTGGGATCATGACCTGAGCCAAAGGCAGATGCTTAACCAACTGAGACACCCAGGCGCCCCTAGACCTAATTTTTAATTTCTCTAATTTTTTGTTTTCTCATCTCTAGAAAGGAGTAACTCCTACCGAATCTAACTTATATGAGTAACATAAAAATAGCCTCATAGGTTATTATGAAGATTTCAGGAGAATTTTTTAATTATTTAAATGTAAACGTGCTTTGGAAACATTTAAGAGAATAAAGAATGGCTAAGGTAGCCTCACTTTAGCCCAGTAAAATACCCGTGTGACTCGTTCACTTGGCTGTTACCTTTTCCTTTTTCTCTACCTCCATCCCGGGCAGATGAGGCTACTGTGGAGGCAAAAGCACAGAGGATGGTGCCGGGGGTAGCTGCAGAACTTCAGGGTATCAGGGTATCCGGGACTGCAGAGCCTAGTGACAAGGGAGACAGGGAAATTCAACACATGTTTCTGTGGACAAAGAATTGGCTCCACTTCATTGTCTTTCAGTAGATGCCAGTTGCTTTGGTCAGGGTTCTGCAGGGAAACAGAAACAGTAGGATATTTGAAGGATAGAAGAAGATGATGATGATGATAGACAGACAGACAGATAGATAGACATTGGTAGATGACTGATAGATAGATGATTCATAGGTATAGATATTTCAAGGAATTGGCTTATGTGGAGCCCGGCAAACATGAAATCTGTAGGGTGGGCCAGCAAGCTGGAAACCCTGGGGCAGAAGCTGATGCTGTGGTCTTGAGCAGAATTTCTTCTTCCTCAGGGAAACCTCAGTTTTACGATTAAGGCCTTTCAACCGATTGGTTGAAATGATCACCCACATCATGTAGGATAATATCCTTTATTTAGTCAACTGATTTTAGATGTTGGCCACATCTACAGAAATACCTCCAAAGCAACATCTCCATTAGTCTGTGATTGAATAACTGGCCAACTTAGAGGCTAACCGTGTTGACACAGAAAACTGACCCTCACACCAGTATCTATTAGATCTGCTTTACATTTCTGGCACTGGACCGTTTCTCTGGGTGAGACCCTGACCGGGGCGGGACTCATCTGCACAGTGTAATAGGATTGATTTCTGTTAACCAGTATCAAGTCTCACACACAAATGCTAGGACCAGGGACAGTCTGTGAACTAAAGTGGATGCTGTGCAAAGCATTTTTGGTGATTAAAATTGTGGGGTATGGAGAGAAAGAGAAAACAACTGGGCAGGTGGGCATCCTGGCTCTGCCCTTGGAGAATGCCCGGGGAAGGGCCTTTGCTCCGAGGGTGGGCAAGCAGGATGTGTACCTCCCAGGATGGAGAGCTGGCCCAGAGGAAGGGCAGTGTCTTAAAAGAGAACACCTTGATGCCTGACACGCACACCCTCATCCATGGTAAATTACTGAGTGCATGCATCTGCAAAGTCCAAAGGCGCTATTCACTTGTAAATAGAAACACCCACTAAGAAAAAATTGGGGGCCAGGAGGGCCACTGAGAAGCAAGCAAAGGAAAAGATGCAAAAGGCTTCTTGAGCAGCCTAGTCATGTGAGCCTGAGCCCTCCTGCACAGAGCATTAGCTCTGTTCTCAAGGGCCCAGAATGTAGGCTGCTTGAAGCCCTGCATCCCCAAGGCACCGTTCACCAGGGCAGCATGACAGGAGGGAACAGAGATAGCAACCTCCTGTGCCCTCACCCCACCCTCACCCTGAGTCCCAGGGAGCCGTTTCCTCTGGCTCAAGCCCTGCATCATCAACTGCCAATGGACTGTTGAAGCCCTCTTTGACTTCCCAGAGTAGGAGATTTCCTGGATGGGAAAGCAGTCCTCCAGATACCCCTTCCCAAGTTACATGCTGTAAACTGAATCCCGAGCATGGAAAATACAAGCCCTGCCAGCCCACAAATCACTTTTAATGATCCCTGAAAGAAACCATCAGTAAACCTCAGGCAGCAATCTGGAAGTCTGAAGTTACAGCTACAAAAACACAAGGTAAGGAAGGTGACATATAAAGGCTCATTTCACTTGGGCAGCATCTCTGTTTCTTTCATTCACGGATCATTGTGTTTGCCTTTTTTGTCTGCTGAGAAGTAGAGATGTGTCTTACCTAAACACATTAGGAATTTATAGTTAATCTGGAGCTGTGATGAATCTTACCGTCTCATATTGGTACCCGCTTCATGACTACTGCCTGTGTGTTCTGACGGAGTGATTCAATTATAAACAAAATCCCTGCCAGAAATGCTAGCCTTCCACCAGAATGTGATATGGTTAACGTAGCCATGAGCGGCAGAAGGAAGAACCCTTGTCAGATTCCCCCCTCCTCCTTCAGGTCATTTCTTCTGTTCCACCTTCCCCAGCCTTTCAGAGCTAGGATGGGGTACTCATACTCAGGCGTCATCCTCTGCCACCCCTAGTCACCAGCCCCTCTCAGGCTGAAGTGGGTTCCAGTGCAGCAGCTCATCTGCCTGGGAGGGGGCGTGTATCAGTGTCACAGCCCTGACTTTGTATTATGACTAGGACAGATTGAGTTGTCCAAAAATAGCCACAGTGATGTTTCCAGTATTTCTAGTCCCAAGTGCTCTTTTTCCAGAGCTTTGTCATTCCCTGTTAAGAAGTAGGGTCTATACTCCTCCCCTTGAACCTGTTTGGGACTTTACAACAGCCTCCATGAGTAGAATGAGGCAGAAGAAACACTCTAGGACTTCTGAGGCTAGGTCACCCAGAGCAATATAGCTTCTGCTTGGCTCTCTCTTTCTTAAGATGTCAACCCATGCAACCCAGCCACCAAGCTGAGAGGAAGCCCAGGTCACATGGAGAGGCATGCATACCAGCTAAGGTCCCCACTTCCGGCTAGCATCACCGCCAGACACGTAAGTGAGCGGGTGAGTGAGGCTTCAGATGATCCCCGCTTACGCCGAGGAATGGGCTTTGCAGATGGGCCGGTTTCCCAGGTCATAGGGACATTCTCTTCTCTTACCAGGTCCCCAGGGGTTCCTCCTATCCAGCACCAGGTGTCTCAAGTAGCTCACCCTTCAGTAGCTGCTGGTATAATACCAGAGGAGCCATCTGGTAAACTGGGGGGGTTGGGGGGGCATCACTCTAGGAGTTCTGATCAAAACAAAACTTCTTAGAGGGACAGAAGTTTGAAATTACTGTCTAATCTTTTGACTCTAACCTAGGATTTGGTGGTCTATCTATATTTAACAAAATGAATTAAAATTTAGGCTCTTAGCTGCTGGTACCAAATTTATTCGGAGGGGAAAACCTCTTTTGTTGGAAAAACTCCACCCCATGATACAAGCAAGAACATTGGCTGATGTCAAGGCTTCAGAGAAGGCTGAAAACACATTTGGTGTAAAACAAGGACAGACATCTTTTGCTCCCTAATGGAGAGGGAAGAAGGAAATGAAAGGAGAGAGATGTGGGTTGGGACCTGGGTGAAGAAAGAGTGTAGTCAGGGATGGAGGAAAACCCCATGTCCTATGGTGTGCCCCTTCTCTGTGAACTATACAGCTTCCGAAAAGTCCCCCCAAACCAACAACGAAACACTACGTTGCTGCGGAAAGTGGTGATGATGCTGGAGTTTGCATGGGGACTGAGGTGGGGCAGAGAGAGCCAACATGGTGGACACCAGAGCCAGAGAGAAGAGGTCAGTGTCAGCCTGGAGGAAATGGCAGCAGGGGGCTGGGGACCCCCTGAGATGATAAAGTTGGGAATTCAGAGCAAACCTGCTTAGGCCTGGGGGCTGTGCAGGCTCCAGCTTAAACTCTAGGTTGCATAGGATTTCAGGCCCCCAAGTGCAAAAAATATAAAGAACAAAGTGAAAAATCATATTTTGGTATATATCTTAGGGTTAAAAAGTAAACTTTTCTCCGAGAAAGAATAGGATCAAAATAAATATGTTCTCTTGCCACCTCTTTTCCGGACCAATAAGACAATGTTAATAACAATACGATATCTTTCTACGTATTTGCTCCTCTTTACCAGGAATAGCTGAAACATTGTCATGGTTTATGAAGAATTCTAAAAGGATCCACCTAATTTTTTGAAGAGGATTATTTTTGGATAATGACATAAATATTCCCATGTGTCACATATTAAGCTTCTGGTCAGTCACAACCCAGCAACCTCCCTAGAAATTCCTAAGAAATTTGCACTTAGAGTTATTGTTTTTTGTGGACAAATTTTCATATACTTGTTCATCTGTGTCATCAAAAGTATAAAAAGAATTAGAAAATAGCAGTGTTTTCCCCAACTCAAGAAGCTTTGTAAAAAGCACAGATATCAATAAATATATATGTCAATATATAATTATATATACTGTAAATGTCTAGAAAAACAGAAATCAATGTCTAGAACAATAGACTTATCAAGTTGGTTATTTTTAAGGAGGAGAGTGGAATGAGAAATAATGAATGGGGGACTTTAGTTTTTTGCTGTACCTACTCTAATATTATCTGAAAAGAACAGAAACATATTTTATAATTTCTAAAAGTCTAAAACAAACCAACCAACTAGTAAATAAGCAAGAGGTTTCCTTTTTGACCTCAAGGTGAAAAGATAAAAGGGCATGTCCTGCCATGCCTCTGGCCTGTTTCTGGGATGCTTGGACCCTTTGTAGATTTGAGAGAAAGAGACAGTGATGTGTAGGTCCCTTGGGCTTCCTACCCTTTCCCAAGCAGGGGTAGGTCTTGTTGTCAAGCATCTGGACACTTGGGGCCCATGGGGTCCTGGATTATTGATGAATATCAAATCTAAGCAGGACTAGCAGCCTTCTAAGATATCTAAGAAAGCATGATATCCAAATGATATTTCTCTCATTTGAACATATGGATGAAGCTTATCTTTTTTATTTTTAAGAATAAAACTTTTGGGGCGCCTGGGTGGCTCAGTCGGTTAAGCATCTGCCTTTGGCACAGATCTTGATCCCAGAGTCCTGGGATCGAGTCCCAAATTGGGCTCCCTGCTCAGCAGGGAGCCTATTTCTCCCTCTGCCTGCCACTCCCCCTTCTTGTGCTCTCTCTCTCTCTCTCTCTCACACAAATAAATAAAAAAATCTTTAAAAAAAAAGAATAAAACTTTTAAACCATACTAGCATCAGTAAGTATGTATCCTGAGTTGTATATCCAAAAATGGGGACATATTCCCACAGAATTACTGACGAGTACCAGGTTTCCCTGATAGCTACAGGCTTGATTTGGAGAGATGGCTGGCCAGGGGTAGGAGTGCTGGAGACCTTGAAGGAGAACAGAGATTGGACTTAGGGTTTGGCCCCAGTAACAACAGAAGTCAATAACTATAAGGAGCTACTACTAACATGGTGGACAAAAGATGGCATCAGAATATAAGGCATAGGGGCGCCTGGGTGGCTCAGTTGGTTAAGCTTCTGCCTTTGGCTCAGGTCATGATCCCAGGGTCCTGGGATCGAGCCCTGCATTGGGCTCCCTGCTTCTCCCTCTCCCACTCCCCCTACTTGTGTTCCCTCTCCCTCTGTCTCTCTCTCTGTCAAACAAATAAATAAAATCTTTAAAAAAATAAAAATAAAAAAAAGAATATAATGCATATAATGTTTACTAAATAAACAACGGCAAGGCCCCCAATTTCTTGTTTATTCGCTGCCATAACACCAAACTCCCTCTTGTCCCGGAATGTTTTCTCCTTAGTCCAGTGAACTGACGACAGCATGGAAGACAGGCTTGTAAGTTCAGAAGTGCTGTCTTTTACCTCTGATGTGCTTTGGCCACTCTGCAGGACACTCAGGTCATTGTCCCTGAGGGTGCAAATTGTGCAGAAACCAAGCTCCCGGGTGAGGCAGAAGGGACAGCATCTGGTTAAAAAGTTAACCAGAAGCTCTCTTTTCACACCACCTGGAATTTATCCAAAGAGTATTCAGACTGCAAAAGTGTGTGAAGCTGAGTGAGAAATGACAAACCCGCACAGAACGCAAACAAAGCCCACTTTGCCCTAGAAGAGCCAAGCAGAAGCTCATGGCAGAGGGAAAGGAGGTAACTGCCTACCCACGAGTCCGTCTGGCATTGGCCTCTGGCCTCACAGCGGGGAGCCCACCCCTGCAGGACCTCGGCAGGGTGACCCTGGGGGAACAGGTAGCATTTTCCTTGTGAACGTGTCTTTGATTTGACACTACTCTGAGACAGAGCTATTCTGTAATAGCTTTAACACGGCTCTACACAAAATCTTGTGATGCTGGCTAGCAGATTGGAAATCCTCAAGTTTGAAATCCTCAAGTGATACTTTAAACATACTTTTCAAAGAAATACGTTAAGTCCCCTCAATCCTTTCATTGCTTTCATCCTTTGAAACGTGAGGTAGGGGTTTCCTGATCAAATAGTACATTCTCTTTAAAAATACCTACGGCGTGTGAAGCATTTCTTGGTCTCTTTCCTCAAAGTGAACGTATTATGAAGAATAACATTGTTGCTTCACTAATTTCTTTATCTGTCCTTACAAAGGCTTAGCTCTCCAAAGCAGTCTTAATATTGAAGTGCCCAGTACCATTGGTGCCAAAGAGACTTCTGCCTCTGGTGGCTTTCTGGTTGGGGTGGCAGTTCAATGCCTCGGTGTGCACCAGAATCACCTGAGATGCTTCTTAAACACGTATGAATCAATACCTGGCCCCATCCACAGATACTGTGATTCACATTAGGTTTGGGGTGGGACCCCTGCATTTGCCTTTTTAATACATTTCCCTGGTGATTCTGATGCAGGCAGAGGCCCAGAGGTTTAAATCTCCTTGGTGGGCTTCCCACCTTTCTCGGCTAGAAACTGTCATCTCACATTTTTTGGCATTTCCCTGTCATTTTGATTTTCAATATTAACTATTGCCCGTGTGCAATTTTCAAGACTTTATTATGACTCAATTTTTACTCTTTCCTATATGTCCCATAAGGTCCAGACTTGAGATTGAGGTAAGTTTGGAGGTGCAAGATTTCCAGCCAGTTCAGTGCTTAAAGCCTAAATCAGAATCTAATTTTGATACAGGAGTTAACGTTCCTTTGCTAAAAGCAGCTCAGGGATTCTGAGCTGAGAAATATTCATGTGAATGGGAAAAATATAATCCATTGTGGAAGAGGTGAACTGTGTGTTCTTTTCTGAAATGGCATCCTCTATTTCATGAAAGCCTCTGGGCTCCTCCAAACTCTTGTGAATAACCAGGTTGGCAGAACACAAGACTTGAAGACTGAAAAGGTCATAACATCCTGATTCAAGACCTCATAGCTACGGAATTTATCGTCTTACCACTGGGTCAAGAAAATTTTCCCTTCTCTTCTGACCTTGCACAAGCCCTCTCTTCTCCCTAGACTTCCTGCGCTTAGAGTGGAATTGAGGTGAACTAAGTGGAGTCACAAATATCATTTTACATCGGCCCCTGGGCTTCTTAAAGATGGCAGCTAAGGTTAGGACAGTTGATATTACTCCCGAGCAAGAGTGAAGAGAGTGGATGAAGGGGTGGGATCTCCTCCTCTCTGAGAATTAAGGGTCCGGCCACCAGGAGAATGAGAAAAGCTAGGAAAATGGGTGGTCATGCACGGCTGCTGGGTTTTTGCCCACCTAACATCGCTTTTTCTCCTTCTGCTTGTAGAACTCTTCTGGGAAAGACCATTTCCCTGCGGTTGGGACAGGCTGCCCCTGCCTCTCACCATAGAATGCTCTGCCCCTTGCCCCGCCTCTCCCCACCTCAGGCCTGCAGCAATTGGTTCAAGGATACGACTCAGGAGGCTAATCAGCAACCTCCCTGGTACTTTTCTGCCAGAATTGTAGGAAACCTCTTTGCACCAGGATTGCTAAACCAGCGGGATGGGAGTCTTGGGCTGTGGGATGTCAGCATCATCATCACATCCAAGGAGCCTGTCTGAGAGAGGGAGAGCTAAATGGAGCTCTGGATGCAGCCAAGTCTGATTTTTAAGAGTTAATAAAATCCTTCCCCGCCTTGTTTTCCCTTAGGTTAGTTAGGAGTGGCTTTCTGTCACTTGCAACCCACAGAACCCTGACTACTAGAGATTGTGTATTTATCCTTGAGATCTATGGCATGCTAGTGTAAACGCTGTTGAGGCCCCACCCAGCTAGTGTGCCCATCCCCCAGCTGCCGTAAGGGCTAAGCTAATGACTTATGACTCTGCCCTCCGTTGACAAAACATCTTCACCCTTAGGCGCCTGGGAGGTCACATCCCACCCAGGGGTCAGTCACTGATGCAGTCCTGCCTCAAGGTGGGTCAACTCTGTAGAACTTATGACCCAAAGCTTTCCGTGGATCCACCAAGGTGAGACTTTAGCTAAGGCCACTTCCTTGCCGGTCTCCTTCCTCCTCCCTGGCCTGATGTTCTTGCTTCATCACAGAGCTTTCCTGAGGAGCCCGACAAGTCCCAGGCACCTGAGTCCCTATCAGCCTCTGCTTTTAGGGAACACAACCTAAGATGGACAGTGGTTTCTTTTAATTAGTTTATATTTTAATCAAAGAAATACACGACATGGTTAAAAAAGAAAAAGGTACGAAAAGGCTTTTACTGGTAAACAGCAGTCTCCTGCCTGACCCTCTCCACCCCAGTCAAGAAAGTAGTCACTCTCCATTCTCCTAATTCTCTTAGTATTTATCTCAACATTTTAAGTATCATGCATATCCTATTTCCATTCTAAACATTATCTATTGACTTCCCAGGGATAGAGGAGAAGTCAGCTCATTTACACTACCTCTGGTCTCCCATGCCCCCTGATACTTACATTATAGTGTATCAGAACTTTTGGCTAAATCAATAGTTATTTTTTAATATTATTTGTGACTATGATGACCTATGCCCACATATCATCAAATTTAAGATGTCATTGATTGTAAGATACACTATTATTTTATATACTACTAAGAAGAAAGGGTGTTGCCAATTAAGCATGGCATACCATCAATTATAGGTGCATCCCAGCTTCAGAAATAACATGCAGTGAAAAAAATGTTTTGTCAATCCACCTCCCCTATGCACCCTAGAGTATCAGATCCATACAAGCACTTGGTCTGTTTTGTTCACTGCTGCAAGCACAGTAGGTGCCCAATGAAGAACTGTTGAATGAATATGCAAACAGTGCCAGGAATGGCACACATCACTTTCATTCACATCTCATCAGACAGAATAAATCCCTTGGCCCTGCCTCCCTGCGAGGGGGCTGTGAAGCCCTCCAGCAGCTTGGAAGGAGAACAGAAACTGATATGGACAATCACTGGTAATGTCTATCACCACTACCTACTGAACATCTCCACCACCGTGGCCACGTTCATGTCACGTTCAACAAGTCTGAAACTGAGCACGTCTTCTCCCAGCCCACCCTGCCCTATGGGAACTTGAACTGTGTATGGTGTTCTCTCAGAGAATGATACTATCATCTATCCAGTTCCCCAGCCCAGAATCTGGTGGCCATCCTTGCCCTTTCTCTCTAAATACAATTGGTCATAAAGTCTTCTGATTCTGTTACCTTACAAATATTTTGATTTGGTTTTCCTTCTCCATCCCTAGTACTTAGTTTCTGCCTTTCTTTCTGGTTTCTCTCCTGAAGCATTAAGAGGCTTCTTTTAAAAAGAGAGTAGAGTGGTGGTTACCAGGGCTGGAGGTGGGGAGCGGGGCTGGCGGGGGTGTGGGGGGGAGGAGGATGGGGAGATGTTAGAGTACAAACTTCCAGTTAAAAGACGAGTAAGTTCTGAGGATTTAATGTACAGCATGGTGATTAGAGTTAATAATACTGTATTATATATTTGAACTTTGCTAAGAGAATAAATCTTACACTTTCTCACCACGAAAAAGAAATGGTAATAATGTCACATGATGGAGGTATATATTACACTTGTGCAATATACAAGTGCATGGGATCAGCAAGTGGTACACTCAAACTTATACAATGTGATATGTCAATTACATCTCAATGAAGCTGGGCGGGGGGGGGGGGGGGGGGGGGGGGGAGGCTTCTTTTTATCCCTCCAAGCTTCATGTTCCAGCCCACTCTCCACACAGGTGCCGGAGGTAACCCTCTAAAATTCATGTAGTGAAATGTCACAGCAGTCCTTGCAAGACTCCACTGCCCTCAGGCTACGGTTCAAGCTCCTTGGGGTTGTAGAGTTGTCAGGTTCTGCTGCCATTCGGTCCGTAAGTTAAGAGAATATCCTCCTCTACTCTGAACCCTCCAGAAGCTCCCACTTCATGAAGAGTTAAGAGTCAATATCCTTCCAGGATCTCATAAGATCCAACAGAGTCTTCCCCCTGCCCACCCCCATCTCTCTGCCTTCGCCTACTCCTCTGCTCTGCTCCCCCTGCCCCACCCACGCCGACCTCCTCACCACCTGTCAAATACCACCTGCGCTGGACCCTCTACCTAGAGCACTGCTTCCCCAGCTATTTGCATCATTAACTCCCTCATTTCCTTCGAGTCTTTTCTCAAAAAAAAATCACCTTCTCAACTCTCCACACCCCATCCTCCCCTCAATCCTGATCCAACAGAGCCTGCTTTCATTTTTGTCTTCCTTGTACTTACCTCTTTTGGGTGTACAATTATTTATTTTTACTAATTACTTATTCTCCATCTCCTCCCTGCTAGAATATAAACTCCATGAAGGTAGGGAATGTCTGTCCATTTTGTTCACTGATGTTTCCCAAAGTACCTAAAGGGGAGATAGCACATTGAAGGTGCTAAGTGAATACATGAAAGATGGAATGAATGAATCTCTGTTGTATTACCTTGCAAAGAATATTGTAATTATTTATTGATTTATCTGCTGCTTGCATTAAAATGTGGATCATTTTATTTCTATAACCCCAGTATGATGCCTGACACCTACATGTTCAATAAATATCTGGCAAATATATAATGTAGGATAAACCTGTCACTCTATCAATAAGGACACTGAGACCCACAGAGCTCACTCCATGTCACACAGTGAGTAATTGGTGGGGCCAAAGCTAGAATCCAGATCTTCTGTGTCTGTGGGCTGAATCTCTCCACTATACAGATCAACCGTACTGAAAATATTTTATGGATCTTGTCTTCCAACTATGTTGTAAACTTCCCGAGACAGGGGCGAGGTACCAAGCTGCTTTGAAGCTCAGGTAGTGCCTGATACAGGGCTAGGTAGACACAATACTTATTCAATAAATGTTTGTGGTTTGAGTGCTCAATAAAAATATTATTATTGTTAGCATTGTTTCCACTGTTAATGACAGGAAGGATAATAACCTCCCAGCAGTCTGCTTTAAATAGGTTCAAGACACTGAAATACAATTTTAACAGTGTCTTCCATCAGCTTGCTCCCCAAAGAGATGAAATGAGTTCATAATGAGATTCCTGCAATGAGTCAAAAAGCAGAGGGAATGAGTACAGGGTTTTGCTGCAGTAGACACAAATGTTTCCCTGGCATTTGGGAGCTCAGTTTTTCTCCACTACTCAGAGCTAGCCCCCGACTCTGGGGAGAGGGCCAATGGTGTCACTCACCCCAATGCCGACAACATGTTTTCTTTTCTGGGCAACCTCCTTAAGTCTAGTTCAGCTGTGGTAAAGGACTGGCAGACAACGGATTGTCTGCTCAGAATAAATGCAGTGTGCTACCAGCCTATGGAATGCATAGGTGCCTCTGAATCCCACACGAAATACCAAATTGATTAATTGCCAGCAACTAAAACAGCTTATTTTCTCAGTAAGAGATTGGTGCAAAGACTCTTATTTCAAGCTTCTGTTGTTAATATGTTTGACTTGCTTGGTTTTAAAGTACAGGTTAATACCATCAGCTGTTTTTAAGCCTTGGTGGTAAAAGCCTTCGTTCCTAGATTCTGGGCCAGAGGTGGCCAAACAAATAATTGAATGAGTAGAGGTAAGCAAATAGAAGAGAAAATAAGAAAAAGTAGCCTGAATTGGAAAGGCTCTTGATATGCTGTTCTCTGTTCTTGGTATGTTGTTCTGCTGTTCCCCATCTAGGGTCAATCAGGGGAAGGTGTTCTAATGACAGACCTTCAAAATGCTATCCTATTTAGTCTTGCTCCTCAGCTAGAATATCCAGGGCTCTTCTTCACCCCTATTGACTCTCTGAAGTTAATAAATATATTCCCTTATTTCCTGAGTGACTCTGTGGCATCACTTCTGACCATGTCTAATGTGTCAAGTTCCTGAGCTGCTTTAGGGTGGCCAAAGTGGGGCCAAGGCTGATCTTCTCTGTGTGGACAGCATCTATGCTCATGCTCAGTGCCCCCCCACTGGGTCACCTCAGCACTTCAGCACCTTACTGCACCCTCCCCATCTCCCAAAGAGCACAATAAACATACCCATCTGTAATAACTCAAACTCCAAGAGCACCAGCAAGTTGTGTAAATTATGACTGATTTTGTGATAAGACAGAGGAAAGATCTATAGTACAGTTCAGTCAGCAACATTTTATAAAGTTTCCTTTAAATTCCCCTTAGGACACTGTGGCCTGCCCTTTCCCACTGAGCACACTCTCCAGCTACTTGGAGTTCAGCAGCCCCCTCTTTAGCTTCCTATTTCCCAGGGGACAATTTAGAGCTCCTCTCAGCCTCCTCACTTGGCATCCTTACCAAGAACTTCCTTGGCACCCAATTTTCTACAAGAAAGGGGGATTTAGAATGACATTTTGGGGAGTAAAAAGCTATAAAAGTCCAGCTGTTAAATAAATAAGTCCCAGGAATGTGATGTACAACATAGTGACGGTACGTAATAATACTGCATTGCATATTTGGAATTTCCTCAGGAAGTAGATCTTAAAAGTTCTCACCATAAGAAAGGAATCCTCATCAGGAAACAAACTGAGGGTTGCTGGAGTTGGGGGGGGGGTGGGAGGGACGGGGTGGCTGGGTGATGGACATTGGGGAGGGTATGTGCTATGGTGAGCGCTGTGAATTGTGCAAGACTGTTGACTCACAGATCTGTACCTCTGAAACAAATAATGCAATACATGTTAGGAAAAAAAAAAGGAGAAGCTAGCAGGAGGGGAAGAATGAAGGGGAGTAAGTCGGAGGGGGAGATGAACCATGAGAGACGATGGACTCTGAAAAACAAACTGAGGGTTCTAGAGGGGAGGGGGGTGGGGGATGGGTTAGCCTGGTGATGGGTATTAAAGAGGGCATATTCTGCGTGGAGCACTGGGTGTTATGCACAAACAATGAATCATGGAACACTACATCAAGAACTAATGATGTAGTGTATGGTGATTAACATAACAATAAAAAATTTAAAGTAAAAATAAAAAGAAAGGAATCCTCATGCACTGCTGGTGGGAATGGAACTGGTGTAGCTACTGTGGAAAACAGTATGGAGATTCCTCAAGAAGTTAAAACAGAACTACCCTACAATCCAGTAATTGCACTACTAGGTATTTACCCAAAGAATATGAAAACACTAACTGAAAGGGATACATATACCCCAATGTTTATTGCAGCATTATTTATAAGAGCCAAATTATGGTAGCAACCCAACTGTCCATCAACAGATGAGTGGATAAAGAAGATATGATATATAAATGCAATGGAATATTATTCAGCCATGAAAAAGAATAAGATCTTGCCATTTGCAACAACATGGATGGGTCTAAAGAATATAATGCTAAGTGAAATAAGTCCAGCAGAGAAAGACAAATACCATATGATTCCACTCATATGTGGAATTTAAGAAACAAAACAAATGAACAAAGAAAAAAAGAGAGAGTGAGAAAGACAAATCAAGAAACAGACCCCTAACTATAGCGAACAAACTGATGGTTACCAGGGGGGAGGTGGAAGGGAAGGGGAAATAGGTGATGGGGATTAAACAGTACACTTACCACGATGAGCACTGAGTAATATACACAATTGTTGAATCACTATATCACATACCAGAAACTAATAGAACACTATATGTTGACTGTACTGGAATTTTTTAAAAACCTTAATAAAATAATATATATACATACATACATACAAAAAAGTCCTCATCATAAGAAAAAAATTGTAACTGTGTATGGTGACAGATCTTAACTAGACTTATTGGGGGATCATTTTGCAATATATATAGATATTGAATAATTATGTTGTACATCTGAAACTAATTTAAAGTTATATGTCCATTATACCTCCAGAAAAGAAAGCCCAGTAATAAGTGAATTGTAGCTTTAGACTCACACCTAAGTTTTCTGACCCTAAGTCAAATACTATTTCTGTTTTGTGTATTTGATCTAAAATAACATTAAAATCTATTTTAAAAAAGAAAATGGCATTTTTTCCTTTGTCACACTGTGTGAAGGGGGTCATTGAATGGGTGTCAAGTGCTGGGTTATGGGTACTCAGGCCCTGAATGGTACACAGTTCGGCCCTCATTGGGCCATGTTCTAGTGAGGGCTTCTGGATCTAAGGGTATGATACTGGCTGGAGTTCAGATATGTAAAGGAAGTCTCGTCATCATTTTCCTCATGGATAAAGTGGGGCTCATAACACCTTCCCTACCTCCTCCTCAAGGTAGGATTATAGATGAGAAAGCCTTAGAGACAACAACTAACAGACCTGCGAAATTGCATCAGTGGCTGGGATTCTGTGATCCCCTTCCCAGTCCTACAACTTCTAGCGGTTTCTATCTGCAATCTCTTGTCTCCTTTCCCCATAGCGGCCCAAAGGAAGTCTGATACAGACAGATATTCAGAGAATCCAAATATCCGAGCCACCAGAACTATTAGCATATCCATGTCAGTCTAGTGCATTGCTTGCCTGATTCCCCCTTTGTCCCGCTTTTCTGATTGCTAAGAAAAACATTGCATTGAAACTAAAAATCATTCCTTTTCTATGTCTGCCATTATTCCTCTTCACTGAGGGTATATTTCCCAAGGTTTCTAAGGAAAATGCAGGGAATAATAGTCACAATGGTAAATTGAATTACATTCTAGTGGAATGAGGATGACTCTCAGGTTAAAAATTGTAATAATGTATGAGATAACTTATTATTTTTAGCAAAAGTGTTTCTTAAAGGAGATTTCACCATAGGATTTTTCTATTAACTCGTCACCTGGTTTGGCCACATAGGCACAAAGAAATAGGCAAAGCAGAGGGGGAATTCAAAGTTCAATTGGATTCAGAAGCTCTCTTCCTCATTTTCTGCCCCTGTTTTGCTCTGATTCGTCATGTTGGTGGGAAGGAGATGATCTTCTGTTTGGGCATTTGTTGCCACTAAGAGAGAAAAAACCAAGGTTGGGTGGAACTTTTCTTTGATGCCAAATTCTTTTGCAAAGCCTTTCAGAGGACATCGGTCTGCTTCATCCCATTTTCAGGAAACTCATCCCCTAGCATGGCCTTGACAATATCCCTAAGTCTCCTAGGGCTCAGTCTGAGCTCTGAGTTTCTGAAATGTTTTTCTAGCCTGTCACTTTGCACTTGATGGACCTGTTGATTCCACAACATGCCAGCACACGAACCCATCTGTCACGATGGCATGGTGCCCTTGCTGCAGGGTGATATGCCAATATCCACCAGCCCCAGTGCCGGCCAAAGTGGCATTAACAACAATGCCCTGCATGACACAATAAACTGTATACCATTCAGTAAGAAGGTCTTCCCAGGGAAGGCCCACACTGCCAAATTAGGAACATCTCTCATTATGGCAAGTCATTCATGGCCCATTTCAGTGTAGACCCTGTCCTGTGGGTAATATTGGCTCTGTCTGTGTAGAGCTACTGTGACAAAGAGAGCAGCCCCTCTGTACGGACAGAGCACACCCTGGAATGGAGAACTAGCAATTGCCAGAACACCCATAGGGTGACCAAATGTCCCTATGTGCCAGGAACCGACGGGTTTCCTGGGACACAGGTTTGGCACTGCTAAAAACAAGAGCGTCTCGGGGCGCCTGGGTGGCTCAGTCATTAAGCGTCTGCCTTCGGCTCAGGTCATGATCCCAGAGTCCTGGGATCGGGCCCCACATCGGGCTCCCTGCTCTGTGGGAAGCCTGCTTCTCCCTCTCCCACTCCCCCTGTTTGTGTTCCCTCTCTCACTGTATCTGTCTCTGTCAAATAAATAGATAAAATCTTTAAAAAAAATAAAAAATAAAAATAAAAACAAGACAGTCTCAAGCAAGCTGGGATGAGTAGTTCTTCCTACCTGTATCTTCATCACTGGCTCCACCAGATAAATTCCACCTGGTCCTGTATCTCCATCTAACCTTATTTCCATTTCTACTTTAGTGGTGGGCATCCTCTGAGATGGGCCCCAATGATCCCCACCTTCTGATTTACATGCCTTTGTTAATCCCCTCCTGCTGAGTGTGGGCTGAACTTACCTCTAATGAGAATAGTGTAGGTTACTTCCGAGATTTTAGAAAAAATACTAAGGCTTCCATCTTGGGCACTCCCTCTCTTTGTTCTTTCTTCTTCCTACCCCTCCTTCTCTCCCTTTCCTCTCCTTCCCTCTCTCTCTCTCTCTCCCTTTCCCTCAGAGGATAACCAGTGGCCATGTTTTGAATAGCCCCATAGAGAAGCCCACAGGGCAAAAAATTGATGTCTTTGCCACCAGCTAGTGAGGACCTGAGACCTGCCAACTGTCCCATGAGTGAGCTTGGACACAGATTACCCCTCTACCCAGCCTTGAACTAACTGCAGCCCCTGCCAACACCTTGACTGTAGCCTTGAGAAAGACCCTCACCTGGGCACCCAGTGGAGTCATCCTGGCATTCCTGATACACGAAAACTAAGACAATAAACGTCTGCTGTTTTAAGCTACAAAGTATTGGGGTATCTTGTTACATGGAAATAGATAACTAAAACAACATTAAACCGTGAAGGAGCCAGACTTATTCAGAAACAGACAGGACTTAGAATATCACAATATTTAGGATTTTTACAGGGACCAGAGAGCTCAACTCTTCCTACCAATTCATTAGGAAAGTGAGGAGCCTGAGCTCAAAGGGGACAAAGGGACTTGTTATGGAGTGAATTGGTGACAGCTTGACTTAGACCTGGATGCATCCTCAGACTCCTGCTTTGGTGCTGGTTTTGTTCAGTACTGCTGCCCAGGCTTGGTGCTACCAAGCACCCAGAAACCCGCTACCTCTCATTTGGTTCACAAAAGAAAACTGCCTTGAACAGACCACTGTCTTCTTAATCATCTTTTCCCTGCTGGAAGCCTTTCTGACTCCTATTAGCTGACTGGATGCTGCCTTCAAAGGCTTTCTGGATGGAGTGGAATGTGATTCCCATCCCCCTATTTGGTTCCCTTTCAAATTGTAGTGTTTCTCTGAGATCTTACAGGGAGAGAATTTATCTTCAGCTTTGTCACAGGGTTGATAAACTTAATAAAATCTTTTATACATGATCTAGAAACACCGCAGATTTTTCCTGGATCTGACAATCATGAAGTGTCTTATCCTCTTGAAATCAGATTTCTACAGTGTGAATAAACTCTCATCTCAATTTAATTCAATGAGTATTCCTCAGTACCTATACCAGCATTTGTTCTAGAAGGGTTCAAATGGAAAAAATATATGACATGATTATTATCCTCAAGGAGCATTTCTGGGTGGAAATGATAACCATAATCATAGTCATAAGAATATTTAGCACCAAGGACTTTTCTATGCTTATCTATAATGTATTCTAAAAAATCTGAAAAAGTGATGAATGTTAGTTGTTAAGTCTGAGTATTGGGCACATGGTCATTATATTATTTTCTTTTTAAAAGTATATTTTAATAATATATACATTATATTATTTATTAAAACATAAATTATATTTTTATAATGTATACATTATAACATAAATAATATACATTATATTTCCTGTATGTATTTTTTAAATTAAAAGTATCTGGCATTTAACGAGTATGCACTACATCCAAAGCTCTCTACCAACCCTTTACATGCAATTTCTCATTGACTCCTTCTAGCAATCCTCTGAGAAAAGTACTATTTTTACCTTGTTCCAGTTCAGAAAGGTTGAGTAATTTATTCAAAATCATTCAACTAAGAAATGGAGTTAAAATCTAGTTCTAAAAACTAGATGATCTCAATCAAAACTGGTGATCTCAATCACCAAGCTTAAATTCCTACCAACAAGAAGTAGCAAAAAGTATATCAAGGGGGCCTGACTGGCTCTTTTGGTGGAGCATGCGACTCTTGATCTGCAGGGGTGTAGAGATTACTTAAAAATAAAAAAAAAATGCTTTGAAATAAAGTATATTGTGGTGGGGAAATAAAAGATACATGTATAAAATAAGCGCCGACAACTTCAGTGAGCTGCTACACTCAATCTAACCAAGGGTCGAGTCTGAGGTACTGAGTTATCAGTCAGGAAAGTGAGAAATCAGTCCTAGCCAATGTAATAAGAGAAGGCTTCATGAAACAGACTCATTCCTTCATTCATTCATTCAACTACTATTTCTTGGGGTGCCTGGGTGGCTCAGCCGTTAAGCGTCTGCCTTCGGCTCAGGTCATGATCCCAGGGTCCTGGGATCGAGCCCCACATCGGGCTCCCCGCTCAGCAGGAAGCCTGCTTCTCCCTTTCCCACTCCCCCTGCTTGTGTTCCAGCTCTCGCTGATTCTCTCTGTCAATTAAATAAATAAAATCTTAAAAAAAAAACCTTCTATTTCTTTTTTTTTTTTTGGATTTATTTCAGAGAGAGAGAGAGAGAGAGAGAGAGAGAGTGTGTGTGCACAAGCAGGGAGGATGGACAGAGGGAGAGGGAGAGAGGAAGCAGACTCTCTGCTGAGTGGGGAGCCTGACGGGGGGGCTCTAGTCTCCATCCAAGGCTCTATCTCCCTACCCAGAGATCATGACCGGAGCCAAAACCAAGAGTCAGATGCTTAACCAACTGAGCCACCCAGGCGCCCCTCAACTACTATTTCTTGAACACCTGCTATGTGCCAGGCACAGGTGCTGGGGATAAAGTGGAGAACAAAATAGACAGGACACTGTTCCGGTGGCGATCACAACCTAGTGGGGAGGCATAGACTATCAACAAGTATATGAATAAGTAATTTCAAATGAAGAAAATTACAATGGAATGAAAGAGTAACAGAGGTGGGGGCTCTTAGACTGATTGGTTCGGAAGCCCCTGTTCATTAAAGTTTGGACTCAAGTCCCCTTTCTGCCTCATTCCTCTGGGGTGGACGGCTTCACATGACTGGGGCACCCAAAATAGTAATCAGTGCTGTTTGTGGGGAGGGGAGCAACATGTGAAGATCGATTACGTCAGGTAGAGTGGTAGATTCTTCTACACATATCTTCTCATTTAGTAGCATTTGGATGTTAATGGTGGGTAGGAAGGAAATAGTGAGAGCATGTGCATATGGGAGCAAGAAAAAGCATCATGAGTCTGGGCAACAAACCAGATAAGGGAGGGCACAGGATACACATTAAAAATTAGGCACAGGGTATTCTAGACAGATAAAGAAGAGCTGACTTGTGAAAGCCAGGATGGGCCTTAGATAAAAAATTTAAAAAATTACACTGGAGTGAGATACTAAATAAGACAGGGAAGTAATGAAAGTGGTATTTTAAATGGCTTGTTCTGGCTGCAGATAACACAGGGTACATAGTGTTGGTGAGACAGTGGTGGGAGGCAACAAAATCTTCCAGAAGACTATAGTTCAGATAAGCCATATGGAACCCTTATCTAAGAATGCAGGAACTGGGAACGGAGTGATGTATCTGAGAGACAAATTGCAGAGAAAGAGTCAACGACCCAACCCCAAGAGCTAGGACAGGGAGGCCTTTCTTTGGATAGAAGTGGTGTGAGCTCTCAGTTGGAGATGCAGCATTGTTTTTGCCCGGCAGTTCTGGAGGATTAAGTTGTTCTGGTCTGTTGATGTTTGAACAGATTGTGAAAATGATCTCTCCAACTTTCTGGTTTTGGACTTGAGATGAAAAGTTTCTCTGAACTATTTACTGGGGAAGTGGGAGGATGGTGCGTAGGACTTGAGCTTCTGGGGGCAAGAGAGCTGCTGCACAGATGGCTGTATTACAGGATACAGACTACAATCGACTCCAACGTTTAGAAGATTTCCTCTCTCACTAAAATTTGTTCCACCCTTTGAGAAATAACAAAAGAACTTGTGCCATATGCTTCAAATGTCACTAATGCTCCATTACTTTCCAAAGATTTTGAAACTATTTCCCTCCCAGTCCTATAATTAATGCCCTATTTGCCAACATATATATGTTTTCACTGGATTCTGGGTTTCAAAGAGTAGAGATCTGCCCATTGCCTCAAGAGAAAACAGGAAGGGCAAAGAATGATAAGGATTTGGAATAAGATAGAAAAATAGAACTCTTCCGTCTCAGATTTTGGGCTCAGGCTCCCCAACTCATGATTAAAGGTGCAAAATACCTGTACATTCTAAACGGCACTGCTAGATCGTTAACATAGAACATGCCAAAAAGGGTGGTGAAAATATTCTGGCCAGCCCTGGCTCAGCACCCACCTAGGCAATATAAGAGAAGGCAAATTTATTAAGGGGAATTGAGGCCAAGAGTTGGGATAGTTTGGGGAAGGGTCATCCATGTGTTTTTCATCACCACAGCCCCTATCCCACCTCCCTTCTGTGGTGGCAGGTATGGTTATCCCCTCACCCTTACCTCTTCAATGAGCATTGATCAAACCTTGCACTTCCTGCCCCGCCTTTCTTTGCCTGAGAGCTTTCTCTGGTTCCCTAAGACTCAGGGAGCAGACTTCAACCAATCCCTGATAGAAGTTGGTATATGAGTATCCCAGCTTCCTTCCCTTCAGGTGGGACATGCTTCTGGAGAACCCAACTTGCGACACTGTCCTATATGAATCAATGCTCTGAAATGTGTGGAGATTTCTTTTCTGTCCCGGCACATGGAGAGTTTTTGGAAATTTTCCATGGGTCCTTGAAAGGCATCAACATACTAAAGATGCTGGATGCTGTGCTACTGGGTGCTATTAGGCCAAATTCGTTAAATTGTTAATTGTTCTAATCTTCCATATTCTTACTGATGTTTGTCTGCTTTTCAAATGAATTTTTGAGAGAGGTGGTTTAAATCTCTTGCTAAGATTGTGGATTTATCTATTTGTCATTTTAGTTTTGTCCATTTTTGCTTTATATATTTTGAGATGGTATTACTAAGTTGTTTACTATATCTTTTTGGTAATCGTAATTATATCACGAAAAAGTGGTCATCTTTACCACTAACAATATTTTTGTGTACTAACCATCCATTTTGCCCAATATTAGCATAGCTAAAGCATATTTCTTTCAGTTAATATTTGCCGGGTATCTTTGTGCATCACAATAATGGACTCTTACACTGTTGGTGGGAATGCAAGTTGGTATAGCCACTTTGGAAAACAGTGTGGAGGTGCCTCAAAAAATTAAAAATAGAGCTACCCTATGACCCAGCAATTGCACTCCTGGGTATTTACCCCAAAGACACAGATGTAGTGAGAAGAAGGGCCATATGCACCCCAATGTTCATAGCAGCAACGTCCGCAATAGCCAAAGTGTGGAAAGAGCTGAGATGCCCTTCAAGAGATGAATGGATAAAGAAGATGTGGTCCATATATACAATGAGATATCACTCAGCCATCAGAAAGGATGAATACCCAACTTTTACATCAACATGGATGGGACTGGAGGAGATTATGCTAAGTGAAATAAGTCAAGCAGAGAAAGTCAATTATCATATGGTTTCACTTATTTGTGGAACATAAGGAATAGCATGGAGGACATTAGAAGAAGGAAGGGAAAAATGAAGGGGGGGAAATCAGAGGGAGAGACGAACCATGAGACGATAGACTCTGAGAAACAAACTGAGGGTTTTAAGAGGGGAGGGGGGGTGGCAGGATGGGTTAGCCCGGTGACGGGTATTAAGGAGGGCATGTACTGCATGGAGCATTGGGTGTTATACAAAAACAATGAATCGTGGATCACTAAATCAAAAACTAATGCTGTATTGTATGGTGACTAACACAACATAATAAAATAAAACTAAATTAAAAAAAATAATGGACATAAGCATCACTTTCAAATTTCCCATATGCCTCTTTCCCTTTTCCCTTGATTCTCTCTGCAGCCTTTCCTAACAGTTCTTAGGCAATGACTGACTTTTTTCTGTCCCTATAGATGAGTTTGCTTTCCAGAGAATTTTATATAAATGGAATCATTCTTTTTGCTCTTTTTTTATATGAATTCTTTCACATATTTATTTTTAAATTCATTCATGTTGTGTATATCAATAGATCTTTCCTTCTTATTTCTTGTTTTTTCTTATTTCTTATATCCACTTGAAGTTGTCTCATAGGTCACTGAAGCTCTTTTCATTAAAATTTTTTTTCCTCTGTGTTTCATTTTAAATAGCACTTATTATTATTAGTCTTCAAGTTCACTAATCTTTTCCTCTGCAGTGTCTAATCTGCCACTAACCCATCCAGCATGTTTTTCATCTCAAACATTGTAACTTTCATATCCAAAAGTTCCATTTGGTTTTTTTCAGGTTTTGTTTTTTTTTTAAGAGTGTGTGAGAGAGTGTGCAAGAAAGAGAGCAAGGGGAAGGGGCAAAGGGGGAGGGAGAGAGATAATCTTGAGTAGGCTCTGCACTCAGTGCAGATGCAGACTTGGAACTGGATCTCATAACACTGAGATTATGACCTGAGCTGGAATAAAGAATCGGATCCTTAATTGACTGAGCCACCCAGGTGCCCCTTTATATACCTTTTTAAATATATGAAAATACAGTTTTAATATCTTTGCTAATTCTAATATCTGTCAGTTCTTAGTCAATTTCAATTAACAGATTTTACTCCCCTTTCTGGGTCATATTTTCCTCCTTCTTTCCAGGTCTGGTACTGTTTAATTGAATGCCAGTCATTGTGAATTTTACCTTGCTGGGTGCTGAATAGTTTTGTTTTCCTATAAATAGTTTTGCTCTTTGTTCTGGGACATCGTTAGGTTCCTTGGAAAACATTTGATCCTTTCAGCTCTTTCTTTAAGTTTTGTTAGTTAGAACCAGAACAGTATTCAGTCTAGGACTAATATTCCTCACTACTGAGGCTAGACCCTTTTAAGTACTCTATCCAGTTTATCTGTGAATTAGGTTTCTCGTCTGACTGGTGGGAACAGCTCCCAACCCTGTGTGAAAGCCTGCAAATGTTTTATCCCCCCGTCCCAGATAATTTCTTCACATGCATGCACTGATCGGTACTCTGCTGAATACTCAAGGACCCTCTGCAGATCTCCAGAGTTATCTAACTTTTCAGCCCTTTCTTTCCAGCACTGTCCTGTAAAGCTCTAGCCACCTATGTCACCTTGGACTCTTAGCTGTTTCCTCAATTCAGGGAGTTCACCAACCTCCGGGTGGGTTCTTCCTTCCTTCCAGTGACCTAGAAACTCTCAAGACTTTAAGCTGGGGTAATGGTGTGGCTCACCTCAATTGTTTCCTATTGTCTAATGATCACTGTTCTTCACTGCCAAGTTCCAGCATCTTGAAAAACATTGTTTCAAATATTTTGACTGCTTTTATTTGTTTGTTTCAGATGGGAGAGTAAATTTGACCTCTGTTATTTCATTTTGGCTGGAATCAGACGTTCTATCCTTTTATTCCTAATCTTTCTATAGTCTCATGTTTTAGATGTTTTTCATAAATAACATGTACTTGGATCTTTTAAATTTGGCCTGAAAAATCTTTGTTTTAGCTCAAATATTAGTCCATTTTTATTAAGCAATTGCTGATTTATTTAGATTTATATCTACCACCTCATCTTTGTATTGTTCCTCTCTATTCTATATGTATATATATGTATATTTTTGTTTCCATTTATTGCTTTCCTTTAAACTGGTTATTTTTTATTCTTCTCATTTTTTTCCTCTAGACTGGTTTGCAACTTAGTAGGATATTACACTTCATGGAAGCAAGTTCTGTGAATCTGATAATATAGTCAGCAAGATTCAGACTAAGGATAGGTCAGAATCCAGGTGCCATAATGAAATCACAACAGGCCTCTGAAAAGAGGATTTAAGGAATGAGAAGTATCCAACATGGCTATTCAGTAAAACATTAATGAATAATAGGAGGAAAGATAAATGAAAAAAAAATTCATTATTATCAGAAAGATTCTGGTGGTGGGGCGCCTGGGTGGCTCAGATGGTTAAGCATCTGCCTTCGGCTCAGGTCATGATCCCAGGGTCCTGGGATCAAGCCCCGCATCGGGCTCCTGGCTCAGCAAGGAGCCTGCTTCTCCCTCTCCCTCTGCCTCTCTCCCTGCTCATGCTTTCCATTCTCTCTCTCTGTATCTCTGTGTCTCAAATGAATAAATAAAATCCTTTAAAAAAAAAAAGATTCTGGTGGGAGAGGCAAAACAGCAATTGCTACTGTAGTTTTAATTATGTTTGCATGCCTTATGGGGCCCAGCAAGCAAATGAATTCCTTAAGAAGAAGATCCCAGAGATGATGGGAAGTGGTGGTATAATAATCTAAGCTTTCTGCACCTTGCTCTTTCCCTAAAAAAAGGTCTATTCCTCAGGGAAATAATAATAATGATGATGACAGTAATGAGAGTAGCTAAGACTTTTTGAGTACTTAAGTATGTAATACACAATACAACATTATATGGCTTTCTTATTTAATCCTCTCAATAATTCTTCAGCCTGGATTTGACGATAGAGGACATTCCCCGTACGCTACTCTAAATTCTCTGAATCTCACTGATCTGTTAGTCAAGCCAATGCTACAGTGACCAGTCCTGCATAGACTCCAGCCAGCTCCATACAGATGCAACCTGGCGATATCTGCCCTCAGTCCCATGCTTCCTGCCCCAGAGCTTCTCTGCTCAGTCTCCTCATGGGTTGCTCTGAGAAAGTCCTAGTGTGTCACTGGGATGGAGAAACTCAAAAGTTAGAAGAATCCTCTTGTTAGTTTTCTGAGATCTAGAATAAACGCCACTGTGATAGAGAGAACAGTTTCATTTCTCCCCTCCCCTACATTTCTGACCAAGACAGTAAAGCAACTGTGCATCTCAGAAGTTGTAGAGATTAGTGCTACAATCAGATGTTTAAAAGATGCAGGGGGAGTGGTTCCCATAATATTGCCATTTAATTCACCTATCTGGATGCTGAAAAACAAAAACAAAAAATCCAAGATCGATCGTGGTGGGTGATGACCATAAACCTTAATCAAGTGGTAGCCCCAATGAACAGGTGCCATTCCAGCTGTTGTACATTTACTAAAGCAAATCAACACAACTTCTAGCTCTTCGTATGTGGCTAATAGTCTGGCAGATGACTTCTTCCCCATCCAGATCAGTACAGGGAGGATCAGAACCAGTTTGATTTTACATGAGAGGGACAGAAGTGCATTCACTGTCTTGCCCCAGGGCTATGCTAACTTTCCTGTTCCCGGCCCCAGTCGAGTCTGTAGGGACTTGATTGTCTTGACATTCCACCAGAGCATTAATGACATCTCGCTAAAGGGATCTGGGGCGAATGGGATGGCAAGTATCCTGGAAGCTCTTGTAAGTGAGCCAGTTCATAGAAATAAATTATACAGCCTCAAATTGCAAACATTTCGAGTATGATTATTTGCTAATGACTTAAAATGTTTTAACTGATAAATTTCTTTTATTATAGAAAATATCAAACATATACAAAACTAGGCAGAATGTTATAATAAAATCACCATGTATCCTTCATCTAGCTTCAACACTGATCAACTCTGAGCCAATTTTGTTTCATCTATAATTTCATTCACTTCCCCCTCCGACTGTATTTTGAAACAAATCCCAGAGATTGTATCTTTAAACTCATAAGTATTCCGTGCATACCTCTAGAAGATAAGACTTCTTTTTAACATAATTACAGTATTATTTTCACATCTAAAAATGCTTCATAATTGCTTAATATCATCAAATATTCAGTCATTTTTAAAATTTCCAGTTGTTTCATAAATGTTGCACATTTTTAAAGTTGGTTGTTTGAATAAAGATGCAAAGAAAACCTACACATTCCAATTGGTTGATATGTTTTTATTTATTTACTTATTTATTTCTAAAAGATGTATTTATCTTTTAAAATTGTATCTTATTTAAATTCAATTAATTAACATACGGTGTATCATTAGTTTCAGAGGTAGAGTTCAGTTATTCATCAGTTGCATATAACACCCAGTGCTCATTACATCACATGCCCTCCTTAATGCCCATAACTCAGTTGCCCCAACCCCCCACCCACTTCCCCTCCTGTTTGTTTCCTGTAGTTATGAGTCTCTTATGGTTTCTCTCCCTCTCTGATTTCATCTTAATTTATTTTTCCCTCCCTTCCCCTATGATCCTCTTTTGTTTCTTAAATTCTACATATGAGTGAAATCATATAAATCTTTCTCTAATTGACTTATTTCACTTAGCATAATACCCTCAAGTTCTGTCCATGTCATTGCAAATGGTAAGATTTCATTTTTTTAATGGTTGAGTAATATTCCATTGCATATATATACCACAACTTCTTTACACATTCATCTGTCAATGGACATCTCGGCTCTTTCCATGGCTATTGTGAACATTGCTGCTATAAACATTGGAGGGCAGGTGTCCCTTCGGATCACTGTTTGTATCCTTTGGATAAATACCCAGGAGTGCAATTGCTGGGGTCGTAAGATAGCTCTATTTTTAACTTTTTGAGGAACCTCTACACTATTTTCCAGAGTGGCCACACCAGCTTGCATTCCCACCAACAGTGTAAGAGAATTCCCTTTCTCTGCATCCTCACCAACATTTGTTCTTTCCTGACTTGCTAATTATAGCCATTCTGACCAGTGTGAGGTGGTATCTCATTGTGGGTTTTTTTAAATTTTTTATTGTTATGTTAATCACCATACATTATATCATTAGTTTTTGATGTAGTGTTCCATGATGCATTGTTTGTGTATAACATCCAGTGCTCCACGCAGAACATGCCCTCTTTAATACCCATCACCAGGCTAACCCATCCCCCCACCCCCTCCCCTCTAGAACCCTCAGTTTGTTTTTCAGAGTCCATCGTCTCTCATGGTTTGTCTCTCCCTCCGATTTCCCCCCCTCCATTCTTCCCCTCCTGCTATCTTCTTCTTCTTTTTTTTTCTTAACATATATTGCATTATTTGTTTCAGAGGTACAGATCTGTGAGTCAACGGTCTTGCACAATTCACAGCGCTCACCATAGCACATACCCTCCCCAATGTCTATCACCCATCCCTCCCACCCCTCCCCCCCCACCCACACTCCAGCAACCCTCAGTTTGTTTTCTGAGATTAAGAATTCCTCATATCAGTGAGGTCATATGATACATGTCTTTCTCTGATTGACTTATTTCACTCAGCATAACACCCTCCAGTTCCATCCACATCGTTGCAAATGGCAAGATCTCCTTCCTTTTGATGGCTGCATAATATTCCATTGTGTATATATACCACCTCTTCTTTATCCATTCATCTGTCGATGGACATCTTGGCTCTTTCCACGGTTTGGCTAGTGTGGACATTGCTGCTATAAACATTGGGGTGCACGTACCCCTTCGGATCCCTACATTTGTATCTTTGGGGTAAATACCCAGCAGTGCAATTGCTGGATTGTATGGTAGCTCTATTTTCAACTTTTTTGAGGAAGCTCCATACTGTTTTCCAGAGTGGTTGCACCAGCTTGCATTCCCACCAACAGTGTAGGAGGGTTCCCCTTTCTCCACATACCCACCAACATCTGTCGTTTCCTGGCTTGTTAATTTTAGCCATTCTGACGGGTGTGAGGTGGTATCTCATTGCGGTTTTCATTTGGATTTCCCTGATGCTGAGTGATGTAGAACACTTTTTCATGTGCCTGTTGGCCATGTGGATGTCTTCGTTGGAAAAATGTTCATGTGTCTTCTGCCCTTTCCTTGATTGGATCATTTGTTCTTTGGGTGTTGAGTTTGATAAGTTCTTTATAGATTTTGGATACTAGCCCTTTATCTGATATGTCATTTGCAAATATCTTCTCCCATTCTGTTGGTTGTCTTTTGGTTTTGTGGACTGTTTCTTTTGTTGTGCAAAAGCTTTTTATCTTGATGAAATCCCAATAGTTCATCTTTGCCCTGGCTTCCCTTGCCTTTGGCGATGTTTCTAGGAAGAAGTTGCTGTGGCTGAGGTCGAAGAGGCTGCTGCCTGTGTTCTCCTTTAGGATTTTGATGGACTCCTGTCTCACGTTTAGGTCTTTCAACCATTTGGAGTCTATTTTTGTGTGTGGTGTAAGGAAATGGTCCAGTTTCATTCTTCTGCATGTGGCTGTCCAATTTTCCCAACACCATTTGTGGAAGAGACTGTCTTTTTTCCATTGGACATTCTTTCCTGCTTTGTCTAAGATGAGTTGACCATAGAGTTGAGGGTCCATTTCTGAGCTCTCTATTCTGTTCCATTGATCTATGTGTCTGTTTTTGTGCCAGTACCTTCCTGTCTTGATGATGACAGCTTTGTAATAGAGCTGGAAGTCCAAAATTGTGATGCCGCTAGTTTTGCTTTTCTTTTTCAACATTCTTCTGGCTATTCAGGGTCTTTTCTGGTTCCATACAAATTTTAGGATTATTTGTTCCATTTCTTTGAAAAAAGTGGATGGTATTTTTGGGGGGATTGCATTGAATGTGTAGATTGCTCTAGGGAGCATTGACATCTTCACAATATTTGTTCTTCAATCCATGAGCATGGAACGTTTTTCCATTTCTTTGTGTCTTCCTCAATTTCTTTCATGAGTATTTTATAGTTTTCTGAGTACAGATTCTTTGCCTCTTTGGTTAGATTTATTCCTAGGTATCTTATGGTTTTGGGTGCAATTGTAAATGGGATCAACTCCTTAATTTCTCTCTCTTCTCTCTTGTTGTTGGTATATAGAAATGCCACTGATTTCTGTGCATTGATTTTATATCCTGCCACTTTACTGAATTCCTGTACGAGTTCTAGCAGTTTTGGGGTGGAGTCTTTTGGGTTTTCCACATGAAGTATCATATCATCTGCAAACAGTGAGAGTTTGACTTCTTCTTTGCCAATTTGGATGCCTTTTACTTCTTTTTGTTGTCTGATTGCTGTGGCTAGGACTTCTAATATTATGTTGAATAGCAGTGGTGATAGTGGACATCCCTGCCGCGTTCTTGACCTTAGGGGGAAAGCTCTCAGTTTTTCCCCATTGAGAATGATATTCGCTGTAGGTTTTTCATAGATGGCTTTTATGATATTGAGGTATGTACCCTCTATCCCTATACTCTGAAGAGTTTTGATCAAGAAAGGATGCTGTACTTTGTCAAATGCTTTTTCTGCATCTATTGAGAGGATCATATGATTCCTGTTCTTTCTTTTGTTAATATATTGTATCACGTTGATTGATTTGTGGATGTTGAACCAGCCTTGCAGCCCAGGGATAAATCCCACTTGGTCGTGGTGAATAATCCTTTTAATGTACTGTTGGATCCTATTGGCTAGTATTTTGGCGAGAATTTTTGCATCCATGTTCATCAAGGATATTGGTCTGTAATTCTCCTTTTTGATGGGGTCTTTGACTGGTTTGGGGATCAAGGTAATGGTGGCCTCCTAAAACGAGTTTGGAAGTTTTCCTTCCATTTCTATTTTTTGGAACAGTTTCAGAAGAATAGGTATTAATTCTTCTTTAAATGTTTGGTAGAATTCCCCTGGGAAGCCATCTGGCCCTGGGCTTTTGTTTGTTGGGAGATTTTTGATGACTGCTTCAATTTCCTTAGTGGTTATAGGTCTGTTCAGGTTTTCTATTTCTTCCTGGTTCAGTTTTGGTAGTTGATACATCTCTAGGAATGCATCCATTTCTTCCAGGTTATCTAATTTGCTGGCATAGAGTTGCTCATAATATGTTCCTATAATTGTTTGTATTTCTTTGGTGTTGGTTGTGATCTCTCCTCTTTCGTTCATGATTTTGTTGATTTGGGTCATTTCTCTTTTCTTTTTGATCAGTCTGGCCAGGGGTTTATCAATCTTGTTAATTCTTTCAAAGAACCAGCTCCTAGTTTCGTTGATCTGTTCTACTGTTCTTTTGCTCTCTATTTCATTGATTTCTGCTCTGATCTTTATTATTTCTCTTCTCCTGCTGGGTTTAGGCTTTCTTTGCTGTTCCTTCTCCAGCTCCTTTAGGTGTAGGGTTAAGTTGTGTATTTGAGACCTTTCTTGTTTCTTGAGAAAGGCTTGTATTGCTATATACTTTCCTCTCAGGACTGCCTTTGCTGTATCCCAAAGATTTTGAACAGTTGTGTTTTCATTTTCATTGGTTTCCATGAATTTTTTTAATTCTTCTTTAATTTCCTGGTTGGCCCATTCATTCCTTAGTAGGATGCTCTTTAGCCTCCATGCATTTGAGTTCTTTCCAACTTTCGTCTTGTGATTGAGTTCTAGTTTCAAAGCATTGTGGTCTGAAAATATGCAGGGAATAATCCCAATCTTTTGGTACCGGTTGAGACCTGATTTGTGACCCAGGATGTGATCAATTCTGGAGAATGTTCCATGGGCACTAGAGAAGAATGTGTATTCCGTTGCTTTGGGATGGAATGTTCTGAATATGTCTGTGAAGTCCATTTGGTCCAATGTGTCATTTAAAGTCTTTATTTCCTTGTTGATCTTTTGCTTAGATGATCTGTCCATTTCAGTCAGGGGGGTGTTAAAGTCCCCCACTATTATTGTATTGTTGTCCATGTGTTTCTTTGCTTTTGTTATTAATTGCCTGATATAATTGGCTGCTCCCATGTTAGGGGCATAGATATTTAAAATTGTTAGATCTTCTTCTTGGATAGACCCTTTAAGTAGGATATGGTGTCCTTCCTCATCTCTTAGTACAGTCTTTGGTTTAAAATATAATTTGTCTGATATAAGGATTGCCACCCCAGCTTTCTTTTGGTGTCCGTTAGCATGGTACATGGTTTTCCACTCCCGCACTTTCAATCTGGGGGTGTCTTTGGGTCCAAAATGAGTCTCCTGCAGACAGCATATCGATGGGTCTTGTTTTTCAATCCAATCTAATACCCTATGTCTTTTGAATGGGGCATTTAGCCCATTTACATTCAGGGTAACTATTGAAAGGTATGTATTTAGTGCCATTGTATTGCCTGTAAGGTGACTGTTACTGTATATTGTCTGTGTTCCTTTCTGGTCTATGCTGCTTTTAGGCTCTCTCTTTGCTTAGAGGACCCCTTTCAATATTTCTTGTAGGGCTGGTTTCGTGTTTGCAAATTCCTTTAGTTTTTGTTTGTCCTGGAAGCTTTTTATCTCTCCTTCTATTTTCAATGACAGCCTAGCTGGATATAGTATTCTTGGGCTGCATATTTTTCTCGTTTAGTCCTCTGAATATATCATGCCAGTCCTTTCTGGCCTGCCAGGTCTCTGTGGATAGGTCTATTGCCAATCTAATGTTTCTAACATTATAATTTACATATCTCTTCACCTGAGCTGCTTTCAGGATTTTCTCTTTATCTCTGAGACTCATAAGTTTTACTATTAGATGTCGGAGTGTTGACCTATTTTTATTGATTTTGAGAGGGCTTCTCTGTGCCTCCTGGATTTTGATGCCTGTTTCCTTCCCCACATTAGGGAAGTTCTCTGCTATAATTTACTCCAATATACCTTCTGCCCCTCTCTCTCTTTCTTCTTCTTCTGGGATCCCAATTATTCTAACGTTGTTTCGTCTTATGGTATTGCTTATCTCTCGAATTCTGCCCTCGTGATCTAGTGGTTGTTTATCTCTCTTTTTCTCAGCCTCTTTATTTTCCATCATTTGGTCTTCTATATCACTGATTCTCTCTTCTTCCTCATTTATCCTAGCAATTAGTGCCCTCATTTTTGATTGCACCTCATTAATAGCCTTTTTAATTTCGACTTGGTTAGATTTTAGTTCTTTTATTTCTCCAGAAAGGGTTTCTCTAATAACTTCCATGCTTTTTTCAAGCCCAGCTAGTATCTTTAAAATCATGATTCTGAATTCTAGGTCCAACATCGTACTAATGTCTGTATTGAATAGGTCCCTGGCAGTCAGTACTACCTCTTGTTCTTTTTGTTGAGGTGATTTTTTGCGTCTTGTCATTTTGTCCAGAGGAGAATAGATGAATGAGAGAACAAAATGCTAACAGGGTAACAACGTCCCCAGAAAATACTCTAAACAAATCAGAAAAGACCTGAAACCAGGGGAAAAGAAAGAGAAAGAAAGAAAAAAGAAAGAGAAAAAAAAAGAAAAAGATAAAAACAAAAACAGAACAAAACAAAACAGAATATGATCAAATATGATCAGGCTGGTGCATAGATCAGTGCCGCACACTAGATTTTGGGTGTATTTTCGTCTGTTAGAAGAAAGTGCTTCCCAAAATTTTAAAGAAAGAAAAACTTATATATGTACAAAAATAAGGGTTGATACGATGAAGGGATGGCATATGACTGTAAAGATGAAAATTATAAAAAATTTTATAAAAAGAATTGATTAGAAGTTGTTTGAAAAAAGAAAGAAGAGGATTTAAAAAAAAAGAAAAAAGAAAAAAGGGGAGAGAATGTGATCACAGGAGACTAGAACAAAGCCATACACTAGAGATTTAGGGTATATTTTGATCTGTTAGAAGATACTGTATCTCAAAATTTTAAAGAGAGAATAACATATATATATGCCAAAAATAAGGGTAACTACTATGAATGGATAGAATATGAGTGTAAAAATGAAAAATAAAAATGTTTTTTTAAAAGGGATTGATAAGATGTTGGTTGAAAAAGGGAAAAAGAAAAATTCAAAAAAAAAAACCAGTTAAAAAAAATAACTTTGAAAGACTAAAGAATCATGGTAAAAAAGCCCTGGATTCTATGTGCAGTATTCCCCTAGCGCTGGAGTTCTGCCTTTCTCATTGATCGGTAAACTTGGCCTTGGCTGGCTGTTCTTGCAGATCTTCTGGGGGAGGGGCCTGTTGCCGTGGTTCCCAAATGTCTTTGCCGGAGGCGGAATTGCCCCGCCCTTGCCATCCGGGCTAAGTAATCTGCTCGGGTTTGTTCACTGCAAGATCTCGGTACAGCTTTGGAGGATGAGAGCGAAAATGGCGGCGTCCCAATCTCTGCCCTGAGGAGCCGAGAACTCGGGGCCTCACTCCTCAGTGCGCCCCCAGAGAAAAGCAGTCAGTCACTCCCATCTCCCTGGTCTCCGGCCGCACTCCGTGCTCACCCGGCCTGTGACGGAGTGTTTCTATCTCTGGCACCCGACCCCGTGTGGAGTCTCCAAACCCAGCAGATCCCTGCGGTGCGCTCCCGCGCCGCTCCTCCCGGGGGAGGAAGGGGAGTCTCCCCGGCTCTGCTGCTTGTTGGGTCCCTGCTGGAGGAGCAGTGGCCCGACTGGGCCGCGGATCACGGTTTATGGCCACCCCGAGCTGAGAGCCCGCGCCTCGGCTTCGTCTCTGCAGCCGGCTTCCCTGCTCTGATACCCGGGAGCTCTGCCGCACTCAGGCACCCCCGGTCTTTCTGTGACCCCGAGGGTCCTGAGACCACACTGTCCTGCGAGGGTTCCACCCCCCGCTTAGCCACTGGAGCGACGTCCCTCAGCGGAGCCGACTTCTACAAGTTCTGATTTTGTGCTCCGCGGCTCTAGCACTTGCCAGAAGCGGCCGACGGAGGCCCCCTCCCCCGCCGTCTATCCTCCCGAATATCGCCTCGGATTCACTTTTCGCATGTCCTACCTTCTAGAAAGTGGTCGCTTTTCTGTTCAGAGAGTTGTTGCTATTCTTTTCTTTGGTCTCCTGTTGAGTTCGTAGGTGTTCAGAATGGTTTGATCCCTATCCAGCTGAATTCCTGAGACCGGGCGAAATCCAGGTCTCCTACTCCTCCGCCATCTTGCTCCGCCCCCTCTCATTGTGGTTTTGATTTGTATTTCCCTGATACTGAGTGCTCATAAGCATTTTTTAGTATACACAGGTAGCAACTTCTTCAACCTCAGCCACAGCAACTTCTTGCTAGACACGTCTCCAAAGGCAAAAGAAACAAAAGCAAAAATGAACTACTGGGACTCATCAAGATAAAAACCTTCTGCACAGCAAAGGAAACAGTCGACAAAACCAAAAGACAACCTACAGAATGGGAGAAGATGTTTGTAAATGTCTTATCAGATAAAGGGCTAGTATCCAAGATCTATAAAGAACCTATGAAACTCAACACCCCAAAAATAAATAAGCCAGTCAAGATGTGGGCAGAAGACATGAACAGACATTCCTCCAAGTAAGATTATTTACTTGTTTATTTGAGACAGAGAGAGAGCACAGGTGGCAGAGGGAGGGGCAGAGGGAGAGAATCTCAGGCAGACTCCCTGCTAAGTGCAGAGCCCGATGTGGGGCTTGATCCCATGACCCTGAGATCATGACCTGAGCCGAAATCAAGGGTCAGACACTTAACTGCCTGAGCCACCCAGGCACCCTGGTTGATATGTTTTTAAAGCTGCTTCTAATTTACCAGGTCCCCTTCCATCTCCCCGGGAATTTCTTTCTTGCAGTTTATTTGTTAAAGGAACTGCATCATTTTTCCTGCAGATTGGATTTTGCTAATGGCATCTCTGTGGTGTCCTTTGGCATGTTCCTCTATGTTTCCTGTAGATATGTAGTTGGTGACGATAGTTTTAGAAGTCCATAAAGTCTGGGATGGCCTGGGATACCTATACTGAGGTATAAGACGGGTGTTTGTACCTTGCATCTCTGATCAAGGAGGCACAATGTTTGATGAGCCTTTTGGATTTTGGAAGCAGCTTGCACTTACTGGAAAATACTATTCTAACCAGTTTATCAGGTGACTAGAAAGGCTTCCATTTTCAAGTGGGGTCCAGAACGCAAGAACAATTCAGCAACGGTCCAGGCTTCAGGGCAAACTGCCCTGTTGCTGGGACCATGTGACCCAGCAGAGCCGATAGTGCTGGGGAGATCCGTTGTGGGTAAGAATGGTGTCTGAGGTTTCTGGCAAGCCCTAACATGAGGATTAGGGCAGATTTCTGGAGCTGGCCACACCTTTCTGAATCAGACAATTAATGTTTTGTTTTGTTTTTAAGAAAGAGTTCCTGATGTGTCCTGGGCTCTAGCAGAGATCTCTAATACCTGGGAGGTCAAAAGTCTATGAAACCCAAACTGACCATTCTGAGCTCACTGTTAGCAGAGCCACCAAGACATAAGGCCAGCTGGGCACAGAAGTAGTTCGCTACGCATACCAAACAGTGTATTTGGGACCCTGTCAGAGCAGGTCCAGAATGCATAAGCAAATTGTAGGCTCAATCATCCCGGTCCCCAAGTCACCTACTTTCGTTGCAGCAACATCTAACCTCTACTTGCAGCAATGGCTTTATGGAGTGGGAGAAGGGTGTCCTGATAGCCAACTAAGAGAGGGAGAAAGAATTTGCATCTGGTTCTTGGATGGGTTGGTATTATATATTGGTGCTGGCTAAAAATGTATTCCAAAAGTCCAGTGGTAAAGGGAAATTTTCCTAGTAGATGGAGCAGTGAGCAGTAGGGTACTTAACTGTCCCATTTTCTATGAAAGGGGAAGTAGCCTGAGGTACGGATAAACACAGATGTCTGGACAGTGGTGAAGGCATTGGCAGGTTGGTCAGGGACTTGAAAGGAACGAGATTGGAAGATACAAGACAGATACATTGGGGGAGGGGGAGACATGTGGCTGGACCCGTGGGAATGAGAAAAAAACAGGCAGATCTTTGTGTCTCACACTGATGCCCAACAGAGGATACCTGATACCTCCTTGGCAGAGGAGGCTCTAAATAGCCAGGTGGATGGACAGGGTAACTCATCCTATGAATGTTAGCCTGCCTCTCTCATAAGCCACTCCAGTGGCAGCACAACGGATCTAAAACCAAAGTGACAGGGATGGCAGCCATGGAGACTATCCATGGGTCCAATGGCATAGGTCCTCTCTCACCAAGGCTAATGTCATTTCTGAATGTTCAACTGACCTACATCAAAGATTGACCATGAGCCCTTGATATAGCCCCATTCCTCAAGGACACCAGCCAGACAATTAGTGGTAGGTTGACTATATCAGACTCTTCTACCCCAGAGGGAAGAGAAATTTGCCTTTAACAGAATTGATACTTAACCCAGATATGTGTTTGCCTTTCTAGCCCACAGTGCCCCCACCAGAACCACTATCACTGAACTACAGAATCCCTCATCCGTTAGCATTATATACAGCACAACGTTACCTTAGAAGAAAGGGTCATTTTCCTGGCAAACGGGGAGCAATAAGGGACACATGACCATAGGATCCTCTGGTCTGACCATGTACCCTGTTATTCAGAAGCAAGCAGCCTAACAGAATATTTTACTGAGGACCATCCCCCAAAAGACTCCATCTCAGGAGTAGCACCCTGCTGGATTGTCCTTTTTTTTTTTTTTTTTTTTGCTGCAGGATATAATACACGCACTGAGTCAAAAGAAGATATATGGTGCGATCTCCCCAACATCTAGAATACATGGAGTGGGGAGGAATTGTGCCAGGGGACTTAGTCACTGAACTTGAAGCTGTCACTACCACCTGATCATTTGCAGATCCTCATGCTGAAGCACAAGGAGACTAAGAAAGGAACTATTATACTGGCAAGGGTAATTGACCCCTGATTACCACAAGGACCTAGTGAGATACAACTCACGTAGAGAGGGATTTATCTAGGACCCAGGCGATTCAACGTGAGCATCTCTTAGTGACTGGTGAATGGGAATTGCAGTGATCACTGTCTGGCAAGGGCAGGGCAACCAAATCTTAGCTTGTTCAGAAGTGAATATCTGAATCACACCCCCCACCCCCCACCCAGGAGGGAAGCAAAGGGAGTAAGAACCCATAGATGAATGTTTCCCATCCCTTTCCATTTCCCAGAAAATTGAATCTGCGTTGCATTTGATACAGCTTTGCAGATAGTCTTGAAGAATCAAGTAGTTGATTGCTTATAGATGACGTCCACTCAACCATATTCCACGTATGGGCTCGCCCTCTTTCCTTCCTGACTCGCCCCATCCTTGACTCCTGTTCTTGGCAATGACACTCCCCAGTAAAGGACTTGTACATAGACCTCTGTTTTAGATTCTGTTTTCTGGGACACTTAGGCTAAGACAGGTACTATTATTATTTCCATTACAGGTGTCAGTTGATTATTTGTCCGTGGTTACACAGCTATAGGATCAGGCAACTAGGATTCAGCCTTAGTCTCTCTGACACCAAGGGCTGTGTTCTAATCTGGTGCTGTCCAATAGAACTTTCTGTGATGATGGGAATGTTTTCTATCTGCACTGCCTGCCCAATTAGGTAACCACTAGCCACATGTGGCTACTGAGACTCGAAATGTGGTTAGTACAGCACAGGAACTGCATTTTAAATTTAATTTAATTTTAATTAATTTGAAATTAAATAGCCACATGCAGCTAGTGACTATCATATTAGATGGTCCCTGATTTTCCAAGCCCAACAGCTCAAAACCACTTTGTTCTCTTGCCTACTAGGAAAGACTTAGGGTAATCTATGAGGCACTTCTGATTCATATTCATGAAACAATCTATAAGCATAGTGGCTAAAACCAATAAAGGTGCATTTGATTATTCTTGTTGAGATTTAATTGCAAAACAAACAAAGCCTCATGTCAGAGACTAGAATCTTATTCGACAAATTAAAGTACAAATAGGGGCCCCTGGGTGGCACAGTCAGTTAAGCGTTCGACTCTTGGTTTTAGCTCAGGTCATGATCTCATGGGTTGTGGAATCGAGCCCAAGTCTGGAGTTGGGCTCCTCGCTCAGCGGGGAGTGTACATGAAAGATTCTCTCCCTCTGCCCCCAACCCCGACACTCTCTCTCAAAATAAATCTTTAAAAAAAAAATAAAGCACAAATTAGGAGCGAGGCATGTGTTAAGCAGAGGGTAGGTAATGGTAACCAGGACAGATATGATCCTTGCCCTGCTTCTGTTTAAAAATCAACACCAGAGGGCGCCTGGGTGGCTCAGTTGGTTAAGCGACTGCCTTTGGCTCAGGTCATGATCCTGGACTCTCGGGATCGAGTCCCACATCGGGCTCCCTGCTCAGCAGGGAGTCTGCTTCTCCCTCTGACCCTCTTCCCTCTCGTGCTCTCTATCTCTCATTCTCTCTCTCTCAAATAAATAAATAAAATCTTTAAAAATAAATAAATAAATAAAATAAAAATTCTAAACATCCAACTTTTGAAAAAAAAAAAAATCAACACCAGATACTATCTGTTATCTCTCTTTGTCTTTCTTCATCACCACACAATTCATCTGTGTAGGGTGTCATTTTTCTTAACCATTTCCTTGAACTTCGATAGCTTCATTGTTGAGTTCTTCCCAACCCAACTTGTTCTGAAGCACTGTGTAGTGAAAGAAGCTTGGGCCCTGGAGTCAGATATCCCTGCATTAGAGTCAAGTTCTCCTTTTAAAGCCACCCTATCTTACATAGTTACCTACGTCTCTGAGTCTTAGTTTTTCTCATCTACAAAATGGGGTTGAGAAGATTAAATGAAGTTATATAAGTATATCCTGGCATCGGAGAGCCCCACAGAAATGTTACCTCTCTCTCCCTCATTCTGACCTTTAGGAATTCCCCGTCCGAGTTCTTCCTGGAACATTTATAAGAATTTTCCACACAACAGCCAACTACATGGTAAGAGAAGCCAACTCTAGAAGGCCATTGGCAGTGCAGGTCAGCTACAAGATAATATTTAGAAATCATTTATAAAAGGAGATAAAGCTATAGTCCTGGTGATCATGTAGCTTTTTCCAAAGGAAGAGAAAGTTACAGACCCATAATCACATATTCCTGCCACGTTCACCATGAAAACATGGTTTCGGTAACTAATCAGAGGCATGTCAACACAAGGCAATAAAAAATAGACGATACAAGAGCTATAATCCTTTTATTACTTTAGGAAATTTAAAACTGCTCACTTTACATGCATAACACTATTAACAAATGCTTTTTGAACACCCACGGTGCGTTCATCGCTGTGCTGACCCCTGGGGATAGAAAGACCAATGCAACTTGGCCTGTGTCCTCATCCAGGCTGTGTCCTCATCCAGGTGGAGCACTGTGTTCGACACATATCACAGGTAACATGGGACGAGTATCAAGCTATCAGTATAACTGCCTTGTCCTGGGCTGCGTAATGGCGTTGAATAGTGGGACAGAAGCAGCGACGGGAGGGCATACCAGCCAGGCTTAGACTACACGGCTAACTGTTCAGGTCATGGTCTGCAGCAGGAGTTGGGCTGGGAGTCTGAATGATGTTCATACAAGGTTCCGGCCTCTTGTTTGAAGCAAGATAAGAATGAGTTTCAGCTCAATGAAGCTCAGGTCCTGATGGCTCAGAGGGTGGAACTGGAGGCTAGAAGAAATGCATATGACTAGCTCTGTCCTGGCTCCTAGGTAGGGAATTCTGGCAGCAGGGTTCTGAGATACTCAGCTCAACCTCAGGCTAGATCATCAGCTGATCTCCCTTCAGAAGAAAGGGCTGGTCGCATCTGAATCCCCATTTTGGTTTCCCCGTGGCGATGGCTGAGCCTCCTTGGCCCAAGAATCCTTGCTGTGGTTTTCTGTGGGTAGTTTAATAACACTGAGGTAACTGGGTTTTACTTGTGGGGTTAAAACTCCCTTCTTGGTTCACTCTTGACCACTCACCTTAGGTCTTCAGGGTTCCCTGGCGAGAATTCTTATTCTGGGAGGGGGGACGGATTGTCCACTCATGAGATCAAGGCCAGAGGCACCTATCTGGTAGCATCTTTGAGTGTCCACTGAAGGGAGAGAAACTTGAGGACCGAGGGGGTCAGGAAAGCATCCCAGAGTGGAGCATGATGGGCAAGAACACTAATCACATGGGAGTCTGTGTGAATGGAGCCCCTAGAGATATGCAGTGCACAACCTATGTAGCTGCACATGGCATCCCTGTAGATAGGCAAAGAAGAAGGGGATTAAGCATTCTAGGTAGGGAAGACAACATAAGCAAAGACCAAGAAGATCTCATTTGATTCACATTCATTTATTACCATTTTAAACCAAGGAACATTCTACAACTCACAGGCAGTTTTACCTCATTATTACTCCATTAACTCCCTCTATATCTCTGGACAATTTTTTTGTGGCAAGTAGTAGCAACCTCAGGAGAATACATTAAGAGTAGCCATATGAATTCTGAGGGTGAGTTATTGGGAGGTTGAAAGTGAGAGCTTCCCATCCTTGTGTTCTACCTCCTTTGTAGTCCCACCTTGGTTTCTATTACTTTCATTTTTAAAAATCAACCTGATTTTTCCAGGGTGATGGAAAAAAGTTGAGGTAGCCATGAGTGTACTCCACTAACCAAGAGCCAAAGCCAGAAGAGAAAAATTTAAAAATCACTTATCCTTGTGCAGTGACAAACTGAAGTTGCTATAAATGCCAAGAGAAAACAATACAGAGAAAATGGATGGGTTGCTAGAACATGTTCATAAATTTATGCAGTAAATGTGTTGTGTGTTCTCCAACTGGCAGGCATCTAATATAAGACAATATTAAGGTGCTGCAAAATCTAAGTTAATATAACATTCCCCCTCTATACTATTCAAATTTATTGCCTGAGTTTTTATGGGTTTTAAACAGCTTTTCTTGACATTAAATATTTAGCAGTTAACAGTTAATTTGTCACTTTAATCTCAAATTGTTTCATACCACATAATATGACAGGAGTTAGGGGAAAAAAGGAAGTTATGTTCCTATATATGTTATAAGATTATGTCTTGGATTTGTGGGCAGGTTTGGGGATGGGGATGCCAGATTGGAAAATTTCAACATTTTCAGAAGTCTATCATACTTGAAATGATGACATGATGTGTTTCATGGCTTTCTGGAAAGTATTTTGGGAGTGGAAGAATGGCAAGTTCCTCACGATCATCCCTATCTATTCCTGTTAGCAAAGAGGGAAATAGACATTGGTTATTAATTACTATATATGGAAGAAATTAAGGCATCCAAAGCAAGTTTCACGTGGTTGGCGAATAATCATTGAGGCTGGAGGCTGAGTACATGGATGGTTGATTAGAGTGTGCTCTCTGTTTTTGTGTATATTAGAAATATCCATAAGGAAAAGGGAAATGCGAGATCCTGGAAATGAACATAAAACAAAAAAAACAAAAAGCACATTTTGTCCCAGAGACAGGGCATGACCTTGAGCCTTGCTTCCTCTCTTTCTCAGGTTGCTCTTCAGTTTCATCTGTAATTTCCCGTGCTCTTCCTCCAGGCTTTCCTGAGTCATGTTTCAGCACTGTCATTGCAAATGTAGGATTGAGTCTCTTCTAAGATTTCGTTTAGAGAGAGACAAAGAAATAACCATCCCAATAGAAAGTAATAATAGTTGCCATGTTTTGAACTCTTCTGGAACACTCAGCCAATGCTTTAACACACCATCTCACTTAAATCTTCTGATCATCCTCTGTGGGAGGGTATTAGCACTGCTTTACAGATAGAGACACTGAGGCTTAGAGAGCTAAGTAACATGTCCAAAGTCACAGAGCGAAGGCAGAGCTGGAATTTGAACCCAGGTCTGTTGTCCCAAAGCACCAGTTTAACTCTTGTGTTGAAGCTGATCCAAACTAATCTGCAGGAAGGGGTCAAAAGAGGCCCTTCAGGCTGATCATCAGGGGTCAGCTCTACTTCACACTTGGGTTTGGAATCATCCTCCTTTCCAATGTCCAAAAGCAGCACCATAATTTCAGGCTGTCATTCTCCTCAGTACACACACAAGAATCCACAATGGCAGCACAAAGGAGGGGGCATGGAACAGATGACACGGAGGATGAGGTATTCCTGGGGAAAGATTTAATCTGGGCAGTGTCATAATCATCGGGCGCTGTCCTGAAGACATGCTGGGTTCTCAGCTGCAAGCTGAGATGAAAAGGAAGAAGCTACAAATAAGTAGGGCTTGCTCTGAGGTATTAATTTTGCTTTCTGGGTGGTCCTCGTGGGATGGTTGCTTGTGATCTTAGTCCCAATAAGAAAAGAAGGATGGAAGCAAGAAAAGAAGGAAGGAAGGCAACCCCCAAGTCCAAAGGCCTATAGCAAATTCAGACTCAGTCTGGGGTGGCATAAATATGTAGAGGTCCAGCCTAATGGGTGAGACAGGTCAGCAGAAATTTCTATGATGCTGAGATGCTTAAAGATAGAAAAATGGCAAGAAATTCATCCTTATTAAAGACCAACATTAGGTAGGAGTTTTCTACAAGTGCCAGATAGGATATAAAGGCCTTAGCCAAAAAGTCTGAGGTTCAGAGCAGGGCTCTTGACTCAGCAGAAACCCTAGAGTTCATGTCAAGAAGTCAAGGTCGTTTGGGCTTGAGACTAGTCCCTAGTAATCCTTACTCCTCTACCCTAGCTTTGCCCCACCCAACACTGTGGTTGACATAACAATTCTAGGAAATACCACTGTAAAGCCCACCATGATTTGCTCAAGGAAAAGGTTCATATATTAACCTTTTTGTATCTGCAGTTTCTGATGCAATGCCTAGCCCGGAGTGGGTCCACAAAAATATCTGTTAAAAGAATGAATGGGAAAGTTTTATGCCTGGATAGTTACAGGAATTTACCTTCTGAAGTCAAGATAATCCTGACAGTTCAGGCCTATCGATGGGCTCAGTTTCACCTGTGAATTCAGCTCTCTAGGTGTTCACAACTCAAAAGGGCATCACTGAAAAGAGCAGGTCAGACCTCCAGACTTGTGTGAGTTTGGACCTTCTTCAAGTACCAGCATCCTAGTTGGAGCTCTGAGAACCTGGAACTTCATTCCTGTCCCCGAGTCTCCTCACATAGACCAAGCTTCAAATGCTGGAGTGTAGACCTGGAAAAGGACACCCACACCCCAAGGGTGATAAGACTTCCTCTGTGGATCTGAGTCTCATTTTTAGGGTCATTCCATTTCATGAGCATCTTTTAATTGCCACGGGGATCCAGGCTCCAGTTGCTGAGAAGAGAAGGCCCTTGGAGCAGCTAGCTCAAGAGCCTCTGGTAGAGTCTGTAGGAGACAGATGCACTGCATGGCTCAGCTCTCATAACATAATTGAAGTTGTGTTGAATTTGCCCTTTGCTGCTTACCATACTTCAGGGTAGCTTTGAGTTAAACCAGTCTGAGCTCTGCAAGCACAGGTTCCTTAGAGACAGAGAGGACAACATCTTACTCTGACTCTGGTCCTTTCCTTGTAAAACCAACACTTGAAGCCGTGTCTGGGCTCCCTGTTGCTAGTAGACACCCCCTCTGTACAGAGTTGAGGGCTGTGCAGCCACCAGCAGCAAGAAGATTTGAGCTTCCCTCACTCAGCTTATGTCTTGCCTCTTCCAGAGCCTGTTGTATGTGTGTAACAGGCTTCCTGCCAAAGGGCTGATGAGGGGCTAGCAGGAGTAGGGACTCTTGACTACTAGATTCTCCTTCCTCATCCATTTTCTTTTTCTTTTCTTTCTTTCTTTCTCTCTTTTTTTTTTTTTTTTTTTTGCTGGAATTATCAGTGTCTGTCTTAAGATTGCTGATGGGGAGTGCCTGGGTGGCTCAAGTTGGTTGTGTCTGACTCTTGACTTCGGCTCAGGTCATGATCTCCCGGTCTTGAGATCAAGCCCCATGTCGGGCCCTCACTAAGTGGGGAGTCTGCTTGAGATTCTCTCTCCTCCTTTTGTCCCTTCCCCCTCTGGTGTGTGTGCTTTCTCACACTCTCTCTCAAATCAATCAATTAATTAATTTTAAAAAAGACAAAAAGACTTAAGAAAGATGCTGTGATATGCCACCCAGATCCCCCAGTGAATGTGTTGTCCCAGTTTATTATTCCTCTTTGCCTTCTTACAGTCCAGTCAACCCAGGACCGGACTGGATATATTAGTTGGTAATCCTAAATAGAAGAAGTGAGTTATATGTTCAAGTGCTGAGTCTTCTATTGACTTTGATAAGACCACAGGAAAAGCCATTTGCCATTTCTCTATCATAGGGCCTTTATCTATTAAAGGAGAAACAAGGGTATCAGGCTGACTTTTGTGATGGGGGAAACATACTGTTAGATTGTCAAATCCTCAGGAATAGGAATCATGAAAGACATGTGAAGCAATTGACTTGAGACACGCTGCTTACTGCAAATTCCAAATACGGCAATGGTGGGGAAATCTTTGAAATGATAGATCTGTAACTGTGGGTTTAACTCCTGCCTTTGATCTCTGCTTCTCTTTAAGAATAGTGAGCATTTCTGCTTTTCAGTGTTTAAAACAAGAAGGAAACTTAAAGGGTTGACTCCAGAGTTTGAGAGTTTCAATTTTTAAAACAATTTTTCTCTTCAAATGGCAGGATCTCAGATCTACTGCTCTTAATTACCTTGAGAAGGAAATGTCATCGGGGTGGAGGGACAAACTAGCAAAGGAAGGGGCAGAATGGGACCCCAGGGAATCAGGCTGCTTTAAGCCAAAGGGGTTTCCAGGGAATGGACATTTCTGGATTCTCTCTCCAGCCCCACTGTCATAAGACACTAGGTACTCACTTCTCATATCTGCAGAATGGAATTGGTTTTACTTGGTGCCTCTCTCAGCTGTTGTGAAAGTGAATGGATTTAAGCAGAAGAGATTTTTTCACGACATTTTCACCTAGACTGAACCAAGCAGTGCTGAGCAGTGAATTCCAGATGTTGACGATCCCCTGTTGCTATCATTTCTTTGCACACCTGCCTCTTCTGTGACAGCCCAGAGTAGGGATCTGGCATCCTGAGATGGCTCACTTCTCTCTCTCTCTCTCTCCCCCACCCCTCCTTTTCTCCCTCTTCCTTCCCCTGTTTATTTCTCCCTTTGATGAACACTGTCTTCTATCAGGGTGAGATATTTTGCATATATTTAAAAGCAGCAGGATATTTTGTTCTCCCCAGATATTGCACAGGCAGCAAATAGAATCAAAAATCAATTTAGCAGATATAGGAAAAGTGTCTTTTCAATGGTCCCAGGAAAGCAAGATGGGAAGAGGTTTACCATCTGTCACCCAAACATACTCCTTTTTTCAGGAAACAGAGTGGGTTTGGGAGCTCAGGAAGGTCTCACATCTTTGTTTTTATATTTATTGTTTTAATTTTTAAAAAAGTCCTGGTCAAAGGATTAGCTGTTTTTGTCAGAAACATGAATCTCCTATAGTTTTTCATGGATGTTTACGGTTCCTTAGTGCTCCAAAGTGGACTGATTAACCAAGAAATAGGAAAATGCCAGTGAGTAACAAGACACATCCTTGGGCCAAGCAAACCCATCTAATCCACAGACGCAAACTCCCGCTGCTAAGTGCTAACTGTATACAGATCAGGCTCTTGGCAAGCTGCTGATGGGCAACGAACACTCTGAAAAGTCTTCGGTGTTGTAGAAGAAAGGAGAAGGGGTCTCTGATAGAAATAATAGTAATCATGTCATATTTATATGGCACTCTGCTCTTTGGTGAAGCTTGAAGCGAGTTTCATCCTCACCACTAGTGTATGAGTTAGAAAGGGCAGTTTTTTCTAGTCTGAAAAGATAAATAGCTTATCAGGGTCAGTCAGGACTGTGAAGGTGAATTTTATATGTCAACTTGACTGGATTACAGGGTGCCCAGATACTTGGCCAACCACTCTTTCTGGGTGTGTTTCTCTGAAGAACCCTGACTAATACAGGCAATCTAGGCCTTCCAAACTCCCAGAACTGTGTTCTTTCCAGCCCAGGAGGCGCATGCTCCAGCAGGGGCTGCAAGGCCAGCCAGGGGATCTGAGGAGCCAGCAGCAGGAGGTAGAACTCCAACACAGTGGATCACGGCCAGGGGCTCAAGCTTCCTTCTACTCTCTGCTTGGCTCTGTGAACACCTGTCGTGCAGATGTCCGTGGTACGTGCCAAGTCCTGGTCCTCAAGGTAAGGGGCCCCTGCTGTGTGTACCACCCCGTATGTCTTATCAACGCTGTGAGGCAGCTCCGTCTTTCTTATTTACCTGTACCCTCTTGATCCTGGTCGGCAAACTTTTTCTTTAAAGGGCCAGATTAAATAAATAAATGCTAAACAAACAAACAAATAAATAAATAAGGGGCCAGATAATAAACATTCTGGGCTTCGCAGGCCATAAGTTTTCTGTCACAGGTACTCAACTCTGCTACTGTAGTGAGTAGTCAACCATAGATAATAATATAGATGTATGAATGGGGCCGTGTTCCAATAAAACTTTATTTATGGACACTGAAATTTGCATTTCTTATCATTTTCACCTGTCATGAAATATTACCCTCACCCCCTTGCAACCATTAAAAAAATGTAAAGACCATTCTTAGCCCTTGGGCTAAAAGAAGACCAAGCAGGGGCAGATATGGCCCACCCTGCCCTAGATGCCAAGCTCCTTGAGCGAGGGAATGACTTGCTCAGGCTCCCCCTGATCTGCATTTGCCACGGGTCTTGGCACACAGAACTTGCTCAGCACTTACTGGGTGACTGGATAAATGGGGTAAAGGCCAGTCCCTAGGCCGTTTCCTAAGGCATTCTCTGGTGTAACCCCTTATCCCATCTGCCCATAAAGTCTCCCCAAAGGCAGCTGCTTCCCCAGTCGCCCCTCAGGCTGTCAGGTTGCTCTCCTCAGCACCCAAGGCTCTCTGAGAAACACATCCATCAAATGGGCTTGTGCTCATTGCCAGCAGCATAAAACCTCCTTTTCCGGCCTTGTTTCCAAAAATTTCCGGGAAATGTTTTGGCACAGTAGAGTCTGAATTTTGTTGTTGAAAACAAGAACAGAGGTTACAAGTGCTTCTGCTGTTCTCACCACAAGAGGGAACTTCCAACAGTATCGAAAGCTTTGTTATTGAAATGACACACACACCAGGGGGGAATAGTGATTGCAATCTGATCAAGCAATATTACCAGCCCGGTATTATATAAGCCCCGAGTACATTCCTTAGATGGCTTCTCCATTGATTTTGTTCTCCGTTAGGATAACCATCTGTGGGCTCAGCCTAAAGAATTTATCACCTCGTGGTTCTGCTGCTAGAATGAGTGCCCACCATTGATAAAATCAGGAGGCTGATTTAACAAATTGAACTTTAATACGATTTTCCTAAGAAAATTTATCATCCCCGCTTCCCCTCTGCCTTATGAAACAGTCCACGCAGGAGATAAAGAGATAAGGGAGTTCTGAAGCCGCCCAGCCGGCCGTTGGCTCAGCACCTCCCTCATCCTTGGAGGTTGTGGGGGACAGCCTGGTTAGCTGGCGATGCCAGAGCTGCAGTCGGGACCCAGCCAAAGATGTGATGTGGGGATCAGTCCCGACCTCTGATCACCCCATCTGGGTCTTCCTCTTGTTAGCGTGTCCCCATATTACCTTGTTCCCCAAAACCAGGTCCTCCGGTTTTGGCCATTCTCTCACCCATCAATAACTGCTTTCAGAAAGACTATCTGATGGACTTATTCATCCTGAAACCCTGGGTTCCCTACAAGAATTATTTGCAACTAATTTTTCTTTGTTCTGTTTCTTTCCGCTGGAATATAAGCTCCAGAAGGTCGTCAGTGTGAGCTATTTCCTTGACTTAAGAGGTGTGCAGTAAATCTTTCTTGGAAGAATTAATGAATGAGTGGTATATAGTTAGGTGCACAAATACCATCGTACCGACCCCCAGAACAGAGAAAGGAGAGTGAGACAGAACGGGTGGACCTGCTGCTTTAAACCAAGTCGGAGGCTCCTAGCACTCCATATAATCAAATGATTATACTTGTAAATGTGTATGTTTACAACAAATTTAATATTTGCAAAGTGCATAGAACAGGGCCCGGCTCATAGAATACGGTATAGGGGATTCTTCAGCAAGCACACAAACATAAATAAAATGAACAAACACCTGGCAAACATCCCCCACTGCTGAGACAAGTTGGAAAAGACAGCTTCTCCTAACAGCCCCCTCTCTCATCCCTCCTTTTCACCTCCCACCCCCAAATCCCCCCTCCCTCTCTCTCTTTCACCGCATTACTGGTTTTTTTTTTTCTTCTTCTCTAATGTAAGCTTATTGCTATTGTTTGTTCTTACCAGGTTTGATCAGTCTGGGAATGTAGGGGCGGGGCGGGCCCCAGCCCCCATCCTCTAGGAAGCAGCACTTCCTAAAGCCCATGACCAATGAGCTCCCACGTTACCCTTATTGTCTTTCAACAGGCTTGAACTAAAATACATCTCTGAAGGTGCACTTGGGATAGTGAGCAGGCCCGATTTGCCCCCCTCACCGAATATGTAAACACCTTATTTGTAAGACCAGACCGGGTGGGTCACCTTGGGATTGATTTCTTTTCCTGAGATAATGGTGGTGCGGGGGGGGGGGGGGGGGGGGTTGATGATGATGAAGGTATAAAGATGAGCAGCCAGAGGAAGACGAAGACAGGCTGCAATGCAAGGTGCTCTCTGCGGGCTCTTTGTGGTACTGAGAAGCTCTTTTAACCTGAATTACCCTGTTTAACCCTAGGAAAGAGTAATCATTTCTGTCTCCACATTTTACAGACTCGGAGACGTTAGCTAACTTTTCCAGGGTCAAACAGCCTGTCTCTCCTCAGACAAACTCTGCATGAGGCGCTGTACAAAAGGCCATGCTTATGTTATCACTAATTCTTGCCACAATACTCACAGGGAAGTATTAGTGTCCCTTCTTTAGAGTTGTGACGAATGAGACTCAGAGGAACTCAGTGACTTGTACAAGGTTACAGCTAAAAGGGATGGCACCAGCATTTTAACTGTGAAGTCTCATGTTCTCTCGACAGGCCATTTTGTTGTCCCAACTTCGCGGGTCATTTTTATTTGCTCTTTTGAACTTTGAAAACATTTAAAATACAATAAGCATGTATTTTATTTTTACCTTCTTATAGCATTTTCATTACAATATTAATATATGAATACATGTTTATAAAAAATTCAACACTGTAGGAGTTATATTAGTTTTATAACGAGGAGAAAAGATTATAAAAACGATGTTATTACATGTTTCTTTAGTTTTATTAATGACTTCACTTTCGTTGTCACTGGCAGTTCTTATAGCAAGAAATAAGGTATGCCCGTGGCAACACCCCCATTTTTCAAATGAAGAATCTCACTAAGTAGTGAGAGGGTGGCTCACCATTAAAGTTTACGTTGAGAGATGATGTTGACTAAACCTCTCATCCTCCTGCTTCTACCTGGTCTGCAGACCCTGAAGGAGTTAGGGTGGACTTCGGAGCGCCAGGGGGAAGCAAGTTTCTCTTGTTCTCTTAGAGCAGCATGTGGGTTACAGGCTGGCGGGGTGTGGGGCCCCAGGAGGTGGGTCAAGCACATAAAGGAGCATTGGTGATAATCAGGGCCCTGAAACCCCGAGTGTCAGTAGGATCAGGGCAGGATCCTGGTGGCTCATTTAAGTGGGGAAATAGGGATGAGTCAAATGAAGGGGCTACTTACAATGCCCTGGGCAGGGTAAAAGAAACGCATGAGTAATGGTAAAATATCTGGGTAGCAGCACCTATAACGAGCCTCGATCTGAAGGAACGAGAGGAGGGAGCAGTTAGGGAAACAGAGAGAGAGAGAGCTTCTGGGAGGGCCACCCAGACAGATTTCTGGCCTCTGAGAGTACAACACACTCACCACCAGCTCACAGCCAAGCAGGAAGGACACCAGGGGAATACATACCCCAGCTTCTCTCTCCTTGCACTTCCTGATTTCCTGCCAGTGCCTTCCTTTTGCAAAACCCAGCAGTAGTCAGAGGGCAAGGGAGCCCAGTTGGTGCAATTCATAGTGGGCATCTTCTAGAGGCGCAGAGAAAGGTTAAGGAACAAGTGCAGAAGGACAAACAAACAGTATACCCAGCATTGCTCTGACATCCTAGCCTTATTCATAGGGTAAGGAGGGCAGAGCAGAAGAGTTATGAGTCCCCCAGAATGCAGAGGCAGGAGAGACAGGGACCAGGTTGGAAGCCCTGATGACCACAGAGCTTGTCCCCTCTTTTTAATAGTCTATGTTTTAGGACCATTTGGAGTTCTAGAAAAATCCAAAAGGTAATACAAAGAGTTTCCATATACCGTGCACCCAGGTTCCCCTGTGATTAACATCTTAAACTTGTATGGCACATCTGTTATGGTTAATGGGCCAGTATTACTGATGCATTACTATTAATGAAACTCCATAGTTTTTTTTAGATCTCCTTAGTTTTATCTTAATGTCCCCCACCCCGAATCCCATCCAGGATACCATATTACATTCAGTCACCTTGTTTCCTTAGGTTCATTTTAGCTGTGACAGCTTCTCAGACTTTGTTTTTGATGTCCTTGACAGGTTTGAGGAGTACTGGTCAAGTATTTCGCAGGATGCTACTCTACTGGAACTTGTCTGATGTTTTTCTCATGATAAGACTGGGTTATGGATTACTGGAAGGAAAACCACAGAGGTAAAGTACCATTTTTATTGTGTCATATCAAAGGTACATACTTTCAATGTGATTTATGCCTATTGATCACCAGGCTGAGGAAGTGTCTGTTAGCTTTCTGCACCACACGGTTATTTTTTTCCCCCCTTTCCATAGTGTACTCTAAAAGGAAGTCACTTCGTGTCACACTTAAGGATTGCAGAATTATGCTTCCCCTCCTTGAAGGTGGAGTATCTACATAAATTATTTGGAATTCTTCTGCATGGCAGAGTTCTCTTTTCTCTACCATTTATTATTTTATTCAATCATTCATTATGTCAGTAAGGACTCACGGATATTTATTTTCTGCTTTGGGTTATAATGCAACGTTACTTTATCTCATTGTTCAAACTGTCCCAGCTTTGGCCATTGGGAGCTTTTCAGTTAGCTCCTGTATTCCATTGATGCATCCCCATCAGTTTGTTTTGTTTTTATTTGTGTGTGTGTGCTTTCTTAATTTCTGGCCCTGCAAGGTGCTCAAAGCTTATTCTGTGCATTTCTTGCTAAAAGAAAAACTATTTCCTCTACCCACATAACACTTCTGATGCCAAATGTGTGCAGTCCTCCCTTACACTAAGCAATTGTGACACTCTCTGCAGTTACCACAGACCCCACAGCTTAAGGGTTCAGTCCCACACACTGCCCCTGACTTCAGTTGCCAATCATGAGCAGTGGGTCCCCAGGTCATCCACACTTCTGTCTGACTTGGCTACAAATGGAAGGGTCCCACAACGGCTTCCTCAGGTTCAATAATTTGCTATAATGGCTCACAGAATTCAGAGAAACACTTTATTTACTATTAACTGGTTGATTATAAAGGACACAACTCAGGAACATCCAAATGGAAGACATTCACAGGGCAAGGAAGGAAGAAAGGATGCGGGGCTTCCATGCCTTCTTGGGGCATGTTGTCCCCCTAGCACCTTGGATATGTTCAACAGCCCAGACTCTCTCTGAACACCTTGTTCGGGGTTTTTATAAAGATTCCATTACATAAGCATAACTGATTATATCACTGGCCACTGGTGATTAATTCAGTCTCTTGCCGTTTTCCCTTCTCTGAAAGTAGAGGTAGGGCTGAAAGTTCCAAGTCTCCAGTCACACGATTGGTTCCTCTGGCAACCAGCCCCCATCCTCCAAGAGTCACCTCATTAGCATAAACTTGGGTACAGTTTAAAGGGGCTTATCGTGAAGAACAAAAGTTGTGCCCCTCATCCTACCACTCTGGAAGTTCCAAGGGTTTTAGGAGTTCTATGCCTGGAATTGGGAAGAAGGACCAAATACCAAATATATATTTCTTATTTTGTCACATTAGCCCTAGTTCTAGAATCTGCCATTTCTTCATAGGCATTGAAGAAATTTCACTGAAGAATGATATCAGAAACCAAAATCTAGGTATATGCACACACATATACACATATATACATGTGTGCACATAGACAAAAATATACGTTTCCATATGTAGTCATCTATATCTGTACTAGGCTAAACGAATTCATACTGATGTCTCTAACTCTAATCCATCACCACATGAATCATTCTAGGTTTCTCCCCTTGCTGATCTGTAAATTTCCACCCCATCAGTGAGAAACCTGGTTTGTACCATTTGCCATTCATTTTACCTCATTCCAATACACATGAATGTTCATTTCCATTATACACAAATAGCAGTATCAGAACTGTTGACCTACACCCCCGTGGCTAACAACTTGATAAACACAGTGCTGGTGTGCAGTGTCTTTCATCTTCAGTCTTACAGACTTGACTGATTTCCAAGATTACTTAGGTCAGGATCTTTTCCTCTGTCCCCTTCAGGGAGAATGTTTCATACATTTAAATCCTCTTATCACAGTTAGCATTCCTTCCTGGGACCCTTCAACCCCCTAAATAATTTTTTTTTAAGTTTACATACATTAAGATTTACTCTTTGTGTTGTAAAGTTCTTTGGGTTTTGAGAAGTGTATAATGTCATATACCTGTTACAGTATCATACAAAATAATACTACTGCCTTAAAAAAATCCCCTGTCCTTCACCCATTCATCCCTCCCCTCCTCTAACTGAAGCCCTAGAAACCCCTGATCATTTTACTGGCTGTATAGTTTTGCCTTTTCCAGAATGTCATATAATTGAAATCATATAATATATAGCCTTTTAGATTGGCTTCTTTCATTTAGGAGCTTTAAAGTTTCTTCATGTATTTTTGTTGCTTAATAGCTGATTTCTTTTTATCACCAAATAATATTCCATGGTAGGGATGTACCACAGTTTGTTTATCCATCCACCTATTGCGGCACATCTCAGTTCCTTTCAACATTTCGTGATTATGAATAAAGTGCTATAAACAGGGGTGGCTGGTTGCCTGAGGTGGTAGAGCATGCATCTATTGATCTCAGGGTTGTAAGTTTGAGCCCCATGTTAAGTGTAAAGAATACTTAAAATAAAAAAAATGTTTTTTAAATGTGCTATAAACATTTATGTGTAGGTTTTTGTGAACATAACTTTGCAAATTAATTGGGTAAATACCTAGGAGCATTATTTCTGGATCGTATGGAAAGACTCTGTTTAGCTTTGCAGGAAACTGCCAAACTGTCTTCTAGAGGGACTGTACCATTTTGCATTCCCACCAGCAATGAATGAGCATTCTTTTTTTTCCAAACCTTCCCCTTTAATTCAAATCATGTCACTGGCAACATGAGGACAAGCAACTAGCCAGTTTCTACTGCTCCAGAAGGCAGGGTTTCCATAAGAAGAGGTGGTGACTGAGACGTAGATCCTCAGAATCTACCATGCCCATGACTCTAGACACCATTGGTTCCCAAAGGATACCTGGAGCTTTGGTATTTTCACAATCTAAGGAGAGGTTATGATTGCCTGGATGAAATAAGGGAAGAGCATGTGGACACTAGGAATTCTTATCACATAGCCAAACAGTTCTGCCCCGATATCAAAAAGAAACTCCACTAACCAGCCACTCAAGATGCACATATATTATCCAGGTCCCAAGATTTCCTCAAGTATATTGTGGTCAGGACAAATTTACCAGCAGGAGCCTTCAAAATGAAAAAATGTGACATAGCAGAGAATTTAAGAACTTGCCAGCTTTTTCATTACCAACACTTAACCACAAAGATGCACCAAGCCCACGCCATGGGCCAGTCACTGTGCTCGATGCTAGCATCCCAGAGCTCCTTGTACACGGAGGAGACCAACATGTCCACAGGGTCATCACAATTCAATGCAATATGCACAGAAACAAAGGGACACACTCATCTGGGAGCTGATGATACAAGCCTGGTTAGTAAATGGGAGCAAGTGAAGTAACAATTTCCACAACAGCTTCTGCATCCAAGGAACCAAGCCAGTCAACGAGAGGGGCCAACATGAACTTTTTCAGGCTTATGCTAAATGACAGCAACTACCTTTTTGTAGATGGAGTTGAAAGAAGAAATGAATTCCCTTGTGGGTTTGAGGTGTTGGTGGAGGAAAAGATGGCAGGAGGCAAAGAAGCCCAGGAGTGGAGCAGCCCTGGGCAGAGAGGCAGAGACAGTTACGACAGGAAGCTGCACCCCGCACTCACCAGTTTCTGAAGCCCCCCTATGATTTAGAGAGAAGACAGCACACATTTTAAGGACACAGTGGAATGCAAGCGATTGATGGGTCAACATGGCTGGCTGGGCTGGTGATTTTGTAATTACGAAGCAGATTTTTTAGACAGAATGGTTACCCCAACTGTGTAATTAAGAGGATCGTTAAGGATTGTTGCTGGGCTATGCGTCGCCTGGGGCTAGAGCTACTACATGGTTACAATAGAAAAATGCAGGCAGGCTTCATCATAAGGCTATTGCTAATTAATTGAAAAAATATTTGCAATAACAACTCCTATATATGATATATATATCTGCAACAGTTGAATGCTGAGAGAATCTTAACAGTGGGGTCTGATCAGGGGTGAAGCAAAACAAAACAAAGCTGAATACATGCGTGCGCGTGCGCGCACACACACACACACACACACACACACACACACACACAACAGGTGTGAGGCCCCAGGTTAGAGAAAAACCCATGGGCCAGTAGAAATTGGAATTGAAGTTGGCCCTGGTGTAGTTTTGATGGAATCCAACCCTGTAGCACTGGTTCAGACCTTATTTTGTCATCCCATTTGCCCTAGAGTGGGCATGGATTTGTTGGAGAAGTTCCAGAAACAAACAAGAGTAATTGATTTGGAAAATAGTACCTATGGGGAAGGTGAGGGAGCATAGATCGAGTCTGGGCCACAAATCGGCATAAGACATAAATAGAGATATTCAACATTATGAGTTTTTTTTCCCCTAAGAGTAGAAATTCTCTGTTTCCATCTCTCCTGAGCCCAGAGAAGAGTTAAAGCCTCAACTACAGAATGAGGAACTGAACTGAGCACACATTTTGACATTTTAGGTTCTAGACCAGGAGACGACCCAGACATTCGATCTAATTCCCTGGAAGCCTTGAGAACAGCAAAGAGGCCATAAATCCCAACCCAGCCCCCCCTCAATGCTCTGTACAAATTTCCATTTTTCCTCATCTCATTCTGGACATCTTCTTTGTTGGAAATCATTAAGCATCCTTTGCTAAATGAAAGCAGGATTTTGAAAAAAAATACAGGCCAAATCATTAACGGAGAGCCCTAATCTCAGGCACTGGAAGGAAGGTCAGACTAGAGATGGTAACTGAAGCCACTGAAGGCTTAGATGTGGTTTGTATAGGCTTTGGGGGTTGCTTCTAATCTTCAGATTCTAGAAATTAATGACTATTTGCCTTATTTTTCCATTGCCTGCCACGATACCCAACACAGTAGGTGCTCAGTAAGTACTATTGCTCAGGGATCACATGTAATATAATTACTCAAGCCTCTTGTTTATTAGGGAATTTACATGTTTAATAATTTTAATTATTTTGAAATTTCGAAAACCTCTGGCCTAAGGTAACCAAACCTCAGCGCTGGGCTTGAAATGATCTCCCTGAGAACAGCATTCCCAGAGAGAATGCTAGGACCTCAGTGACCAGACAAGGAATCTGCTGTCTGGTCAACAAAAGCAGTCTGTACCTACCCGGCCAACCAGGTTGTTACAGCATAATTAAAACATGGGAAAGACCTTCTGAAATGACCCAAAATGTCCCCTGTGTTTTACAGTATCTCACTGGGTGTGTGGGGGAAATTCTGTGAGAGGCTTGCCCTGGTGACAGGCAGCAGAGAGCAATACTCTCCATGCCCCACAGGTGTGTTCCTCCAACTGTGATATGAGAAAGCACAGGAAAAATGTAACGCTATATCAGTTTGGCCTTTTTATTCAGTGTTCAGTAGTTAAAATCATGTTTTTACATGAAAGCAAATGTGTAGGCATTATATTTTAGAAATGAAAAATTCACATGAGCTTTTCAAAGAAAACAAGAGTCTTCAAAGAAATTTCTTCTCTGATAAAGTTCTGGCGAAGGCTCCAAAATCCCAGAGGTATGCATTTACTCTACTCTAACGAGGAATAGTTTAGAGCAGTGCTATCCACAGAACTTTCTTTTCTTTTTTTTTAGATTTTACTTATTTATTTGAGAGAGAGAGTCCAAGATGGGGGAAGGTCAGAGGGAGAAGCAGATTCCCTGCTAAGCAGGGAGCCCAACGTGGGACTTGATCCCGGGACTCCGGGATCATGACCTGAGCCACAGGCAGTCGCTTACCAACTGAGCCACCCAGGCGCCCCCCACAGAACTTTCTGAGATCATGGGAATGATCTAAACAAACACATGTTGCTATTAAGCACTGGAAATGTGACTAGTAAGACTGAGGAACTAAATTTTTAGTTGTATTCCATTTTAACTCATTTAAGAACTTTTTTAAGATTTTATTTATTCATTTGACAGAGAGCACAAGCAGGGAGAGCGGCAGGCAGAGGGAGAGGCAGAAGCAGACTCCCCGCTGAGCAGGGAGCCCGATGCAGGGCTTGATCCCAGGACCCCGGGATCATGACCTGAGCTGAAGGTCTTAACTGACTGAGCCACCCAGGTGCCCCTTAATTCATTTAAATTTAAATAGCCACATGAGGCTGGTGGCTACTGCATTGGACAGGTTTAAAGGACAAGTTTACATTTTATCCCAATGTCTCCTGAGAAAAGTCTTTGGGAATTAGGAAAATCTAGGAAATGGAGCAGAGCATGAGGCTTCTGTAACATTTTCCCTCTGTCTGTCATCCTTCACTTCTGCTCCCAACCCTCTGCTCACCTGAGTACCCCTTTCCCAGTCTCCAGAAGAACCGAACATATGAAAAAAAACCTGCTTCTGGGGAGAGCCGGGAACGGTGAGCAGTATGTGTGACGAAGTCTGGGAACCCAGCCTGGCTGTCTTGTGATCCTTGCAACAAGACCTCAGGAATCCTGCAAGTAATTTTTAAGTTCCTCTCATAGAGGTAGAAGGCAAGACTTGGGGTGGAAATATGTATTGTTCCAGTGACTTGGTGAATGAAGTCGAAGGAGCACCCTCAGCCTCCAGCTGCTGTGGATTAGTTCCCGTAATGAACCTGGGTCCCTCTCAGGGAAAGACGATGGACTGTTCTTCCCTGGCCTGTGAGCTTGCTGAGATTTCAAAGCTAGACAACATCCTTGTGGCGTGACCATATATATATATACATTGCATGATTTACAAATGCTTCTCTGACTTAGTAATTCCCGTGCTAGTAATTTATCCAAAGTAAATCAATGTTAATAATATTACAGTAAGTGGGAAAAAGGAAGGGCACAAAATTATATATATTATATTTATACGTAATAATATGTTATACTTTTTGCAATAATGTAATATTATATCATGTAAGTATTATGTATAATACATTGTACATGGTAATATGTATCATAAATATAATCTCAAGAGGTTTTTTTTCAATGCATGAGTATTCCTATAACAAAAATTGGAAGAAATATACCAAAACAGATAGTATGATGTCTGAATGGTAGGATTTTAGGTGATTTTAATTTTTTACTTTATGCTTTTTGTATGTTTTAATTTTTCTTTAATAAACACCACTTTTATGATTAGGAAAGCCAATCACGTATAAGGACCAACACCTCATTTAATAATCATGATTCAGTATCTCGTATTCAGTGAGAACCCACAACATTGTCTTCACTGTTGTGGGCATATACTGGTGTGCTTGTGTCTGCACTCAGGGAGCGGATGTTCTGGAACAACTTGGAATTTTAAACATCCCCTTCACTGTCTGCGTAAGTTTTCTCTGAAGTGGGCTCTGCCTGGAGATAGGCATAGGCAATGCCAATGGGCAAGAAACGAGGGTAACTTGACCAAGGAAGAGATGGGCTAAAGATCCTTTCAAGTGATTAAGAGCAAGCGGGCGGGGTGTTGCGGCTCTGGATAGCAAGCAGCTATTGTCAGAATGAGCAGTCTTGCAGACACCCTGTAGAAAAAGCTGTGCCTTTTTCTAATTTACAAAAAGGCAACTTCTAGGCTAACGGTGGTCTTGCGTAGACTCTTTGGTATCACCGACTTGATCATATTCGGAGTGAAATGCAAATCTGGCAAACACATGCAGGAGCTATGTGGGAAGTTGCCCTCGTAACAGCCTTCAAAAGTCAAGGCAGGGGCGCCTGGGTGGCTCAGTTGGTTAAGCGACTGCCTTCGGCTCGGGTCATGATCCTGGAGTCCCGGGATTGAGTCCCGCATCGGGCTCCCTGCTTGGCAGGGAGTCTGCTTCTCCCTCTGACCCTCCCCCCTCTCATGTGCTCTCTCTCTCTCTCTCTCTCTCATTCTTTCTCTCAAATAAATAAATACAATCTTTAAAAAAAAAAAGTCAAGGCAAATGCCAAGATTTCACACATGCCTAATTTCTAACCACAGATATACAATTCCAGGCTCCTATCTCCCCCGAGGTGGCTTTAGGTTGGCTTCAGGCTGATTCTTTGAAAGCAATTGCTGATAGAATTGGGTAAAATGCACTTAGAACTGAACAGTAGTTTCCAAGGTGTTGAAAGCCTCAGCGAGCCAGCTTCCCCAATCCACAGATAGACGCAGGATCGGATGAGAGCAGGGCTTTCTGTTGTGATGTGCTGCTCCCACGGAGAACACACTGCTTTGCAGGCAGGACACGTAATGCTGCTTCAAACACCACCCCACTTTGCCACATCCTGTTACGTTGCATCCCATCAACCTAAGCCGTGATGGAGAGGAGTACAACCTGGGGTGGCATGAAGCACTTTGTAATGCATCGCAGCATTTAAGTCGGCATCAGCCAAGTCACACACATTGGCTCGTACACGAGATGCTCGTTATTCAGAGGACACGATCTCATGTGCAGCAAGTGATAGCTGAGGGTATTAAATGCATCAAGGAAGAGCATCTACGTCACACTCCATCTGAGAGCCAAAGTTCCTCTACTGCATTGAATTATCAGTTCCCTGCTGGAAAACTCCACAACGACTGGGTCCTTATGAGAGAGGATCTGACAAATGAAGCTAATCCAAATGTTTGGAAAGAGGATGGTGGTGGCTCCAATCTCCTGTGGAATGGGTTATGCCTTGTGAAGATACCACCTTCAAGTATTGATGCTGGTGGATCTCTATCAAGTAACTCATGAAGCCTATGGCTTGATTAACAGCTATCACCTCAAATCAGAATAATGCCAAATGACTTATAGTTGTTTAAACTTAGGATCTTATTATGGTCACCCATTTATCAATTGATTAAGTACATGAGCTTTGCAGGAGGATGATGATGATGAACGATGAATGAATGAATGTCTCTCTAATGCCAACTCTTCACTATAAATGAAGTGAACTCCACTATAAATGAAATGAATAAATGGTCTCCTCCTCTGGCTGCTGCCTGAAGGACTGGGACCTAGTAATTATGGGAAACCTTATGTTCTCCAAACCGTGCTAAGGAGCAGTAAGGGGACTTGGGAACACCACGGCCCTCAAAGACTGAGGAGTACTGGAGTATGGAGCGTTCACAGCAGGTTGGGAATCCTCCCAGGTCCTCTCAAGAAAGGAGGATTCAATGCAACTTCAGGGCGCTTCAAGAGCTCATAACCTGCCTTTAGGTTATAGATGCTTCCTGATATATACTTTTGTAAAAGTTTCATGCTCTGATCTTCTCTTGGCCCAGTAAGAGAGGGAGGAAAGTATCTGGAAAGAGGGGTCAGAGCTATATTTCTCAGGAGACTTCTTTTTATTCAGTAGAATTGAAACATTCTGGTGGATAGGCAGTCCTTCCAACAATCCATTGGTGAGGAGCAGGCCCAGCGCCATGGCGATGTCAGGTCACCCTTCGGCTCTCAACCCCCCATCAGTCTTCCTCTGATGTGACTGAATGCTTACCTTCCTGCCCTAGTCAAGACTAATGGGTTGTCAGGAATAGAAATAACAAGCTCAATCAACAAAGTGCAGCTGGACTTTGCCAGAACCAGCACTGAAAAGCCAGATGAATCAAAGCAGCTTCTCTCTACTTCATTCTGTCCCTTTCCCTTTCTAGGACCACATGGCCTTGCACTTTCCCTTTCCCTGCATGACATCTCCCCACCCCGATCTCCGTCTCCATCTCCACCTTCTTCCATCTAGCCGTCTCTCTTAAATCAGCTTTCTCTGCCTCTTTATGTGCACAAGGACACATATGGCTACCTCAACCCATTTTAATTTCCTCAGCTCCAGTGCCTTAAAAAAAAGGTACTGTATCTTGTAGCTCTAACAACAATTCCCATAAGATCTATGCTTGTATTCGGTCTACTCCAGTCCAATGAGTACTGTCTACTGAGTGTCCCCTCTAGTCCATTTGGCTTGGCTGGGGTAGTCCTATCATCCAACCAAACCTTTCAACCGCAACTTCACACAAATCATGGTACAGTGAAAGAGAATAGGCTTAGAATCAGACAGACTTGGGTTGGGACACTGGCTCGGAAATTACCAGCCATGTGACCTTGGTTAAGGACCATAAACCTCAATTTCCCCATAAGAGTAGAGGGAATATCATCTATCATAAGAGGTGTTTTTGAGGAAAAATGGCTTATTTTGGAAAGAGTTACCTCAACTCAGAATCTCCACTTCCTCACTTCCCACTCTCTCCACAATCACTTACTTCTCTGGCTTCTGTTTCTATACCTCCCTTGAAATTGGTTTCATTAAGGTCAACTGTGACTTTCCTATTGGTAATATTTGCCTTGATCTTATTTAACTTCTCTTAAGAATAGGCACTGTTGACCATTCTTTCCTTGAAAATGCTCTTTCTATGGCTTCTATGACAATATGTCCTATGTTTTTACAAATTCATGTTGGTTTCTTTGATTGTTTTAATATATAAATGAACAAAATGAAATACTCAATCTTTTTTTGTATCCTCACCAAAAATTAATTACTGCTAACATGATTCTCCTTTCTTTTTCATTCTTTTCTTTATGAAAACCACTCCATCATTTTATTAAAAAATTTACTTGCTCAGGATGTAAATTCAATTAATGGAAATGTAAAAAAAAAAAATTAGAAATTTAGAAACAGCTCAAATCCCGCCATCCCAAGATTCTATTCTTTATTTAGGATAACACAACAAAACCCTTTTGTTACCCAAGATATCTTTTTAGAATGCAAACGTGGACCTAGAAATAGAGGGAAATACATTTTTTTAAATGAGCTCACACTATATATGCTATTTTAAGTTAAAAGAATTAAACTTAATTTTGCTTTGTTTTAATAGACATGAAACAGAACTGTTGTCCTTCAAATGACTATTTCCTTCACCTGCCATAGGAACAACTTTCTAAAAGAATCTTCAAAGCTAAGATGAAAATATGAAAACTATTAGGCAGGGAGAATCATCACATGTTTCTCTGTAAGACATTAGCACTCTCTCAATTCCTCCCAGCTCTCTTCGCCCACCTCCCGATCTGTGTTTGCTGAATGGTTGTTTTTATAATGTCTACATTTGTAGCTTTCATTTTAATTTCTGTACATGTAATTCCCATAGTTCCTTGGAATCTGGTTTTGGCTCTAGATTTGGCTCTCTGTTCAAAGGTATTTAATGCTTTCTACCAGTCCTTTGATCATGGAATGTCCATTCTTAGGTTCTTTATTTTGATTTACCTCAATGTGAAATTTTGTTATCTGCAGTTTTTTCAGAAATGCTCATGGGTCTGTATTCTTTGTTATTTCATATGTGAGAGAGTCTGCTATAGCTTTTTACATACATGTAATGTTCACAGATCACACTTCCTTTCTCAGAACTCTGATGATATTCCTCCTTTACTTTCTTCTAGCATTGGATGTTCTTGTGGAAGTCTGGGGCCAGCATTATTTACTATTCTTCACTTGATGCATGAGAAAAATCTCTCTCTACCTTTGTTCATGTAACTTAACTAGGTTAGCATAACTGTACTATATCTTACATTCAGTCTGAGCAATTGAGATAATGTATAAAAGTGCCTAGCATAGAATCTAGCATAGGGGCTGACCAACTCTGGCCCATAGACTGAATCAGCCCACAACCTGTTTTTGTAAACAGAGTTTTATTGAAACACAACCATGACTATTCATTTATATCTTGTCTATGGCTGCTTTCCTGCTACAATGACAGCGCTTGTGACAGAGACCACAGGGTCTGCAAACCTAAAATATTTACTACTTGTCCCTTTACAGAAAATGTTTACCAACCCCTGACCTAGACATAATCTTTTCCCCAAGACACACACTCCACTTTTGCCCATAGAATCAGAAAATGTGGACATCAAAATAAACTTTACACTTCCCTCTCTGGTCTAACACCTTGCACCTTGTTTTCTGCAAGAAAAATTTCCATAAAACCTAGATATGTGCCCACCAGTCTTTTGTGAACCAACCCTAAAGAGTTCACCTGCATTCCACCATGTCCACATTACCTGGCATCACCTTTCAAAGATGAGTTCACATCTATGTCCAGGGACCCATCACGACTGAGGCAGAATGATGTTTCAATTTAAAACTGTGTTCAGGGGCACCTGGGTGGCACAGTCAGTTAAGCCTCCAACTCTTGGTTTTAGCTCAGCTCATGATCTCAGGATCATGAGATCCAACCCAGCGATGGGCTCTGCACTCAGCATGGAGTCTGCTTGAGACTCTCTCTCCCTCACCCTCTGACCTTCCCTGCCCCCCCTCAAATAAATAAGTCAATCTTAAAACAAAACAAAACAAACCAACTGTCTGCATTCAGACACCCAGGGTCATGAGATCGAGCCCCCTGTTGGGCTCTGCCCGCAGGGTGGAATCTGCTTGAGACTCTCTCCTTTGCCCTCTGCCCCTCCCTGCCACTCTCTCTCTCTCTCAAATACATAAATCTAAAAAAAAAAAAAAAAAAAAAAACCCCAAAACAAACAAAAAACCACAAAAAAACCCAACAACTGTCTGCATTTAGACTGGTGCCCTGTTGCCTTCCTATGGTCAGAAGGGCCACGCCCACCAGCAAACAACCAATCAGTATCAACCACAGCATGAGGTTTGATGAGAGGGATAATAAAGCCAAACTGCTTCTGATGTGAGTCAAGTCCAAGAAAATTAAATGCTAAGTCTATTAAAGGTAATGTTGAAATGATGCAGATTTTAAAAGAGTTTCATGGTGATGACTTTGAAATGCACTTGAGCAGGACTCATCTTGTCCTTCCTCTTGAGGAATGGGCAGCTTTCTGCAGAAGGAATACCTGTGGAGATCATTTCCGGCTCTGTGAATTGCCATCTCCACTCACTATCTCTCATGTAACAATTTGCGGAGAGTGATGAAGGTGGTGAGTTAGGAGAAAGGATTAATAGTCTGCATTCCAGTGACTGGGAATGTGGACAATAGATATTTAGCAGAGGGTGAGATAAAGAATCTCCCCGCTCTGTGTGTGTTTGTACATGGAAGATATCAATATATCAGCCGTTTAGATATCTACTTGCCTTAGGTCAGTAAAAATTAGAGGCAGGAATTTTATTTAACTGTGTTATCTTCTCTTTGCAACTGGAAGTAGAGGTAGGCTAGTTAATGCAAAATATATCTTGGGGGGCTACCTATTTGTAATGTATATAAGAGGCTAAAATACAGCTTTTTCTATTTTCTCCTCCATGGACAACAAAGTATCTACAAAGCTAGAAATGAGTCAATAGACCCAGAATGTGTGGCCTCAGGCAAGTTTCTTAACCTGCTCTGCCTTAGTTTCTTTATCTTTAAGATGGAGAAATAAGAAGAATTAACTTAGGCAAGTACTGACTCTGTGCTAGGTATGATTCTAATGCTCTCCATGGATGATCTCATTCAATCCTGACAACTCTTCAAGATACAGACTGCTATTGTGCCCTCTTGAGTGAGGAAAGTGAGGGATAGAGAGGTTCAAGCCGTTAGTTAGTGGGATTGGAACTTGGAAGTCTGGTTCCAAAGAGTATTCTGCCTCCAATTAACAGTGAGTTTAAAAATATAGAAAAAGAAAAAATTCAAGTAAATTTCTTACCATGTAGTTTGTATGTAGAAAGCACGCAAGAAATGGTAGTGATCTAAGATGATCACCAGAGTGATTTAGAAAACAGTGATTATAACCCCTGAGAGGGCTGCTGGCCCCAACCAAACTTTCCTCCCTATTGGAGAGAGGGCTGTCTTTATTTGATCTTGGATCCCACCTGGGACAGATTGCCTCCTCCTGCCACAGTGTTGATGGAGTTCAAAGTTGCTGGCCATTATCACAGTTCTGGCTTTTGGTCTTTGACCACAGGGCTTATGCTCAGCCTTTATCTTCTTCCAGGGTCTCAAAATCAGGGATGATTTTCATGCATTCACATAGGCTGCCAGGCAGAAATCAGGAATTACCACTTCTGGGTGTGGAAGGCTTAAGACTGGGACCCACCCTGACCATTGGGCATCAGTGGAAGAGATGGGAGTATGCCTTTTCTGAGAATCCACCTTTGGACTTCTGCCTCTTCCATAGCAGACTGATGGTGGAAAGGAGGTTTGGGAGATAAATCAGTCTGTGTGCTGAAGAAGAGGATGCGGGAATGGCAGAGAATGAGAAGAGGGGAAATTCAGGTAGCAACAATGAAAGGCTTTGGCAGGAGCTGTGAATTACAAGGAGATGAGGTTGGGATGTGGTCATATGGTAAAGAAGATGAGCAGTACTTTTAAAGAGTAAGCAAAGACCAAGAGAATTAAAAATAGGGACTCAAGCAGATATGTGTACACCCATGTTCATGATAGCATCATTCACAACAACCAACCTGAAATGCTATAATCATAAGATGTTCTATGTAAACCTCATAGTGACCACAAAGAAAAAGCTTAAAAAAAAAAAAGAAAAAGAGAAAACCTTTAGTAGATACACAAAAGATAAAGAAAAAGAGATCGAATCATACCACTATAAAAAAGTCACAATAGCCAAAAAGGCAGAAACAATCCAAATATCCATTGATGGATATGAAAAACAAACAAAATATGGTCCATCCATACAATGGGATATTATTCGACCCTAAAAAGGAAATAAATTCTGATATGTTCTACAACATGGATGAACCTTGAAGATATTATGCTAAATAAAAGAAGCCGAACACTAGAGAGTGGATATTGTGGATTCCACTTATACAGGGCACCTAGAGTAGTCAAATTTATAGACAGAAAGTCGGATGGAGTTTGTCAGGGCCTGGGCGGTAGGGAGTGGGGGACAGAGAACTATTGTCTAATAGGTACAGAGTTTCAGTTGGTGAAGATGAAAAGTTTTGGAGATGAATAGTGGTGATGATTGCAGAATAATGCAGAAAAATGGCTGAAATGGTAAATTTTATGTTACATCTATTTTACCATAATAAAAATAATAAATAAAAAATAAAGGAAACCTCAAAATAAAAGAGCAGGCAAATATGACTTAATTACAGTAGTTGCTTTCTAATGCACATTTGTTACATAGATATACATTTATATTTAGTGGTATTGGTGGCTGGGGTGAAAGAGGAAACCAGCAAAATGTATTTAATTTCCATTCTTACCAATCTGAATCCATTGGTCAAAAATGAGGCCCATAATTTATCCCAGGGAGCTGCCACAAAATTTGGACAGTCCTTCCCTCCCATCAGTCACTCTCCAGAGAGGCCCCAGTGAGACCTCATGGAGGGTGTCAGCGCCAGGATTCCTGACACGAGAGATTAGAGCAGCAGGAAAGTAGGTCAATGGAAAAGCCATTTGCTGGCTTGCAGAGACTTCAGTTGGGGTGCAGAAGAGCAGGCTGTGCTGCCGGCTGTGATTCAGGGCATGAGCTCCTTATTATCCACAGGGGCAAATGTTCTTAATATCATGAGGTTGCACAGAGCTCTCGAGAAGCCAAACTGAGAGACTCTCATTGACTCTGGCAGGCTCCCCAGTGCTGGCAAATCAGCGCATCATGGGACTCTAGTCTCCCTACAATTAAACAGATAATTAAGAAATAAGAACATATTTTTCCAATATAAATTGATAGATGCTGGTGGGTAATGTTAGCATCAGGAATAAATTGAGCAGTAATCTGCAAAGGATGTTATTGCTATTACAAAAATAAAGATCTGTCTTTGTAACCAATCAATTCAGCAGATATATACCAACAATCAAATTGTTAAAAATGACTTCTATAAATTGCCCAGTGTTCCGTCTAATGGTACCAGAAGCAGCTGTGATACAATTTAGAGCTGATATAACCATACATCTAGCACGCTTTTTCATCCTGATGTTTTTTGTTCCCTTCTAAGCAGTTGTGGTAGAGCCCCAGCTTTCTTTAATGCACCCATGTGAAAACAAAGTGTATTTCACTCCAAGGGTTAGCAAAGGCATTTTGGCAGAAACACTCAGAAATATATGCATTTAATATGGGAAGAATAATTCAATTTTCTTTCTATTATTTCAGCTACAAGTTTGCAGTATCTTTAATTCTTCATTAAGCCCTCTGGCTTGCAAGGAAGTTGCTGTTCTTTACGAGCTGCCATACCTCTTTCAAATGAATGTGGAAAAGACCCACAAAGGGATAGTTATAATCAAGTATTTCTCAGTCTTGTCTAACAGCCATTTCAATAAAATCAGAACGATTTAGTACATTTTCTTGATACCTGTGGCACTTGAAGACTCGGTCTGTCCAAACTTTGATTGTCTGTTAATGCCTAATCACCAAGCCACCTTGGGATCATCTGTCGGTGGCCTTTTTTTCCTTTGCATATTTATGTCAGCTGACAGAATAGTTAAAAACTGGCTGAACTGAAAGCAATTTTCCTAGTGGGGAGCCCTGACACAACAGGAATCCATCTTGAATATTACAGTTCCAAACTTAGTTCTCATGTTGAAGTTTGTCTGGTAAACTTAGATGGTGCCCAAGCTGAGACATGGTTTACTCTAGACACAATTAACAGTGAGAGCAAAAACATCAACAGTAGCCATTGGTCTCCTACGGAGTGTTAAGTTCATTCCACAAAAAATGGGACACCAGAAGGCATATCAACACAAGTAAATGTGGTCCCTGCCCTCAAATAACTTACAATATAGTGAGGAAATGGCTAAAAAAAATTGAATGGTTTGGGAACAACTAACGTGATACAAATTAGAATGAGTCCTGTGGAATAGATTTGCTTTGGAAGAGAAAGTTCCTATTTCTTCCCAAGATAAAGGTAGACAAGCTCTACACAGGACATGTGGAGGATAAAAAAAGGAGCCATATCCTTGTCTTGAATTCAACAATCTAACGATGTAGTGGAGGAAGAAACCTAGAGTGACAGATTATATAATAAGGTAAGAGAAATAGAGAAATTCAGGGGCAGGGGAAGGAGAGAGTAGTCGAGGTGAGCCAGGGTCAAGGACAGGTCTGAGGAGGCATGAATGAGGCATATTAAGTTTGACATAGAAATGATGCCTGGTGAGAAGATATTTGCGAATGACATATCTGATAAAGGGTTAGTATCCAAAATCTATAAAGAACTTACCAAACTCAACACCCAAAACACAAATAGTCCAGTTAAGAAACGGGCAGGAGACACGAATAGACATTTTTCTAAAGAAGACATAGAGATGGCTAACAGATGCATGAAAAGATGCTTAACATCACTCATCATCAGGGAAATACAAATCAAAACTACAATGAGATATTACCTTACACCTGCAAAGGATGGCTAAAATTAACAACATAGGAAACAACAGGTGTTGGTAAGGATGTGGAAAAAAGGGAACCCTCTTACCCTCTTGGTGGGAATGCAAACTGGTGCAGCCACTCTGGAAAACAGTATGCAGGAGCCTCAAAAAGTCAAAAATAGAACTATCCTATGATCCAGCAATTGCACTACTAGGTATTTACCCAAAGGATACAAAAATACAGACTCAAAGAGACATATGCAGCCTGACGTTTATAGCAGCATTATCAACCATAGCCAAATTATGGAAAAAGCCCCAATGTCCATCAACTGATGAATGGATAATGAAACTGTGGTATATACATACAATGGAATGTTATTCAGCCATCAAACAGAATGACATCTTGCCATTTGCAATCACGTGGATAGAGCTAGAGTGTATTATGCTAAGTGAAATAAGTCAGAGAAAGACAATTATCATATGATTTCACTCATATGTAGAATTTAAGAAACAAAACAGTTGAACATATGGGAAGGGGGAGAAAGAGGAGGCAAACCACAAGAGACTCTTTTCTTCTCTTCTCTTCTCTTCTCTTCTCTTCTCTTCTCTTCTCTTCTC